>NW_012026819.1:2381325-2465925 GCF_000956235.1 Wasmannia auropunctata | reverse complement strand
GGGGGGGGAACGGGCAGTAACAAGGTGGCGGGCAAACCATGCGAGCCGCGCTACCGACAGTACCGACGCTGCGTGTATTATTAGATTTGTCAGCTACTCAGATTATGTTATTTGGAGCGCGACGCGACGCGACAAGGAGAGACGCTGAAAGGCAAACTTTTTTCGTTACGTTTATTAGCTGCTCTAATTTGAAGTTAAGAATTGTTGGATTTCGTGAGTCATTAACTTGAGCGATTATTTACGTATAAACATACGGAGACGACGGCTATTCATCAAATATTCTTCGCGATCTATTCTTTCGAATCCGCGGTAGAGGTTAGAAATTGTTATTATCATATATGTAAATTATTATTTTATTGGTATACATATTTAACAATTATTTCTCTAAGAATATGTGGAATCGAATATATTTTGCGGATCACCTTGAGCTTGTTGTCAATTCGAATGTAATGAAAAAATATAATATCGCTTATAATTTTCGGGTTAAAAGCACGGAGCGACGCGTAAATTACGAGATCGAATAATTCATGTATCGCGATCAGCATGAAAGAGATACCGATCATTCTCGAAGCTTTTGATTATTAAGGAAATATCTAAATAAATATAAGGAAATATATTTGATAATTAAGGAAATAAAATAGATATTAAATGGATTTTGAGTTGAGCAACGTCACAACGCGTTTAATTAAATGATAAATAACAGTTATCAATTAATTTAAATATCTCAACGCATAGGGTACGTTGTGTAAATATTTAGAAAACAGCTAACTTGCTTGTCGAATGTTTGGGCAAGTAAAAGCAGGTCAATCACGTTCAATTGCTCGGTGAGCAGGATTAGTTACTTTGCTGACGTAAACATGCCTGTAAATTATTAGTGCCGATTCTACAATAATGTTGTAAGCCGCAAGTCGTAAGAAACTGATTGATCACAGTCAAATGTGAGCAGAATGATCAACTATGATTTACAACAACTTACAAAACTATCGTAGAATCGGCTTAAACAGATTCATTGGGCAACTTTGCGACGCGTTTAATTAAAGAATAAGTAATAGTTTAACCTCGTATTTAATATTTTTTAATCGTACAATATAAATTCGATGGCAATTTATACACTGGCAATTTATGAAAAGCTATTGTCTCTGATTTGAAAGAAATATTACGAATGTCGAAAGCGGAATATCGTAATGTTATATTTTTTCTTCGCGACCGTAATTTTTCTCAATGTAAGAATTTCGTATCGCGTATTGCATTTGATTGACATGTGCGGCAAAATGCTGTGCGATTATTATATCCTAATAATTCGTATGTGTAATCGTGTTTCCACGAGTGAGTGTTGTACCTACGCGAGTGCATCTGTGGAATTTGAGAACAGAGCTAGGAGCTATCGGGCAACAACGAACCGATCATGGAGTGAGTAATTTGTCATTCATTATTTTCTTTATTACTTGTCAAACTAATAATTTTCATTATTTCATACGCGATGCAATTTTACTTTACGGATAATTAATAACTAAATATCGCGGAGCTTTCAAAGGGAGCGCAATACGACACCGGGATTGTAACCGTTCCTTCTTTATTAAGTATCTCAGTATCACATAATGTGTTTCATTTTCTTCGTATACTTGTTTTCACGGAATAAGTTAAGATCTTGAGAAACCTCGTGGATGTCGTACGAATGTTTTAATAATTTTTTTTGTATTTTATTAATACTTTTTTAAAATTTTAATTATATTTATAGCGCTAGCGAGCGAGTATTGTGAAAATGCAATTTACTAATTGTGTATACGTATATATAATATATATATAGTGTGTATAAATATTGTGCGAAGCTCCTTTGTAAAAGTGCGGGATCTACACAACAGTCGTAAGCAGCAAGTTTTAAGCTGTAGGAAATTGATCAATTACAATCGACTGTGATTGGTCAATTTCCTACGACTTAAGACCTGCGACCTACGATTGCTTACGATTTCTATTGTAGAGCCCGTCCTAATGAAATGTGAGGGGTCGCATCTTTGAAAGAATTCTATTTTACGAAATCGTTACATCGAAGTAATATTTCAAAACGACGATACAATGACTATGTATGCCTTAGTGTTTGTTTTAATGGTTGAGCATATCGGCGCGTACACTCGTGGACAGAATAGTTGCGACACTTTTTTTTATTTGGTTTCGGAACGCATTAATATTTTGCAAATGTGAACCACGATTGGATTGTACTCTCTCTAAACTAAAGATAGTACACCAATCGTGGTTCGCATTTGCAAAATATTAGCGCGTTCCGAAACCAAATTAAAAAAAAAAGTGTCGCAACTATTCTGTCCACGAGATACGCTAGACTTGTCTCGTGTTGTCATTCGCACGATACAGTTCGAATCGGCAGATATCGCCCGTGGATATATAGTACAAGGTACGTTCTGTTTCATGCATGTATCATTTTACTCTTGTAACGAATTTTTAAATAAGGATAAAATGATACATTATGGCACATTATGCATAAAACGAAATGCACCTGTAAATAGACCGTACATATATATGCCATATGCATGGGTGGCACGTGCGAGGAGAGGGAACTACATCTGATTATCTTTTTTCTCTCTAACAAATGTTGTCTGTGTGTTAAAGAGAAAAGAGAAAATCATGTGTTGTTTCCTCTCTCGCACGTGTCGCCCATGCTTATACTTATATGGCATGCTTGGTCTATCTATGTATATTATTATGTCTATATAGCATCCAACGAGAGTTCTATTTCCGCGTTCACTTTTGGCTAGAATCTAGAGTCAAATATATTTTGCACAGCGCTTTAAGTTTCTCATCAATTTAAATGTAATTTTGTTTGTCATTTTACCAATTAAGCAATACGCGAATTATCGGATCAAATAATAAATTGTATCAGTACGAAAGATGCCGATATCATTCTCAGTTTTTAATTATTAAGGAAATAATCGTATTAAACGGATCGATTTTGAATTGAACAATGTTACAACGTGTTTAATTAAAAAAAAATTAAATAATCGTAATCGATTTTTCAATCGCGAAGGATGCGTTTGAAAAACACACAAGCCTACTCCAGCTGTGACTGTCGGTTAAGAATGTGATTGGTTGAAATGGTTGAACCACTGTGATTGAATCAAGTAGAAACCAATCGCTCCGCTCAATGAGCGAGCAGACTACTTTGCTGACATAAACGTGTAAATTCAATAGATTTGTTCACGTCGGTTAAATTCTTCAAAAATTTTAGCACTTAGAACGAGATAAATATATATATTTAGGCGTTCGAGAGAGCGAAAAGTACAAGCAAAGCGAACATATCTACATAATACTAGCAATTCATGAAAAACTTTCGTCTCTAACATATAATATATTACCAGCGAATTGTCGAGCGACCAGCTTTGTGTGAACACACTTTTATTCGCGTAATTTTTCATAATATAAGAAAGTGCGCATTGCATCGGATTAACGGCGGAAGTTCTGCGAAAATGCCACACAATCGTCATATTCCAATAATCGGCACGTGCATGTAACTAACCGTATTTCCGTGTATTGTGTATATACAAGTGTTATGTCAATGTCATATTGGAATCTCATTCTCTTGTCAGTGATGGAAAAGATCTGGGAGGTATATCTGGCAATGACGAGCAACCACGTGGTAAATAAATATAATTATTTATATTATATTATTTGCTACTCGCGAGGTTAATTATTTCCATTTATTTTTACACACGTGTGTATACGTGCTATATGCACACTGCATGTACGTGTGCATACCGCATACCTTCAAGGGACATTCATCTCGGAACTTTTTTATTTTGATCCAAAAACATCTCTAACTTAACATCCTCCTTTTTGAGCACCAATACTGATCAGATTAACTCATAAATATACTGTGACTGAAGCTCACAGTATCAATTTTATTTAATCAGCGTAATCAGTTAATAATGAACAAATTGAAATTCAAGCACTATTGAAATTATAGCGGTTATTGTGGTTGCATTGAAAGTGACATTATAAATCAATTTTCTGCTTACAATATATTGATACGTGAAACAAAAAATACTTATCTTAACGGATTATTCTAATGCGCGATTCTACGATTGATTTGTTTTCAGTCAGTTAATTAGCAATTAAGGATTAATTAGAAATTAATACATAAATTATCGACTCATCTTTTTTCCGAGATTAATTTCTTACCTTTTGTAACGACTATTAGATATTTATATGTTGCTGTACGAAAAGCATGATAAAGATATTTAGTAAAAATAGTAGGTTTTGAGAAGTATTTAACTTTGTATATTTTCTTTTTTGCATAATTTAATCCACGATGAGATGCGTGTTGACTTTTTAAATAAAATTTTAAAACGCAAAAGATCTTATGATTCAAAAAATGCGTTCTGCAAAAATTTACTTGTATTATAAATGGCTAGTAATATATATTAAATCATATTATAAATTAAATTTAACATTTAATAAACATAATATTTCGATTACAATATATTTCTACATATTTTCTACAATTATTCTTTATTCCGTTATACTTGATAAATGGGTTCTCCAAAAATGACGTTGTATTATAAATGTTTGAAGAAACTAAAAATGTATGTATATATTTTTTGCATCGAAATAGAGTAAATTTGCGAAAAGTTATCTCTCTCGGAAAGAATGATTTACAGCACTTAAGCTCTTGCGAGAACGCTTGGGTTTTTTTTTCGCGCGGAATAGTTGTCACATGTGTTCGCGACGGTAAAAGAATCAATTAGACCTAGAAACGAGCGAGGTCAATGTACCTCGAGCATTCGAAGTACTAATATTTACAGTGTAATTAACGATTGAAACGACACGGATTGTCACGGGGTTTAGGAGAGAGAGCCCGTTCGCGAGTGTGTTTCTCGTGCGCGCAGAAAGTAAGCGAGTGTTCCGTAAATTTCTTACGATAGCATTTCCGTGACTTATTACCACAGCAGGCGAGAAGCGTTACTGGTGCCGTGTCGACTAATGGCGCCATGTGGCTAGAAAATAAGAAGGCATAAGTAAGAAAACGTTACAAATCCACCCCGCCGTATTGGACGCCGCATCGGCCATAACGTTAAACGACAATATAGGATCGGCGGCCCTTCGTCATGCGAAAGTCCGAAACGGCCTTACCCCATTAAATGTACTTATATGAGATACTAGCCGGTGGGCAGCCAACCGCGCATCAATCACGATAATAGGACAATAAATATCTGACCGGCAGGCGACTGCCCCGGCTAAGGTCAAAAGTGCAGTAGCTTGCAATTTCTGCCCGATTTCCTGCCGATATTCGCTCGCAATAACTCAACCTTCACATCTGTAATATGTAATCGCTCTACTACCGTGGTCTAAGCCTTGCATTAAAGTGTCACGCTGATCCATCCCCTTTCTCCCCTCGGTGTGTATACGAATACTCGAAGTACGCAATACTCTGTGCAACAGTTCGATAGTTTGCAGGCAAGATTTGTCGCTTCCCAGCATAGCTTACTACGTAGGCTGCAAAAGGCAAAACGGATCTCACACTTGGCCGACCAGAAAATTCCCCGAATTTGTTTACGCGATGGTATGAAGGCGATAAAGAATTCCGATTTTTCTTGTGTCACCTCCATTCGTGAATATAGGAGTGTCTCTTCAGCAGATCATGTGAGCATCAGGATTATTTGAAATTGCTTTTATACAAGGATTAAATTAAGTAAAAACATATGAAAAGTGAAATTAGGTATTAGATTTTTGTTACTAATTAAAATGTAACATTATATCATTAATGATATAAATTTTAATTTATCCTGTGCCAATCTTACATTAATTATACATTTTTTAATGTGCATTTTATTGCTGTTTTAAATAAATAAAAAACACATTAAATTGATGTATTTTATCTATTTTTATGTTTTATTTATTTATATAAAGCTCTTCAATTTGAATCGTCAGACATTCAAATCATACAATTTTCAATGTTATACATTAGATTAAAATTTGGAATAGATTTTTTATAGAACTTGGAATAAATTCTTTATAAAAACATTTCATCTGTTTGCATGTCTATTTTTTTATTATTTGTATATAAATAATCATTTTGATAAAAGTGAATTAAAAATGTAAACTTCTAGGCATAAACGTAGGTGAGGAAATTCACAAAATATATAGTGTAGACACGATTGCACGATTGGAACATGAGGTATCAATAGTCGTCATTTCGCGCGGCTGTTGGAATACTAGGTCGACCTCGTTTCGCGAGCGGGTTATTCAAAACCGAAGTTTTAGATCTAGCGTAATACGAAAGTGGCGTATCGGACGGAAACTTCACCCTTTAATATATAAATATGGCAAGAGGCGGGGTTCAGCATAAGGCGCGTGTGCATTAACTGTTCAAAACTACGACATGTAAACTTGCTTTCCTCCTCTATAAACCATAAAACAACGGGCTCTGGACCGGCAGACGACCTCGCAACCCGCTAACTATTAAAAGTTGCAAATTGCTGCAGACACACTGCGGGCCCCCGTGTTCGCGTACCGGCCGTCTTGGGCACTCGCGCGCCCGTTCGTCCTATCCTAACTTACTTACTTACCAGACTTACTCGCTTCCTTACTTATATAGTCACTCGTTTACTTACTTATTCCCCGCTTCGTATTCCTTATCCTCCGCGCACTTTTCCGCGCCGCGGTTTTCCCCCGTTAACATTACTTGTTCCTGTCACACATATACACACCCCACACATACCCTCTCCTTCTGAAACAACTATTCTAGCAGAAATCTCGGAGAAATCTGATTAAGCGTTGAGTGTCGGAATAAATATGGAAATAGCGGAGCATCGCAGATATTATTTTTTATTGTATTCATTTAAATTTAGCTGGTGCAATAACTATTATCCCTTGTCATTGATGCCACACAACGAACGAACCTATCAGCCGGTTAGAGATAATTTATATTTGGGGTTGCTACATAATAGACAATAACGCAGATTATTTAACTTCTGTACACACACCGGTGTTCAATATACTATCCGGCAAACTATTTGCTACGGTTAGTTTACCGTTTAGTTGCGGCGTCCCAATGTCGCTTCCAAATATATTTTGTAAAATAGTTTACGATGCGCGGCTGGCTGGTAATCGTACAAAGCACCACGTGGGCGTAAATGCTTTATCAAGCGGGACGGAATATTTTGCCTCTGTTCGCACATTTCGCCATAATTCGGTTCAATTATCATTCGATTATATCGATTTTAGAGGTGTGCATTTAGCATCGGCATACAAATGCGGGTCCGTGAAATTACGAAAAATATGTCCGCGCGGAGACGCAAATCCCACGAACAGTTAAATCAAAAGCGTTACCAAAATCTAATTTACATCAATTTCTTCAGCATATGTGTTGCAAAATGCACACGCGAATCTCTAATATAATAAAGAATTTTTCTTTCCATTTCACTTTATAACAGAATTTATAATAGAATTTCTTCGCTGTACTGCGTATCGATAGCTACAAATTGTTAATTACGTCCGACTGCATCGTGTCAGCTTCATAATGAAATGTTAAAGCCGCTTTTAAAAATTACTGGCAGAAACTCAATAAATTTATCATACCATTAATCAACATATTCGCGTTTTCATGTTAAAATACATTTTTGATATATTTCATGCATTGTAATTTTGCACAGGCAATTTTATTGTTATCTCAGTTAAAAGCAAGAACAAAAAAAAAATACGTTGGAAAAATTCTGGTACGTCGAGTTTTGCTGAATATAATTTGACTCGAATAATAAAGGCACGTAAAAAGAAAGTTATCGTTTGATTGTACGGTCTTTATTAAAATAACCGTCTTTCTAATTGCTGCGTCTTAAAACGCTTTTTTATCTCAGCCTATGCGCCAGTTTCATAAAACCTCATAATCCGAGAGAGTTAAATACCGTACCTGCCAGAGAACTGCACGAACGACGCCGAGGGTCGACTGTGCCGACGGCCAAGAAAATGAAAAGTAACGATTCAATATCAACGCCACGCGGGTTGCGTGTAGCGAATTAACACGTACTGATACGGCTGGTGTGTCGTCCACGTTGGTGACACCATTCTTCCATTAACCCTGTCTACATTTTCTGCGTATCGTGCGCGTGGCTTTTATTATCCGCGTACTTCGGCCGTAACATTTTACTATTTCCTGCTTATATCATGCTCGTGAAATCTATCACGCCATTAATTGGCAATGGGATTACGTGGAGAAATGAAATCACGTGACCGAGGGATGTATCGTAAATTGATTTTAGTTTTGTGTAAAAATATATTTAAATTAAATGTGAAAGGTACGTTGATGTTGTTATAAGAAAAAATTTTCACCGAACAAAAACGATATTATATTCTGAGAAAAAATCATATATAATATATTGATATCAAAATTCGTTGAAATGGAGAGATAATATGTCGATGAATTTAACACATGTTTTTATATTGAATTTTCCCAGAGGGCTTATTAATTGCCGATAATATTTTATAAGAGGTAGGTCGGTATCGCACTGTCTGAGAGAACAATACGTTGTCGATAAAATCGATGGATTTCTATCATTCGTATAGTAGAGACTCTCTGTTAGAGAGTACCTTCCGACAAAAGAAAATATCAAATCATTGATGGGCGTAATAGTTTACAAGCATAAATAGTTTAGTTACTGTTCTAAATTAACTTGGCTCTCTTTGCAAAACGTTTCGTTGCGAGATTCAATACGGCAAAACTTATTCCGCGGCTCGCTCGTGGTCTCGTCACTTTTACGTATCTTCATTTTTTTTTCTGGGCCGCGATCGATTCCACCGAAATGACTTTTACTATCTATCGAATATCTGCGACGCTACGAGCGGGTACACGGTGATGCATAAAGAATCCAGTTTACGGCGTCTGTTAGGACTCGACGATACCCGACACGTCCCATTTCCGCCGCCCGACGTCTTCTCCAAAGTGAAACCACTTCCTCGCTGCCGGAATCTGCAGATCCGATTTAGAAGTAATGTGATCGATTCTCCTAAGTTTGTCTAAGAAATTTCGGTGGCTCTAAAAGTCAATAGCAATGCAGAATGTGGATCTATAAAAACGGTTTATAAGTGAGAGGGAACGACTAGCTTTATGACACATAGTTTGGATGAATTCTATTTAATACGATTTGATATTTTCATTGATTATTAAGTTAGCGTTACTCTGCTTTAGAATTAAATATTTTTTTTTATTTTTACGATTAGTCAAATTAAATTAGTTAATAAAATAAAAACATTTTTTATTTATTACATATATTACATATATGTTTACCAGCTTTTTTACCAGCGTTTTATATATACAACTGAATTAAAAATTACAGTAAACTTATTAATCCGTAAAGGCTACATCTCATTTGAACATCCGTAAAGAACACCTAATTGCGAATTCGCAAAGCGTTTTTAAAGTTTTATATCTGCTGAAAATAAAAAGCAAAATTAAAGCAAAACGTGTGTTTTCCAATGTAAAATTTCCTAACCAATCGATTGATAATATTAAATTTTCAAAAAAAAACGTAATCGTTTTCAAAACTGCGTGTTAAATAAAACCATTTCTGGAAAAACTACTTTTTCAATAAATAACTACTGTTTTTTTTAGTTTTTAATAAAATGATACAAACCTTACTGAATTTTATTAATGAAATGTTGTATTTTAAGTAAAAAATAGTTTTTCAATTAAATAAAATATAAATAAATAATTTTTCCTGGTAGTGGGTAGTTTGGGTTTTCTTGGAAGTAAGAAAATAAATAAAACACGGTTATAAATGCATAAACAATCATTTTATTAATATGTGAGGTTTAAAAATAATGTTTATATTATATTTACATAAAATTTAGAAAAATAACTATTTTTATCACTTATATACAATAAATAAATAATCTTGATTGAAAAATACTTACGTTTTGTATAATGAAGCTTCTTAGATCGCTCAGATAAATAATTTCACTTTTCTCATATTCCCCGATTTCACACACGTATGTGACATGTGGGTGCGAATTCGCACCGAAACGAATTTTCAATGTGCCTCAAGCAAAGGCTAAGGTGCAAATGATCCTTGGGACTTTTCTACTTCAAACAATAAAGTTCAAACATAATTCACATTGTGGGAGAAAACCGCCAAATTTGTCTGTTCTCAAATGTTTACAAGTTGAAAATTTTGTGGGTGTGAATTCGCACTCAAGTATCCTTTACGCGTTAAATGTTTACAGTAAAGTTTAATTTATTGTAAAAAAAATTTTATCTTATATTGTTTTATAAATTTAAAAATTTACTGTATATGTAATCGAGAAAAAAATTTTTAATGTTAAGTTTACTTATCTAATATATATCAATATTTCTTAAGCTTCCTGAAAAAATTATGTCCTTTTGCATTATCACGTAGCATTAAACACATTCTTTCTTTTTTTCTGATGTTTCAGGAGATGAAAGTTAATTGGGCGACGTCGCCGGGTAACCAACCAAAACAGGACACGAGCAGTGAGTATGCCCAGTTTTCGCCTTTACACGAAAAATATTTTTAGCATCGTGCGTTTTGCCTTTGATCCCATACTTGCTCGACTTGTTGGACTCGCATACTAATTGGTCCGAGCAGAGAATTACTCTAAAAGAGAATTTTTTAAAGCTGTTTCATTGCAAAGTAAAATGCATTTTTTGGGTGTATATTATGCAAAAACATTCGGCAAAAATATTGTGTAAATGCGTTAGGAAAATTTTATCAAGCAACACAATACATAAAGCAGCAAAGAAATCAAACAATTTGATTCAAAATTTTCACATTAATTTAATATTTGTAATATTAATGAAATCTAGCAACATTAATAAATCAATAATATCTAATTTATAAAATTTGTACTAGAAATTTATTATTATCTAATTGTAATTAAACAGAGTATTATAACTTATTTATCAATACAATATTAATACAATATACTTTTTATACACACACATTCTCAACATATTAACTATTAAAATATATGTCTATATAAAATATGTATTTATTTGTGTCGTTATAATTAATTTATTATTTTTATAATGCTTATTGCACGTACATGATTTTTCAAATCAATTGTTTTTTAACGTTACGATAAAAATATAACTTGCAATTTTTTAAAAGCATGAAAATTGGAAATTTAAGAGTATTGACATTACAAATATAGCCAGATTAAAAAATATACAAATGCTTGTTTTTCTTATTTTGTTATTGTTCTAATTTTTATTCTGTATTCAAGTATTGATTCATATACTTTTCAAAAGTGATTATATAAATTTTATAAAAGTTTTATATTTCTGCATAAAATCATCATATTTTCTCTTTTAATGATTATTTTACAAAACCTATCACCGTAAAAGAAAGATTAAATGAATTTGTCGGTTGAAATAAAATAATTCAATGCCATTGACATTAAATTAATATTCTATTATAAAAAAGTATTTATTAATTGTTAATAATATTTTACTTTGATTTCATAATTACTCACCATGTTTAATTAAATAAAATATTAATCGAATATTTAATACCGACTAATGTTTGAGATTCGTATAGACCAGTATACATTGGCGATGAGAATTTCTATGTAGAACTTTTAATGTACGGTAATACAATTTCGTAAAACAAATTCGAATCTTGCTTGAATACAAATGGTTTCATTAAGAATACTATGCTTTTTTACATTTTCAGATGACGTAATGTTGCATAAAATTTTTACATAAAATAATTTATCTTTTATAATATACTAATAAAGTTATAATACTTAAGTAATTAAAATAAAAATATGTTCTTGAAAAAATATTTAATCTACACTTATATTTACCGCGTAGAAGCCAATTCCGAGAATCGTCACAATCCGACAAGCTATTATAGTTTTTGCATTATTCGATTTAACGTGTCGGAAATAAATTTCCCAGCATCTCGCAACAGTGTTTTCAGCGTCCCAGTTTTCTT
Source organism: Wasmannia auropunctata (assembly GCF_000956235.1). Taxonomy (NCBI): domain Eukaryota; kingdom Metazoa; phylum Arthropoda; class Insecta; order Hymenoptera; family Formicidae; genus Wasmannia; species Wasmannia auropunctata. The sequence goes on along the minus strand of NW_012026819.1, from coordinate 2,453,968 downwards.
ATTGTTAAAAAGAGAAATTGTTGGAATATTACCTATAAATTCGCACAGCGAGCATTGATCAATGCTTAAAATTAATTATTTATCATGATAATGAATATTTACAATTTTATTTCTGAGTAGTGAATAAAACTGGAAAAAGAGCCTTATGACGTAGAACTCTATATTTATTTTCTTTTTAATGTAAAATAAAGTTAAAATATGTAATATTATTTTACGTATAAAAAAATCTTATTAGCACAGTTATGACATATTTTCTTACAAGTTTCATCGCGGATTTTTAAGTGCGCAGTTCTAATTTTGTCGTAATCATGTATAATTTATTATTTCAACGTTTGTGTACGTAGATAAAGCATAGGATATTCAGTGAAATGGGACTTGGTGTAACACAGTTCCATGTATTTCTAGAATAACTTCTACGCGTAAGGCTGTCCGGTACAGCGGTAGTTCGGGATTAAGCGTACGTCCCTTGTGATAATCTCTTTTACTTCCTGTGTCTGGGATCCCCAGAGAATCAGCCATAAACCATGAAACCCGTCATAACTACTTTCTTCCCACGATCTCTGTATGCTCATGCGCATAGGAAGGTTGATATAAATGCAGATTATGCAATGCAAACTGGACGAATTAGGAAAGATTGTTTTTATTTCTCTTTTTACGAATACATATTGTTTCTCACGCTCATAGGATGACAAGCGTTATCGGATGGCACGTTTATAAGCACGACACGGAACTTATATGAAACAGAATTTATTGTCAGTTACAACAATGCGTGAACGAATGGGAATGATGAATGAAATTCACTATATATAGCGACATTTCCAAATGGCATCGACTTTTGCGCGTGGTCCGGGCGAACCTGAAATAATTTAACAAGCACGCACATGACGGCCAAATAAATATCACAGGAAGATTCCTCCCGCCATTCCGTGCTCGTTACACGTGTGAAAAGGTGCGCGGTCGCGTCTCTGTGGATGCGCCCCATTATATATGTACCGGCGGCGGTCGTACGCGTGTGCGTGCTTGAAATTCAGTGAGGGCGGCAGCAATATTTAACTCAGTCTGAAATTCCTCTTTTTATGGACTTGTAAAACCGTGACAGGCACATGGGACCCGATCCTGCTTCTCCACCCTCTCTCCCGTCCTTCGTCCCCGTCGTTTTGCCCGCCACCCCTTGTTGCTACCTGCATCCCCCTCGCTCTCTCGAGCCCGACTCACACCCGCTGACGCGGTTAGATAGCAGTCTCGTATCTCTCTTGTCGTCCTCTTTTCCATCGCCGGTCGACGGTCCGCTACCGCCGCCGCGCCGGTACCTACCTACCTACGATCACCTTCCTCCACTTCCCTTTTTCCTTCGGCGTCGCTATCCACCCACGCGTACCTACCTACCTACCTACCTACCAGAGCACTCTTCTCTCTCTCTCTCTCTCAGCACTATTTCTCCTCGGCGACAAATGCAAAACTAAAACGTATTCTCCTCTCCTCTATTCTCTCTGTAAATATGCCGGTATAGCTACCAGCATGGCCAGAGTTTTCCCTCCGCTTTTGTTTCCTACCGCCCCCCTTCCTCCCCTTCGTCGCCGCGTCGTCTGCCTTTGCCATCCTCTTCACGATCATATGTATACAGCATTCGGCGAATGGATGCACGGGGTGTCATGCGGCTGCAACTGGAACGACGGGTTGTTTTACTTTTCCGCGAGAGATTGCTAGTAAACTCCACCGCCGATGCACCTGCGCACATCTTGCGGCTGTGACTTTTACGTCGCTTGCATGTAAAAGTATGTTAGTCCAAAAAGCTGATAAAATAGAGGAGCGATCTTAACGTGTATTTAGCACCACTTCTCTTTTTTTCTTATTAGGCTATTAATGTATCAATGATGGGTTTGTTCATAATTTTTCTATTATGTTATCATAATATTCATAATTTTTATACTATAGGGAAAATATACATTTTATTTCTAACACGTCACTTTAAATTTCAGGAATTGTTAATTTTAATAAACTTCAAATTTGAATGGAGAATTGAACATAATTTCTCAAATTTCAGAAATCATATTATTTATACTGGAGAAGAGTTTGTATTAAACTCATAAAGTATAAATCGAACTAAAATTTTGACGACTGCTCGCTAGATTGAAGCACGTTTGTATACTTCACGTCGAGAAATTCCAAATAATATTTGGCCGAGTGTCAGAGATAGTATTCGTGACGGATCGAAACGATATGCGAATATAATGTTTGCGGGATATATCTACGCGATGGCAGGTTGTATTAGTTTCAGGTCAGCACCAGCTGGTGTACTGTGACTTTAAGACCGGTCGTTTATGCGAGTGTCGTAATACGCAGTCGTGGGATCTAACGCGAAGTATATTTCGCGAAGATGAAAATATAGCGGCTGAAGATGGCCGGCATGGAAGCATAACAAACTGCGATAGTACGAGCGGCGAATTGCGATAAAATATTTTGGACTTTCATGCCTTGCAATATATTTATCGTGGGACGCAGCCGTGGCCGTAAGTAAGCAGAGCTTCATAATTTTTACTTAAAACAAATAGCAGTTATTTGCGGACGTTAAGGAGTAAAAGATCTTCATAGTTTTAAGGAAAAATTATGAACTTTAGCCTTTTACGTCTATATGATGTAAGCGCGATTTTACAACATATAGATTAAAAACCAAAAAAAAAATATATAAATATGTGTATATATGCTTGACGTGTATATTCTCAATGGGATTTTCGGCTTTGCTAAAATTAGCGATTCCCGAAACTTAAAGCGACACATCCGCAATATGATTTGCATAATTGCAATTCGTGTAATTGCAATTTCAATTATCTCAATCGCTATGCAGATTTGCCTATAATCCCTTACAGTGATAGTGACCCCGATATTATAGATCAATTTCACGCCGAACCCCTTTAATAGCGACATGCAATCTCCGCGCCCACAGCTCGTTGCAGCTACAAATAGATACCGACCCGTCTCGCTTGATATAAAAAGGAGGAAGTTCGGAAAAGAGGAAAATTCCTTGTTCCACTTTTCTTCTTCGATCGTTGACAGGAAAGGTGCTTGGAGAAGAGGAACAAGAAGGAAAGGAGGGAAATGGGAGGAGGAAGAGAGAAGAACAAATAAAGAAAAGAGAATATTGCATAGAATCGCGGCGAAAAGCTTTGGATTAGGTTTGGCTAGCTGACTGTGTAATCGTGCATCGTTTTTCCTGCATTATGGATTGCGTCAGGGAGTAATCGTGCCAGTATTTACGAGGCTTTCCAACACAAAGGAGTTTCATCTTGAGTTCTACTTCTCTATTCCGTTTATCCGCGGCGAGAAGCGTTTACTGTTAAACCATAAGCCGCATGTCTTTGCCATTTACGTGCATTATTGCCATTACTGCAGACTCTGTTTCTCACGTTCTCCCTTTGCATATCCATTCGCTTGCACCTCGGTATTTTCACATTTCCGCGAGGGCATCATCCTTTCTTCGAATTGCGTCTCTGCAGTTTGTATTTTACGATCTGCACATATAACGTATATCGGATCTTCCAATCCCGGGTATAAATCTGATTTTGTCGTCGATTCATCGTTCGCGCTACCTAGTTATCGATAGATCACATGAAAATACTCTTTAACACGTTCGAATAAAGCTTGGAGAGAACAAAATTCTCATCGTGATTTACATTCAGGGCGGGTCGATTATCAGTGTCAATTATAACGGCTTGCTCGAGATTGCTCATTTACATAGGCGTTGTGCGAACACAAGTATTCTAATGTACGTACATTCGCGAGGAATCCGTGTTTAACTGGCGACACGATGCAGATCAACGGACCGAGAAAATAGGATGAGCCGCGAGAGACAAGTGCATCATGGATTCTCTTTGTTCACGCTGTTGCGTCAAAGCCCACATTCAAACAAATACACGCATACAACATACACACAAATGTATACACACCTCTTTGCGTGCCACCTTCCCCCTTCTCACCGCCTGCCTATTCCGAACCCCGTGGTGTAACGACGCTTCGTGGTGCATCGTGTGGCGAAAGCCCTGCCGTTGGCATTTGTGGGCAGTTCACGGCCGATGGGAGAATCGGTAAACCACGATGTGGTATCACATCGAGATCGAATCTTGCGCCTGCCTCATACATGAGCTAATAAGTACGAGGAATAGGTTCCGGTATCCGGGAACACAAAACCGAATTGATAATGAAGAGCTGATAGTAGCGACTAATAGTAGCTATAAAGAGCAAAATATTCGAGATAAATGTATAAAAGATGTATTATTTCATTTTATTTGAAAAACTTTTGCAAATTATTCTGTTCTTGTTGTTAGAAAATTAGTCAATTGATCAATTGATTAATTAGATAACAAAAAACTTGGCATATATTTGAAAAATATTTTATTAGTAGTAATAATTTTAAGAACAGCTATTTATTGTTTGCTTAAAAGAAACACGTAAAAAGATGTTCTTTCAATGTCGAGTTGCAAATAACATTTTACGTAATTATTTGAATTAATTTCATGTTTTTACGTATTATGTAATACATCTAATTATTAATCTGTCAAATATTACAAAAGATGTATATTTTTACGAAGAAAATAATTAAATTCTAAAAGTATTGTTTCGACGTTCAGTTTTTATCCAGTTGTTTTACATTCAGTTATGCGCGCATTACATCCTGTTAATGGGAGGATGTAAGCATTAAAGGACACGTGCAAAAAGAAGCTGCTGTAAACTCATTTTATTAAATCTTCTCTTCACGAGACTATTTATTCATAACCTCCCGTCATAAAGCGCTAAATAATACTATCCCATATTAGATTTCCGCCCAGAGTAAAAGGGTTAATTAATGAAATACAAGAAACGTGAAACCTCCATCATGATAAAAAAAAATGTAGACATGTGTGTGTACATGTACATACACCTGTATCATTCTCCGTGTAATGCCGTCCAGATGCCATACAATGTTTACCGCACGGTGAAACGGAGTACTGTCGCTTTGTCGTAAAAGCGCAGACATCCACGTCCAACATACGCGCTGCTCGGTGTGTAATCACAGATGCACGGGAAAGCTTACCGCGTTCCGCACGTTTGGATGTAATTATACCGGGACGCAAAAACAAACGCGAGAAATTATTATATTTCGCTTCCGGGCGACTGCGTCCCGAAAACAATCAGATCCGCTTGCAATTTCTAGCCCGCGACCGTTACAAAGGAACTTCGAGCGAGGAAAATTCGTTATTTTTGCGCTCCCGGCCGAGCTTTAAGGATTATTTTCACGTGCGCCCATCGGCGTTCCGTTGATGGAAGGATACGCGCTTTAATCAAGTTAATGCAGCCCTACCCCCAACCCTTCACTTCGCACTGCCGCCTCCTGTACGTATCGGCCTTACACGTGTACACGTGGAGGATGACTTTTATGCGCGGTACACACTTTGGAAACGGTGCCACCGTGTGCCAACCGGAAGTTCGAACTGCCGCCCGCTTAGTACGAGGCACGTTTCTCGCAGATTGGTTCGAAGAAAAATGTCGGGCCAATTTTGAAGTCACTTTTTCAGCGCTGGCGAACGCGAGGCGGGGCCATCCCTTGTCGCGCTTTTGATGTCCAAAAAAAACACACACACACACACACACCCAACATCCATGCGTTGTGCGTGTATTTCAACAAATATTATCAGACGTAAAGGGTGACGCGCGTTGCGCGACACGAACGTTTGTCACGATGTGTAATCCGAATTTCGGCCAAATCGCTTACTCGTACACGATGACAGTTGGACAATAAATCTCTGGTCGTGACACATGTCCTCGACGGTAAAGATGTGGTAATGTGTGAAGGACCATCTTTCTTGATTTCGACGAAATACTGGTCTGTACCCCCTGCAAAATATTTGTTTTATCTAACGTAATATATGGCACGATCGGCATGTTGCTCCACCAAATAGCTATATAACCAATGATTTTGACGTCACGCGATACCATTGTGATATCTGTACACATTACGTTTCTATCGCGTTATTGTTAGCGTGATTTTTTTTGTTCCCTCTCCCAATGATGTATTAAAGGCTTTGAGAAAAAGCTAACACATGATTTTTTCAAAAATATACTTTTTGAACGCCGCTTATAAAAAAGAATTATGCGCAAACGTGCTGAAACAATAGCCAGATATAGAATACAATGAACGTGAAGTGTCAATAACTCGCCATCGTTAAAAGCACGCGCCGCATTGGGAACAACCGATTCGTTTGAATTTCGCGTAGTTTTCAAAACGTCAATGGATACTATAAAAAAGAGATTGCGTAACGTATTTGTGGTTGTTACCGTGCGTTTCGCATACAGCGGGTACGGGAATCACCCTTTTTGCTTGGCCGGCGCATAAAACCGGACATTATTTTCCGCGAGAAACGCGCGCGCGATGGTTCGACGCGCGCGGTGAAAATAGACGCGCGCGCCGGGGGCTCGTCCAGTGACCGGACATTATTATGCTAAGAGTTCCCTTAGGAGAGTAATAAGGGTTGTCGTTCGCCATTGTTTCGCGACCGGCGCACGATCGCCGGACAACGGTGCAATATCCGATAGTGAGAATCACTGCAATCCCCCGTGTACGATAACTCAAGTACCGTGAATAAGGTGGCCCCTCTCTCCGGTCGAATGTACCACCGCATTTATGCTACACAACCGCCGTTTTCACCGCGGCCCTTTCTATGCACACCGCGCGCGCGGTGGAGGAAGATATGTCTTACGCAATCCGCAATTTAGCACTCTATCCCTCCTCTATCTTCCACAGTACCTGCTAAATATACGACAAATTAGAATCGGCCAATGAAAATACATACCGTGAAAAATATACGCTTAAACGGACAATTTTTTTCATATAAACGCGTATATATATATGTATGTATATACATATATCCACGTTCATGCATATTCATAATAAATTTTAATACAAAAATAGTTATCAATTTGTAAAGTTAAAACGGACAATTTTTTTTTTGTATACGTACGCATTTTATGTAAAAAATTGATCGTAATTTTACAAATTGATAACTGATATCTTTTGTAGATTAAGATTTATTACGAGTATACGATTAATTATACGTATTAAATGAACGCGAGTGGTAATGTGCGAGACTATCGAATAGATCTTAAATTAACGACAAGCGCGAGGGGCCAAAAGGCACGTAAGCTTTATTGAGAGAAACTGCGAAGCAATTTACGGGAAGGTGTTCGCGCGTAAGAGCACGGCGATCACAATGTGAAATACGGCGCTAACGAAGAAATGAATCACGTCGGTGTATATCTACCCTACCAGATAGCCTGGCAAATAATTTTAAAATGCAAAATTCACCTAGGGAAACCTTATCCGCACGAGAGAGAAAATTATTTTGTCGTGACACATGCCGGGGGGGGGGGGAGAAAACAGAAAGGGAAAGGGGACAAGGGTAAAGAGCCTGTGAACGATATGAAAAACAGAGTTTATGGGTGGTTATAAAGATTACGTTGCGGAGAGAGAGCCCTGTCGTGCATATACGCCTGTTTTTTTTTTCTTGGACATTCTCTTAAAACCTCACGTCTTTTCGCGGCGAACAATAGGCTGTAACATCTGGTGTACACTAAGAAGTTGATAGGCACCTTTATTGTCGGTTTTATAACACATATATTTTAGTCAATGACGTGAAATGATTATACAGTTGATTTACAACGGACTGCGTACAATTATTCGACGCCTGATTTCTGTAATTTATATTACATCAGTATAAGGAATTCTTGATGAAATAAAAATGTAACTGTAACGTACGTTATATGCTCATTACGAGAGAAATATTTAATAGCTCGTACACGAGGGATGAATGATTGTTCTCGGGTAAAAAGCTTCGCGCTGTATAGAAACGAGCGGAAATTTCCAGATGTGTCACGATTGGCGAGAAACATTCCTCCCGTATTCTGACGTGTGAGTTGTGATATGTAAAGTTAAAGAAACGATAATCTTTTTTTTCGCTATGAATATAAATTGCGTAATATGCATACGCACCTGTTATATTGCGAAGAGAGCTTAATTATCGCAACTTTACTCGCGACAGTTCTACCTGAAGAAAAAGTTGTATATCATTTTAACCAGCAAATTTGTGGAAGAAAAACGAAGTTCCGTGTACAACTAATGATGATATACAACAACACACGCTAGGTCGTACCATACTTTGCAAAAATACAATACTCTATACTGAAAGTATGTAACGTACGATGCTGTTATTACTGCAGTCTTGCGTAAAACCTGTAAGTTGAGTTACTCTAAGATACGATCAAATTACACCGGGATAACCTTGAGTAAAAATGCTCCTATAATATAACAGTAATGCGTAAGTTCATAAATTTTACTTTCAAATCAGGAAATTGCGGGTCTGCTTTTGCGATGCAAAATTAGTTCTGTTAGCGTAATCTAGTTTCATCTATGAATTAATTCGCGCAGTTTTTCATTGTTCTATAAGAAAAATAAACAATAACCCAACTCAACGTTTCAGTACACATAATAATTATTTACATAAACCTATTTACTTAAAAAATTGTAATGTAATCACTATAGGTGACTTTATTAATTATGTCCCGCAAAATCGCGCAAGCTCTAAAAGCAGATGCGCTGCACATGATTTTAAATTGTGATGTTCTGATTTCTCAAAATTGCTGCGGGCGGTAATCGAAATGGCAGTTGCTCATTCGGAAACGGCCAAACTGATGATATAAATTCGTATGCCGTATGCATGGTTAACAAAAACCACGTAGATGTTTTAAATAAACCACCACCGGCCACGCCACAAGCTAGTCCATGTTCCCGTGACTATTTCCCGAAGTGAACCTGTGGATTAGCGAAATATGACCGCTTTAGGGGGAAGTGATGGGAAAAAATTTGCCAGAAATTTGCATCGAACTCAACACGGTAAAAATGCAAATTTCATCGGGCATCGAACGTGATTCGTATCGAAAAGCGGTAGAAAGAAAAAACAATAAACGTATCTTTTGAAAATATCGACGAATACGTTTTTTATTCCGTATTTGATAAACAGTAACAACTTTTGTTCTGTTGCCTCAATTATTATAACAAGAAAATAGAAAATTTTGATTATATGTCAATGAATATATAATGTTGTAAACAATTATTTATTAAATTTATCAAAATAAAAAAAAAGAAAATTAGGATAGTTTACATTTTAACAAGATATTTTACAATACATATAAATAACAAAAATTGAAAATTATTAATAACGCTTTATTTACTTCAAAATTATAAATTATTATTTATTACAATATATAATAATAGCTTTTCTAATTAGATATTATTTTAAATATTTGGAAATTTTTTTTCTTTTTTCTCTCCTTTAGAAGACATAATTCTTACAAAAATTTTTTTTGCGAAATCTGTATCTTTTTGAAAAAATTATAAATACTATATAGCTTAATCATATGTAAATTATTTATTAATAGTTGATAGACTGTTAAAAATAATACTGATGAAACGAAAAGAATAGCATGTATCTGGTTAAAATCCTAACAGATTATGAACGCTTGTGAGTTTACCTACCATTAGCTGCAATAAATTATCATTATGTGGCAACCACATACCCTGATAGTTCATACCCGTAAATTTATGTGCTTAAGAGGCACTTTAAAATGCAATTCGTTTGATTACTCCTTTACTCGGCTGATTTGGTAAATCTCACATATGGTAATTAAGTGCCTCCGTCATTAAAAACTCATGCACTAATCGATAACTACGTGCCAGTTTAACTTATATACATGCGATAGGCAGATAATAAGCATATACACACAGTATACACAGTACATGGTTACCACTAGAGCATGATTAAGTAAACCTTCATAATTACCTTCACAATTATTATTTTTTTATGAATAACTGCTTAATGTCTATAGTGCCTCTAGATGATTTCATTGAAATATCGATTGCTCGAGAAAATTGATAAAAAAATCGAAATTGAAATCTAGTAATCTCAGATAATAATGTTTCTTTTCTTCATAGACTATTTACTTCAACGCAAACCCCTTGTGAGTTTAACATTTCTATTTTCTTCTGCGTTTCCTCTCGTACATCCTGACCGGCCACTCGTCTTGTACGTTCGAGGGATAATAAAGGACGGTTTTTCGTAACGGTTAAGACGGTACTCGGGAAGCACAACTCAACTGAATGCACTCCCCAGTGTGCGATACCCAGCCACCTCTCTCGCGACGATGCAGTGGCCGTCCTTCCTCAGTCTCCGTACGCGAATAGCCTTACGGCCGGGAGATATTACGTACGTGGGTTGGCTGGGAGGGAAAACCCTCTCGCAAAAAGCGCTGTGTCGGGTGGGTAACCGAACGCCGCGGCATCGGAGGCTGGCAGCGGGGCCATCGTATCGCAATATCCGGCCAGGGTAACGACGGCAGCCAACCGAAAGAGCTCGGGTACGCGAAGCCACGGGGAGCCGTTAGATCGCCAAGGCCCTTAAATTAGCAACGACGTAACGACGATAGGGGGAGACCGGAGTGGTGCAATTTCGCGCACAGACCAAGCGACCGCGCTGGGGCGCGCTGCCTCTGCTCGATATCGAAAAAGTATAAACCAGTGGATATGCAAATGCGCCTCGGAAGCACGGTGATGCGGCGGTGGCGTTGGTCGACGGTGCATCGCGGCGTTTCGTCGACGCTGGTTCGACCAGGCTGCCTGAGTTCTCTCCTGCGCGCACGGACGCACCCAATATGGATGGATGTTTTCCTGCATGCAAAGCCCTGCTCGTTTCCTGCTTTTCATACAAAGTAGTGCGTAAGTCCGCGCGTACGGCAGCGTATACCCATCCAAAATATTCGTTTCTTTTATCCTTTTTTTTTTCAGTTTCAATGCGGCGCAGGTAATAGGCTTGTGGCCGACGAATTTCACTCGTTGATACAAGAGAGACACAAAATACACACTTTGCATGCAGCGATCACGAAGATTTGCGCTCACGTGGCATACATCTTTAAAGTTAGCGAAACCGCAAAATTATTTTCAAAAATATAATTAAGTTGCATAGAGACAGAGCTATATCCTAATGAACAAATTTAAGCGAAAATTTTTACAAATTATTTAATATTTCAAAATATTTAATATTGTTACGTGCTATCAATGTACGAGATAATGAAAAATTGTATCGTATGACAGCTGTTTTATTTATTTTATTTCATTTGACACGTGCTAAATTAATTGTGACGATAGATATTGACACTTCGGTAACAAAATGTCAATAATTAAGCAAGATTATCGAGAAACCCTTGCCCCTTATTTCTCTTATAAAATAAAATTAAAATAAAATTACAAAACTACTGAGAGGAAACTGAAAGAATTACTTCAGACATTCGCACGATGTAATTATATCGATGCAGAACATTTATTATTATCGAACGTCTTATTTGCACCATTTATTAGTTACTACAGATATGGCGTAATCTAAAGCAGCTAACGTGATTGAAAGATACTCCTCGAGGCTGGCTTTCGATACTTTGCGTGGCATGGCTTTGATTAAACAAATTAGACTAGTATCGACCGACACTTTCGCTCGCTTCCTTTGTACGCTGAATTTGTTCCCAGCTTTTCCGCCGCGTGTTCACTGGTAGTGTAAAATGCTTCTCATCGCGCGATTGCGACGACGGTAGTAAAGTGCATCTCGTCGGCGATAATTACCCGTACACGTCCGTGTCGCGAAGGTCGGGGGGGGGGAGCGACTCGTATCCAGACACGCGTCACTTCCATATGCCGCCTAACAGTGCACATTGCTTCCAGGAGGTCCGCAAGTCGGGAGGACGTTCCGTTTATTAAATGCATTTATCTTCCGCGCGAATAATATTTTTCTTTCCCTCGCCTAATTGCGATAAAGCGTTAATCTCTCGATCTGTGTATTAAAAATAATTTTCGTCAAACACGCCTTACCCTAGATACCGCGCGTTATATCAGACGCGTCCGTTCTCCCTCGCACTGCCTCGCACGGAACATGCGTGCGTATATGTGGGCTACACGCGCGTGTGCAACCACGCGCGTGTGAAGCGGACATGAGTGTAACCGCGCAGACACGCCTGGCAAAACGTTACGTAGAAACGCGCGTGCGAGCATGCCGGGCGAGCGATTACATTTTAGGTATTAGTGTCGGTGTGCGAACCACGCGACTGTGTTTGTATCTAGCGACGTCTGTACGTACGTACATCCGGATGATACATATTTATGATGGAACGTGTGCTGGGTGGCGGAATGTGTGCAACTAAACAGCGGTGCAGAGAACTGAGGAGGGAGGGAGGGGGAGGGGAGGGGAGGGGAGATTATTTGCAAAGCAAATGGTGCGACGTGGTTCTAAGTGGCAACGGCAGTCACGTACGCGACTAATCTCGTCCTTTTGAATTTCTCGCCTCCGCCTACTAGGGTATCGTCGAGCTCGACGCTTCACGTTGTCTCGCGAGCGACAAGCTCTCTGACGCACGAAAGTAAGATTAGAATCTTCGAGGTGCGGTACCTAGCTTTAGTCGCGCTCACCCTCTCTCTCTCGCTGCGGCGTTCTGCCTCTGCGGGACACAATACGGCGATAATTGTGGAAATAAATAACGGCTGTTTGCGCGCATCTATTTACACGTTGCGAATGAAACAACACGTTTCTCGCCTATCTCGCAATTTCTTTACTCGATCCCTCGTAGTAAACGTTCAATTATTTGCTACTTGCAAAACGGATCCAACTTGTGGATTCGTACGTGGAGTGTAAGCGACGTAAAATATAAGGCAAAAAGGCGAACGTATCTAACACGTAAGACGCCGGCGCGCGGCGGTGCTACAAGAAATATGAATTTAACGTACTTTTCTTTAATAGTGAGCGCAACAGGTAGGTAAATACTTCAAATATGCGACGATTGCATGAATTTCAACAACATCGATGCTTTAAGAATCCGGATTGCCAAGGAAAATATTGCGTCTTTTAGCCGATATGTATGCGACAGCGTCGCATTCGTAATACACCGGGAGCGAAACGCGCTACCGACAACTCAATTTTATGCTGCATACGTTCTGTGATTAAAGTGAAAAATTACTTTAACGTGAAAATATCAATAGACAACATATATATATATATATATATATAGAGAGAGAGAGAGAGAGAGAGAGAGAGCACGAACGCACGCAATAAAAAAATTTTATATTAAATTTCACATGATGTGTAAAATTGTTACGAAATATATTTGTGTATAGCGTATCAAAATACACTTTTCGATATAGCATAGTTCAAAATAGCAAACAAGGAGAAAAAAAAGACTACCCACTAAATCAGTTTTGTGCACGTGATAACAAAACAAGTGGCAAAAATCAACAAGCTGTAAAGTGGAAGTGAATAGGAATATCGCGTTACGCAGTTGTTTCCGAATTCATGTATATACATATATATTCTATTTTTAAAATGATAATTTAATTGACTGAAAAGCTGTAAATAGTTTAAAAATAAATTTACGAATCCCGTCGCATGTTACTGTATATATCGCGAGACTTCAGCATACATGTAAGCAACATTGAATATAGCAGCGTGATCACAGATATATTAATTTTTACTCCAATCAAATACTTCATTCTAATATTGCTTTAAAAAACGTGCAATTAAAATGATAACAAGTAATATAAATCTGATACATTTAATTAAATGTTTGCTTGTTGTAACATCCAATTAGATACGCCAATAATAATTTTATATAGCCAATAAATCAATGTGCCCACACATCTTGAAGTTTTAACTTTCGAAATTATCGTGGGCATATACATATGTTAACAGATCGTTAACGTGTTTAATTAAAATTGTTCTACTAGAAAGGATTAATTAAAGATTGCGGCGGAAACAAGATTGTTTCAATTTTGAGGTCTTATTTAGCACGTGCCCCATAAACGCATATATGTGTCTAGCATATTGCCCGAGCGCAGCGCCTGAATGCCCGTACTTCTGTTACAGTCAATCAAGAGCTCAAATAAATCAAACAAAAACTGCGACAAACACAGCGATCAAAATTGCCGATGTAGACGAAACCTTTTAAAAGCATATCTGTGTTGCAGTAACAAAATCACGAGTGGCGACGGATGTTAATGCACGGTCGCATTTCGGGTATGCGTGCCATAATAGCTTTTCATAACATTCGGCAGAAAACCACGAGTGAAGGTTAATGCGAGATAACTTTATAAATATATGAACCCGACAACTAAAATCCACGTGCGGAAACATTCCAGCTGCTATGGCGCCGGTGTTGAGCGCAATTGAGTTATATTTCTGGAATGAATGCTGAATATGAAAGGGTGAAAAAAAGTAGCAGCCATATACGAAAGAACGAAAGGGGATACATCTATGTATATACGAGTATGTATATATACGCGTGTTAATGCTTTAAAATAAACGCAAGCAAAATATTAGATAATTAGAAGACAGATTGTCAAAGTAATTTACGGAGAGATGCATTGAAAATGAATATTTCCATTGTTATATAAGTTAGAACACGCATCAACTAATGTCGTTAGGTCGGATGGATTGAAAATTACTAGCGGTAATTGACGTCCCCGCAAGCTATTAATTCGCGGCCGCGTAAACTTCGCGAATTGCGCGATTCGGGGTGCAGTAGTAGTTACGGATTTTAATGCAAGGCCGTCGTGACGGGAACAGGTATATCTGTGATGAGAAATTTCGAGTGTAGAACGCACAGACGCGATACGGAATGAGACATATTCGCTACCGCGGGGTCATACGGAGCGACGGTAGGAAGTAAATAGTAACATCCTGATGTGGCAGAGAGCTGTTTGCTCTCGTCGCGCAGTATTTAGAGCTTTAATGCGACCAGACTGAAACGCAGACCGGACTCGTGTACGGCGAGGTCGATGGAGTGAGCGGGGTAATGAATAGGGTGTTAGCGAAACACGATGTAACTGCTAACGCTGAAGCGGCCACGCGAGTACGTGCTGCGTAGGTATTGTAAACCACGTGGACATATAGCGTAGGTGACAATTATATCGTCTCACTGACGGTAGTTCTTGCCTGTAATAATTCCGTCGCGAGTATTAAAGAATTAAAGGGCATTAAACGGAATCACAACCTACGGAAAAGTTAAAAAGCTCATCTTGTGAAAGAACTTGATGCATCTATCGGTTTGAAATTAAACCGATAGATGATCTTATGAAATTAATTAATGAAAAAGTGTAAACTTGCGAACAACAGCATGTATATATTTGGAAACTGTATATAAAAAAAATGAATAACGGCTGAAAAGAAAATTTTAATAGAATTATATTTTTAATAAAATTATAAAAATGAATTAGTACAAATTTTTATTTGTATATACCATATAAATATCTTTTAGCAAAATAATTATTTAATTTTTAACATGATTGTAAAATAGCACGTGCACGATACTTAATCTTTTTTTTAGCCATCTCTAAACATACTATTACAGAATACATTGCCCTTGTCTTATTGTGAATGCACGATGTTCAGTCTCTGCGGCGCAACGGTCCTCAACAAAGTCAACATAAATAATTCAAGAATTGAGCGGCACGATGCGCTTATGTAATCGGGCCACTAGAAATCTCAAAATCCATGAGGAAAAATTATACTTATCTTCCCAAATGGCGCATAAAATTAGGAGTGCGTAGATATTTATAATAAAAATAATTAACAAAATATAATGTATCGATATTCATCAAAATACCTTAAAAAAAAAAAAAGAAAATTTTTGTTGGGAAAAACATTTTGTTCAACGAAAACGTTTTTTTTTTTCATTTAAATGAATAACGTTCTTAAATTGTGTGATAAATAAAAAGAGTAATAACAATAATAAAGTCTTGTTAATCAATTTATATACATATATCAAATTTTCTTATTATACGACTCTAATGTAAAACAAGAAGTAGGACAAGAATATGCTGCTCTTTAATTACGTGTACACACCAGGTATTCACGACACAAAATTACAAGGAATAATACAAAGCTCGCGAGGGAACGTACATATGAAAAATGACGTCTATAGTTAGAGACAACATGAGGGATGATGTTGGCTTGACAACTATGAATACACACGCACTATGAATACACGCACATACATATTCACAAACACACACACACACACACACACACACACACACACACACACAACATACATGTTCTCTTTTCTTCTCTCACGGTCAACTGGAACGGAAAGGAATAGCCGGAAGGAAAATGGAGAACGACTTTTCGAGCACGGGCCCTGGGCACACGGAAAAATTTGCCGTGGTTTCTCCGGCGCTGGCGTAAAAAGCTATGATAATAGAAGCGTAAAGAGGGTCCGGGGTTATTTCATAATTACAGACTGTACTCAGACGAGCGTGCATTATGCCCACCCTCTTTCTCTATCTTTCTCTTTCTCTTCTTGACCCTCCTTTTCTTCCTTTTCCTCTCCTCTCTCTCTCTCTCTCTCTCTCTCTCTCCCCCCTCTTCCTTTCTCCCTCTCTCTCCCCTCTCTCGCCAGTATGTGCATATATTCGTATTACGGAATTAAGGGCAAAGGCTTGCTGGTAGCCGCGCGAAATCCAGGGAGAAAAAGCACTTCTTCCTATTCTTTGCGGTGCCTACGTTTCTTTTCGGCGACATCGTTACGCTCATTAGTGGGTTATGGGATTTCTCCTTAATTAAACGTATAATGACTTTTGCAACCTTATCCAGGCGCTTCGCCGTTGCGCTCTTTGCGTTGTTACGCATACTAGACAATTTAACTTCTTTTTTTTCTAATTAAAGTTACATACACTGTAAGTGCGAAAAGGAATAATTGAAAATTCAAAACGACCGCATTTTTTATTTATACACTCGTATCTCATTTAATGTATTGCGCAATTATTGCTTCATTATGCATTTATCAATATATTTTGATAAGATAATATTCATAATATATACATATAATACATATAAATATTCGCATTATAATATTCTTTCTTCTTCTTCTTTACAATTATGATATAAAAAAAGATATTATTGATTTTTTATTGTATTTTTAATAATTAAATTTAACAAGTTTTTATTCACAAAAAACATGATTAAAATGATAAATCAAATACATTAAGCTCATTTGTTACAATAAAATTGTGTAATATTTTGATCATTAGAATAAATGTTTATGAAACGTAAAAAAAACAGTCATTACACACTTTTATCCATATTTGTTTATTTTATTATGATAAAAAAATATTCATATATCACATAATTTTTGCAAAATATAAATTCAATACATATAAGAAAGCATTACTGCGGTTTTTACCGGTAAATTTTTAAAGTACATTTTCTTATAATACGATGTATAAAGAGATTGCTGTCCGATTCATGAAATACTGAAAAAATTCCTTGAGATCCGTCCTTTATCAGTTCATGCGGAATAATATGTTGCATACGTAATCCTTTAGGCTATCGTCGTAGATCAAAGCGAGTCGCACGAGAATCAACCTTCTCCAGCAGTATGCCCGATATCTCGAGCTTCTGGATTTGATACACGTCGAGTATCGCCGTAATCTACCGCTGTACTCCATGACGTTTGCGTCGAGGTTCTAACGTTGATTGTAGAACGCGGTGTATAAACGCTACTATAACCGATAGTATTGTGGCACGACACTGTGGGTGAGCGCACAATGAGACCGGATGCGTACACACGACCGCTCGCATACCCCATCTTCTTGACTGCTTGTAACACAATGTGTACACTTTGTGACGCTCGTAAAGTACGCGCGGGAGACTATTCTCTCCTCGCCAACCCTTCTGGCCTTTCTGAGTGTGCGTTTCTCATCCTCTTTTCCTCCGGTATGTCCGTCACCAACCCCATTTTGTCCTTAGGTGTCCCTCTGTATCGTTGCGTGCTTCTAAGGTTACCTAAACGAATAACTAACCCTCGCCCGTCCGCATATTGTCGTCCAAGGCGGAGAGGCACGATCGCGGAAGATCGACACTCGTATCGAGTTTCTCTCGAATGCCAATACTCATTAAATCCGCGCAGTTTCCCTTCGTGTAACCGCACACACGATCGATCGACCACAAGAGAGGGTTAAAGAGGTTCAAGTACGCTTTGAAAATCGATGTCGGCGACGAGGCTAGACAGTAGAGCACTATAAGCGCCTTACCTCACTCTTGGGGGATTTTGCGTAGAATTTTGATTAGAGTCAGCCGGTATTGTGCCCGTCGCCACACAGTTACGAACGTCGTCCAGTTCGTTGATATTCAAGACCGTCGTATTAATAGTAGATACTGAATTCTGGCGTTAATACGCGGTTAACTTATTGCTGTCTATTTGTTCCGTTAATGTTAGTGTGTAATAAGATTACGAAACTAAAAATATATCGAAACAGTATGATATTCTATTCTAAACGAACAATCCCGAAAGGATCAGAACGTCTTCTAAATCTATACCATAATTTTCCAATGTTTATTCAAAGGGATTTATTTTACATTCTAAGATATATACTTTTAGGATGTGAAAACAATGCAAAGTATATAATTTAGAATAATAAAACTTAAAAAACGAACCAAATATAGAATTCTCAACTTTAAATATTTACGTGGCTATAAATGTCTACGTTTAGTTTAAGATTAATGCTTAAAAATTAGTCTTTGTACTAGTCTTTGTACTATGCATAATCTTGTATAATTACTTGTGAAAAGTTTCGATTAACTTTCTCTCACAGACAACGATACGTAATTAAAGTTATCCAATTTGAGCGTACGTGGCTCTACTATGACAGTCCTCATTTCTGAGGAAGCAGTTAATATCATCTGTATATACGTAGAAAACTTATTCTATTCTATGATACACGTTTGTCCTGAGCAGTATTTAGCTTCTTTTTTTCCTTATATCACGAACTCTATATTCCATTTAATAAAAAAGGACTTCCTTTATCTTTTATAATGAATTAATATTAATTTATAGAACCTTTTTGTTATGACAAACTAAAAAGAAAAAAATTTACATTAACAAAAGTACATTTTTTAAGGATCATGCAAAAAATGTATTTAAAGAATATCGTAATTTAAATGATAAGAATGTTGTATAGTTTAGAATTTTGTGTAATATAGCTAATAAAATGTTTCTTTTATATAAAAAGATTCAAATCAGTGTATATAATGTGTAAATAATGTGACATAAATCGTTAAACATCAATAATTTTATGTTTTTGTAACACTCTCAATAAAACAATATATTATTAGTCTTCTTCAATATCTTCAACAGATTTGAGCTTTTTATTCTGAAGAGAAATTTATTTTTTTCAGATTTACTTTAGTTCTAAATTAGCGTCTCTTGCCACATAGTTTTGTGTCTATAGGCGCCATATACATCATGTTTCTTTAATTCCGAACACGTGCATATACATATATAAACGCGTCTATAATACGTCCATAGATATGCGAAAACACAATTGCATCACTATGATAGCAAGAAACTTGAGTGACGTCGCATCGTTGCGACGTGACAATTATCTTTGACATAAATTTAATCTCATATCTCTGACATGCGCGGATCCCGGTGTCGCCAGGAAAGAAAAGCAAGGAAATATAGCAAATCTGACTGCAATGAAACGCCAGCCAATATAACATATGCGAGCAAACGTTCCGTATACGTATTTGCATATTGCGGAATATGTGAGCGATTCTGTATGAATTTTTCTATTCTGTTGTAATAATATTCATTAACATATTTGCGTTATTTCTCAAAAACGCTTTTCTATAACATATAATAAAATTGAATTTGCGAGAATATCTTCTTTTTGGCATTTTCCTGCGCTGTGTTAGTTCGTATATCAAACGCAAAGAATATTGAAAAATAATTGTTTTCGAAATTACATCCAATATTTAGATTGTAAAAATATTCCGCAATAACGTACGCAATTCATCTCTCTCTTTGTTTCTTACATTCAATAATTGCTTATTCAGAATAATGTTAATTAAATGTATAATGACTCGAATAATAGTCTTCGTGTTTGGTGAGTCGTGCCGAAGACCTAAAGTTTTCATTTAAATTTTAGTAACTGCTGGATGTTCGTGCAAATGAACATTAATGCAGGAGGGCTACGGAAGAAAACGATAAGTTTAAGCGACATGCCGTAGAGATTTAATTACGCAGGAACTTTCGACTTAGCTATTATCGGGTGCAGCGGAATGGCACTGGTGATGTTATACCATTCTTGTAATTTCATGGGGATTTACTTGAACCAGCCGAGCAATTAGCATGCGATGTTACGTATACATTCGCGCAAGAGTGAGAGGCCGTGATACTGACAATGAGATGTGACCGAGAGAGAGAGAGGGAGAGAGAGAGAGAGAGAAAACGGTACCTGGCATTAATCGTGTAACAGGAAAGGAGAAGTAACGCAGGCCATGTGTTTGTTCATTTGTCATCGGATAATCTTTGTGCATACATCGCATAAAGATGTTGCATACGTCCATGTGCCGCTGTTGCTATTATTAACGCCTTGCTCTTTCGCAATTGTGTCGAGCTCGCTACGATTATCGTTAGGCAGCAAAAATAAATAATAAATAGATGTTAATACGAAAAGTCCATAGCTTAAGTGCTTCTAAGAGCATCTTTTATTGCAGTCGGTAAACATGGGACGGGATATGACAAGGTATCGTTTGTATATAATGCGAGATGTATGTATCCTTGTACTTATTTTGCCCAACACATAATTATTTCTAGCTCATTAGCAAAGGCGGATTAAGAAAATAAATAGAGTACAATCTGACGTTATGTTATACTATTATCATTTACTATTATTATAATTTCTCGTGAAGATAAGATTAGTTTGTTTTCCCGTGCAAATTGTACACGTGTGTTCCCTTTAGTAAAAATAAATATACATGTAAATCTGTTCTTCTTTACAAAAAATAAAAGGTATTCCATAAGAGAAATATGCATTGTTAACGATTTAAAAACTGCTACTTTAAAATAATCGTGTAAGATTAATTAAACGGAATATAAATGGACTCTCTCTTACTCAAATAGAAAAAAATTTCTATTCATCTTGCGAACGGAAAAGTGTGAATGTGCACTCGCACCTAATTTTCCTATTATTATGAGCCACTGTTGGAAAGTGGAAGGAACGAGCAGTTTCGACGTGTAAAGAGCGAATAGGTAGAATACTTTGCTTTAACGTTTTATAGCGCGACATCATGCGTCATATTATGGACGGAAGAGTGGGGCGAAAGGGTTGCCGGGAACGAGTTAAAGGAGGGAGGGGGGATTGCGTTTCATATTCATTACATCGGTAGCTATTTGTCACAGACTCGTATCGCGTTGAAATACTGGCCGAGATAGCCTAGGTCCCCCGTTGCATTGTTAAAATGTCCACGGAAAAAAGCTCTTCTCGGGAGAGAGAAAGAGAGAGAGAGAGAGAGAGAGAGAAAGAGAGAGAGAGAGAGAGAAAGGTGGGAAAAAAGGAGGTGAAAAAAACAGCGTCGAACGATCATCGCTCATGAGTTTGGTATTACCGCTCGGCTACTGAATGTAATGAACGTCGTGTAATGAATCGCGCGGATAATCAGCTATTAGTTAGATGCTCTATTTAGAATATGATTGCGAGTGGCACGGAAAAGTTATGAACGCGCTACATCCCCTACCTATACATAACTCCGTCACCGTACGGCAATTACTTACTTCGATTCCTCGCGCGCGGAGGGAAAAGTGGGACAGACTTGAAACGCATGCATGCGGTACGCACGTCAGTGTAATCCGTCGCGAATAATTCAACTTTTAATAAGCCCGATTTATGATGGACGATATACCCACGGCGGACGATGACGTAGATACGCTTTAATCGATACATTAAAAGCAAATGTTATTCATAACAATGACCATTCAATCCCGCAATGTTGGATCGCAATAAATCGTGTTCGGTCACATTCACTCGTATCGCGCATAGATAATGGACACGGCGCGGCATTACGTGTATGCACCGAAGCGTCTAATTACGCATTCTATTAATGTAACGTTATATACACAAGCGTATACGCAACGGCGTATACGCTTGATCCGCTTTTGACAGTGTCCTGGAAAGTTTTGCCTTCTATATGCCCACATCTCGGTTTTAAGGTATAAACTGATGTTGGCACTTCGTTCGCGAGATTAAGAAACCTGATTTGTATTCATACATTCATCGATTATACACATATCTAGACCTCACGTGAGTCGAGATATTCTAAACAGATATTTATATGCACGGAAGAAAGGAAACTAGCCCCCCCCTTCCCTTAAGTCACATGTGCATGTGTGTGAAGCACACTCTCATTAACTTATACAATTCGCATGCATTTACACTTTTATGTAACGTATGCAATTATTGCGTTGCACTACTTGACGTAGAATCACAGAGACAGCGGTGTTTAAGAACGCATTCTGACACATATTTAAGAATATAAAAAATGTAACTCTTGTTACGACAAATAAAGAGAATAAATATAAATAAATAGAATTTAATACATAATGCTAAAACAAAATATATTATTTAAAAACCTTATCTACTAATTTCTTAATTAAATGGCTCAATTATCATAAACTATTCACGAAATACGAGCAAGGTAATTATTAGCACAATCCATAATCTCTCCTTTCTTTTGTCTCTGTAAAACGGAAGACTGTTCAGAAAAGCTTTGCGCGTTGTCTTCCCTTATTTCGCGCTTCAGAGAGGCTAATTATGTCGTAAAGAACATGGCACAGTGTGCCTATCAAGCGTACGCTTGTGACAATGGGATTAAACGAATTAATCAGATTTCAAAGAAAAGTAGAAGAGATCGTAAATATTTTGAAGATTCTTATACATTTCCAATTTTTTGGTTCTTTGACAAACGTAAAATTTTTAATAAATGCAATATATTAACAAAACACAATATATTATTCGCATAAGACATTTAAAGACAAAATGAAAGGATATTTTTTTGTACATTGCGAGAAAGATATTGTCTTATAAGCTTGAGAAGTTTTGCCAATAGCACGTTTTACGTGAATTAATGAATACGCGGTCAGAAAGATTTTCATAACATTAAAAGAAGTATATGATAAACATTGGAAACGAATGAAAGGAAATTTTAAAAGGCTTGACAGTAATAGCGGTGCTTTAACGGAATTAGAGGAGGACTGAAAAGGAAATTAAAAAATAATAATTTGACGGATTCCCTGAAGGAAACACTGCGGATATTCGATTTTTCTCCATATACAATATTTGATGTAACATTGTAAATATTGTAATGTAATAAGGGAGGGAATCAAATGGGATTTCAAAGATAATATCCAAAATATGCTATAAGGGAAAATGCGAAAAGAGGAAGCAAGAGTCCGCGACTTAAGGTAGACCGTGAGATGGGCGAAGTAAGTATTATGATTTGAGAGAACTTTTGCAGAAATTTGAGAAGAAAACGGGATCTTGAACTTTTTCTTCACATCGGCAAATTGAACGTTAACCAGTCTCGCTACCGGCGGCGTGTAGACGAGAGCGAAATAAAGGCGGAAACACCAAACATATACGACATGTTACGGGGTAGAAAGGAATAAAAAGAGTAAAAAGGTACGTTGGACGGAAAAAATATAATTCGGAAAGCTTCCGGGAAAATTGAAAAAAACGGACAGGCGTACCGGAATCGCGGCGTTTTCACTGCGTGGGCAGGTTAGTTAATAACACGGCTGGACAAGCGTCCTAGCGGGACATCGAGGGGAAATACACGAAATATACATATGTATATATCATACATGTATATATGTATATATGTATATATCGCTTGAGACTCGAGAGAAAAGAGAGGGAGAAGAAGGTAAAGGCTCGTGGTCGAAGTTTTCTGAGAGATACGGGCTGTTAAAAAAGAAAGAAAAAAAGTAAAGTGAAAAAAAAGAACTATAATTTGGGAAACCGCGGACACACGATACACCGGTATCTGCAGGGAACCACGCGCAGTGTGTCACGCGTCCTGGTTTGGGGCAATGGCAACGAGGTCGCCGGATGAGAGGCGGCGACCGCGCGATGGGGTGGGCGCGCGGCCCGAGGGGTGGAGGTGGGTGTTAAACGCAACATTTTTCAGCAGATAAGTCACGTATGTTTAATTATGTATATTACCGCCTGTGGGGCGGATGAAAACCAGAGCACGACTGCTGCCGTCGCCGCCGCCGTCGCCGCCGCCGACGCCGCCGTCGCCGCCGGCGTCGCGTACCGCGCCCCGCTTCGTCCCGTCCGACCTCGTCGTCGAATAAAAGAGGAGAGACGCGCGACCCGTTCGCAGCTATATTTTATTTTAATTATTAATTCCTCGTGTGCGTGGCCCATAGCAATTAGGCGCCCCTGCAGGAATGCCGAATTCCGTGGTGGCAGAGACTCACTGCCCCTGATCCCCTCCTCGACCCGTCCACACCCCGTGCCGTGAAACTGCGCCGCATTCCCCATTCGTCGTATTATCCGGACTACTCGACCGATGTAGGTGTTACGTAACGCGCTAATGTGTTAGGGAAATTGCGCGATCTTTCGTACACGGTTAAGATGTACTTTAACGCTTATACTAATTACTGCATTTTTCGTCGCACGATACTAAAAAAAAACGAACCATACTTTTTGAATTTTTCTTAAACAATTAAGAGAAGAGAAAATAATTATACTTTTGTTTTATTTATAGAATGTTATTATATTTATCAACTTTACAATATTCCCTTTAATAAGTTTTATTCTCTTTAAATCCTTTTGTACTTCGTTTCGTTAATTTTGAAATAGGGAAAACTGTTGCTCACATCTTATTGTTAGTTGATGAATTTACCACATATTTACAACATAACCGATCATAATTACCCGAACGTACCATTCACCCGCGGTTTCAAAAAACATGCAACATGATACCGTAACCCTTAGTGCTATTAGAAATCTTTGTGCCCGTACACAGATCAAATTGCTTCCGGATAGGACGAAAAACTACTGTGCTTAACCTCCCTTACCTTTGCCCCTTGCTGTCACTTTGCACCTCGTCTTAATAACCGGCTGCACGAAGCGCAGGAAAGGTCGCGACGAAAAATAATATAATGGCACGGGAAGCGAGCCGCAGGCATCGTTGCCGCGCGCCGCTTTGACGCCGGAGTTGCCTGTTGTCGCTCTGCTCTGCTTTTAATAATTAATATCATTATACACGCTCGAACGGTCAGAAGCAAAGCGCGCGCCGTCGTGTATGTTATCTTGGATAGGTGACTGTTTATGACTGTTTAGCCGGGGTCGCACGCCAGATAGGTAGATAATAGGAGCACGTATATCCTGAATCTACGCTTGCCGTAGCAATAAAACGGCAAAAACTTTTCTCGTCTAAGCTACTGCGCACCCCCGTCCCTCTTATTCTCCGTTACCCACGCGCTCTGGCTTCCTGTCTCTATCTCTCTTCATCCATTGGTTTACTCTCATCTCCTGTAACCAACGGTGCGTTATAACGGCATATACAGCTGCAACCGGTTAGTATATGTCATGCTTCTATGCGTATTTGATATACAAACTAATTGACATATGTTTTTCTAAATTGATTTTATTTCGTTTCAACTGTAATTAGGGTTACAATTGAATAACATAAGTAATATCTCATCTCTTATACTTATTTCATATTTTCTCTAGATTTGTTAGCATTTTTGTATTGAAAACACAATTTCTTGTGAAAATATGTATAATATTTAATAAGTGGCAAAATATTCAAAAATATTCTCAGACATTAAAATTATTATGTGCTTGCTTATTGTACAAATTTCGATTTTTATTAAAAATATATAAACATTATTAATGGAAAAATTATCGAGATGTATAGCAATTTAATTGTAAAAATTATTGTATCAAGTTTTATCAAATTACATTCTATTTATAACATTTTTTTCATAGAATTATTTTATAATTCTAGTTAATAAAAATTATATAATTAAATATTCAGTACAATATTCAGTACAAATTAAAAAATGAACATTAAAACTGATAATATCAAGAAAATTAAAATATATGGGTAGTTCGATCGATTTTTCTGCACTACAGCAATAGGGAATCGAATCAGTATGGAACAAACGATCGTACAGTATTAACTCTGCTGCAGAATTAAAGTCAATCTTACCAGGTAAAATCGAAGTTAAGAACAGGGCATGAGCGGGATAGTGTGGTCGGAGCAAAAAGAAGAATAATGTAGTTTGGAAGTATAGTGTTATTGGCTGCAGGACCCTTCTCAATCTACCGCCAATTCCTTGAATCATTAATGGCCTTAGGCCGACCTCGTCGATCTCCTACTTTCAGTATCGACAAACATCGAAAAGATTTTCCGTGATTGCGGACAACTTATTAATCTGTGAGGAATGTCAACACATAAATACACGTCATAAAACACAAGGCGATAAGATGTACAATTTGTAATTCTTGCTTAGAAAATTGAAGAAGCTAAAGAGCATGACAATTTAAACCTATAAAAATAAAAAGTATAACATTTTTTATTTGCTGCGAAAATATTTATATGAAATAATTAAATATTCATTGAATATATTTAATAAATAATACATTGTCTATTATCATTTATTGTCTATATTATATTTGATTTTCAAGATTTATATTTTATTCTCAATTATTAACAATTGTGAGTAAATCTGTATAAATTAGTATGCTATTAATTACAAATGATTATTAGCAATTTATTTATAATCTTGATTTAAATTGTGTTGAGTTACATTTAAATATTTCAGCGCTAAATTACATTAATGTACAACTTTATCGCTATCCCATTTCGAATGCTATAGTAAACCTCCAGAGACGTTAGATCTGTCTACATTGAAATAGTTAAAATACTCCAGGTATAATTAAAGCATAACAGTCACGAGATGTATATGTCAAGGGAGCTACAAGTATTGTATCCAGATGTTAGTCTACGTAAAATGCGCGTTTAATTTTTATATAATAATAAAAAAAATTTATGATATAGATAAGGAAACAAGAGTGCAAAACTTTGCGAAGTAAGTAAAGTAAAACTTGAGTACTACGTACTTTCATAGCTTGTACTTCGTAAATAATTAACAATTTACAAACAATAACATCGACGAAGATATACTTAATCAAAACTAGGGTACACTTCACGAAGCTGACCCACTATAATATTTATGGTATTTATACTGCAAAATGCTATATACGAGGTTTTGTAAATTTATTGCATATTCCTGTATACATACCATGTTGTAAATAAGGAAGGATTCGAACGTAAAAGCGAAGTTTTATGGCGGCAGATATAGTCACGGCACATTCATTTCTCGAGTCTGCACGTTTAACTTTGTTAACGCGAAATGAACGTATATTAATTTGCCATTGTCTGCTATAGTAAGAAAAACTGAGAGTGCTTTTTAATGAATAAGACACGTTGTCACGAGCTTGAGTGATACGAATATAATATTCATGCTAATTTTCAATTGAACGATTCCTTAGTTTTATTTAATGCCTGAGAAAGGTTCATTACGCAGTTATGAATATTTCTTCTTCATTATCAAGTTTAGTTTAAGCTGGTATAATAGAGAGTAATAAATAATTACAAGATTTTCTCGGAACTTAAATCAACGGAACTTTGAACACCCTTTTCAATCCTGTCGTTTAAACCAATGAAACCGTCTAACGGGGGATCTAGATGCGGTTAGAGAGGAGAAATCAACGTCCTGCAGCATTCACAAAGAAACTCAACACGGCGTACTCATATGTATAACGCCTGAGAAGAAGATATGACACGGCGAGAAACGGACGAGTTATTTCATTCACGGATTTCCCATAAAATCAGAGTATCGAGAGGTTGGTGTCGCGTATTTAATAATGCAAGCAACACCGGATGTTCGTAGCTAGCTATCGAGCCAGCGATGCTGGAGAGGGAGGGCGGAAGAGCGAGAGTCGGATGGGAGGGGTTCAACAGAGGAAGGGGTTTGCTGCTGGGGGGTGGCGATGGGATAGACCAGATTAAATATTTCACAACGCATTTCCGCCGTTGCGCCCGGAGGGTGGTTTGGGGTGGGGCCGAGCCAGGAGATTGAGGGGCAGCAGAAAAAAAAGTGTAGTACAATTTTCCGCGACAGAAAACCCCGCGCACGCTTTTCGCCGGTTGAATATGGATTTTCGAATGTGTATAAGCTTTCCGGAGATTTCAGGTTTCATAATTGATAAAGGAGTTCTTGAATTCTAGGAGAAGAAAAGAAATACTTGGGAGAGAAGTTGAAGGCAGCGTGATTTCATAGCGTAGCGAAATCGTGACTGAACTAGGAGAATCAAAATAAGAATGAAAAGTAAAAAAAGGAGGGCACGTCCGGAAATGAAGAGAGAAAAAGTATCTTTAAATAAAATTTTCAAATATACCTACTGTAATAAAACTGATAAAAATTAGTTCTGCGAAAAAATGCTTTAAATAATTGGAGATTAAGGACTAAGAATTATATAGATTTAATTGTAAGCTATAATTCTCATGTAAATTCAAGGCTTGCTTGTTGCTGGTTACCTGCTGTTGTACGTTGCCAGCTCTCTCTCTCTCTCTCTCTCTCTCTCTCTCTCTCTCTCTCTCTCTCTCTCTCTCTCTCTCTCTCTCTCATCAGAACCTTACTGGGTTGCACAAACTTAGAACCCACTGCCCTCTTGTCTACCGACAAGCGCGCATTAATGTAATGCCCCTTAACCTTACGAACGGTTAGATGGATCGTGTCGGGGGTGCTTTGTTGCGCTATGGCTCGTAATAAACGCGATCCGTTACCCGACAGTTGCTCACGTGCACGAATAGCTTTATAGATCTCGTCGCATAGCCGTTACAGACTCGTCGTTCCTATTTTATAAACTTACAGCGCCGCATTATTCGCGTCGATAACGTACACTAACGAAAAGAATCAACACGATCAATTTCTTGTCATCTCTCTTTTGATCATGAGTTTCTTTCATCACGATTAAGAATCCTATATGGTTCGTGACATTTACGAGTTGTGTGTGTCCTTTTAAGATAATATAATTGCTTTATCGATAATTTTTGTAATATTTATTTAAATTCTAAGATAAGCTCAAGTACATTTTTTAGATGATAAAATATAGCTCATAAAGAAAAATTTAATCAATAATCCTCTGTTATATAACTTCTATTTTGGATATCCAATCACGTTTCTCTTTAATATTAAAAAACGAAAAAGATGATCGAGACAATCGAGACTTGTAGCTTTCCGCATACTCACAATATACTATGCAAGAAGATCGATATATCCTGGGAGGTTGGTTGCATGAAAAATCTAGAAATCCACTTTGTTATTTATGCGTTGGTTTGCTCGCCAGGATGCAGGGATACTTCTGCATGTGGGACAGGATTATCATTTTTCCTCGGGTGATCCCGGTAAGGCTGCTATTACTTCTGAAACCCTTCCCCGTATGTTTCACCAGCTATCGATTTGAATCCGCGTTGTCCGTAGAGGAAAAGCCAAAGTATACGAACAGAAAAAAACACAGACGGAGGGAGAGCTCAAATTTGTCTTTAATGCCACACTTATGCTGGCTGTAATTTATAGTTGATTCGAGAATCAAATCTCCAGGAGGCATATCGCGAATCAGGCTTCTAGGCGCTTTAACGCGGCATGACGCTGCCTCGAGGCAGCTTAGGATCTGAGAGATATTCTCCTGTTATATTTCTCAATCAACTCTAAGCCTAAGGCATTATCTTGAGTTATTAATGAAATGGACTAACTATATATGTGTGTTATACTCTATATGTGTGTTTGCGTTCGTTTTGTTAGATCAGTGCTCATTTGACAAGGTAAAATGCGAAATTTAAATTCCGTTTCTATTTCTCTTTTCTCACAATGGGTATACAGGTTAACGGTGTTGAATTGAGTTTTGCGATTGTGCCTCTTGCTTGCTTTAGAGTACATGTATACTGCTATGCGCATGTATATATGTGAAATACCCCTCCATCATAGCCTAAAGGTACAGAGATATGCTTGACGAGAGTTGACATTTTCGACCAGCAATGTGATAAATGCATACAGTAAATCTAGATTTCTCTTCATGCCGCTAATTATCATGTAACCATTAAAGAATCTATATGACTTTTTTTTATTTTTACCATCAAGTTTCATCCTTATTCTAAAACTAAAGTTTTATTTATATTTGCGAGTTAGATGAGGAAAATCCGATAGGCAGTCCTCTCCTCTCCGTTCATCTAGCACTGGTTTTTATTCTATTTCTCTCAAGTCGGCCTTATACGCGGCAACATAAAGCAATTATAATGGCGTTTCAAATTTAGTCCATGTAATGTGTCCAGACTATGGATTTTAATCAGATATGAAGTACACTAAATTAAGCCAGTGTAAGCCGTGGTATGCTAGATTATGTCAGACTATGACAAAGTTTCTATGCCACAGTAACCCTGAATACAGCACTGTAAGCTAAAGTAACTCAGAGAAGTTAAAATGAAGTAGCGATTTACTTTAGTTATTTTTTTGTCGGTCTACGTAAAAGTAAGTATTAATTGATTAATTAAATCAAAGATTGGTTTTTATTAAAACTTTTCTGATAGAATAATTAAGTAAACTATTAAAATTTACGATATAATCAGTATTATTACATATGTGTGTCATATTTAAATATAAAATATTTAAAATAAAACATACATATTTCTTTCTCTCATAAATATACATAAAAGTATACATAAAAGCAACAGTTAATTTTATAACAATTATAATATTTTGGGTAGAATATAAAAGAGAAAGGGATTCTCTTGATACATTTATATAGGATCAATACTCATTTCTTTCAATAACAGTGCAATTCCGTTGTGCGCAGACTTCTCTGTATTGAGGTGCTAATTGACGATTACGATCATCTTCACGCGCGCAATTACGCTCTCCATATGTTTGTCTTCTGCTCACTCTATTTCGACCTGCGTACGCGAAACGAAACGTGGCCGCGTAATGTGCGAACTTCCACTTCCAACGTCGTTATTCGATGAGAAAGAACAGCACGGAACACTCGATTTTCGAGTTATTTGTTTAACGCGGGAGCTAGCGGGAGACTATAAGGGGGAGCAAAAAAGCAGAAAAGGGATACGCTGCAGAAGGTAGCTGGAGAAACACCGAGCGCGAGAAAAAATTCCGAGCGAACTGAAATAAAGAGTGGCCAGACGAAATAGAGAACAACGAAACAACAAAAGTGAAAATTTAATGTAATAAAACAAGTGAATGTTTTATATCTATGTTACTGGCTTTTCCTCCGATGCGGTTCCATTTACTTCGCCCTAATGGCTTTAAATAAATCATTTTTAAATATTGTAAAATTCAAATGTATATAATCTGTTTTTCTTTCTGATACAATCTGGATGGTAACAGTTATTTTGTAAGTGAATATTGTGGGAAAGTTATAAAAATAGTTTTTGTTGAAATTTTAAAAAATTGTCGTATAAACATAGAATTGTATAAAAAAGGTTAATGCAATTTATTCTTTTTTCAAGCTTTTCTATTTTGAGAATCATACGCAATTGGAAAAAAGGAAGTTTTATATAAAATAATACATCTAGCAGTCGAAGATGAATGCGATAAACACCATCCGCATCCGAATTCTTTTCAGTTTTGCTGGGAAATGAATGCAAAACAGTCCGGCCACCGCGATAAACCGGTGCGTCGGATGGATCGAGCGTAGCATTCTCTGAAAATTTCACGTGCACCGGCGAGGTGAGGTGCGCACGGACGAAAGCTCGCACGCACGCGCATATTTTCCAAATGCGTATCTCTTATTCAAATTGCATGGAAAATTCGGTACGTCCGGCACAATTTATGGACGGGCCGCACTTTGCGGCGTGTCACGGCCGCTGGTCTGCAGCATTCGTAGCTGTAATTGGGATTTATGGGTACGCGTAAGCCTTTATGGTGGCTATGGCATCGCGTTTGGTGTATACGTGTATTTGTTGCCGTACGCGTAAATAAAGTGAGCACAAGTGTGAGAGAGGCAAAATGTTGATTCGCGCGCAGTCATGACGAGCATGAGAGAAAGAGAGAATGGGTCTATTCACCGCGGGGCACTTGATGTTGCTCCAGCGTGAGCTTTCCCACGATCACCATCCATATCCAAAGCGGCGCGCACGTACCGTGTAGCTGAAGGTAATCGATTTATCGGGTATGATTTTTGGACATTTTTTTCGCCCACATCGCCCGATAGAATAATTGAATCGGTCTGTGGAAAGGTGCAGATAAGTTTCTTTTCACCATAACTATTGATTGCTAGATAAATCTCAGAAAAACGGATAGCTTGAGAATAAATATTTTTTCTAAGTGAAAAAAATTTTTTCGCAGCTGCAAAACAATCTACGTGTGGGAATCATTGTAGATTTTTAATGGAATTATAGCGCATGGCACTGCTGTGCACTATGAATAAAAATGAAAAATTATGCGTTGAATGTTAAATTTTCGCGCATGTAATTGATATTTGTTATGACGTGTTACGGAATAAGAAATAATTTATGTACGTGAATTCCACATCAAAACAAAATATATGGCGTATTAAAGTCACATATAAAATTTTTAAATTGTCAACTTCACGCAATCTGTCTTGATCTTTGGACTCTTCGTAAAACAAGAAAAATGTGACTATAAAATAAAAGATTTATTAGTAAGAGATTTATTTCACAAGGGCGATCTTTTTGGCGATCCAGCTGGGTACGGTACAATAGTGCGCCTATATCCGCGAGTGATAAACTTTATGCTTGCAGTAGATTCGAGTTCTATATGTCGCTCTGTACGTTTACGAAGCTCCGCCGCTGTTCGTGCACGCCGCTTACTGTTGGAATACAGCTATGTTTGATTTAGCGCGGAATGTTGCCCGCGGCTAGAGCCGCCACCCAAGCCTTCCCAAATTACGTTTACATAAATGACTAACAATTACCAACAAGCCGAGGATACAACAAACACACGGGGCGCGGCCTCACCGGCCTCGCCTGGCTTGGCCTGGCCTGGCCTGGCCTGGCCTGGTTGTGGCCTAAGTAAAAACTCGTTAATTAATTAACCTCGCCCTTTCTCTCTGCCGGCTTTGTGAGCAAACACAGGAGCGGGTGTGGGAGGTTTACGCCGTAGCTGTAAAGGGAGGTATAGGGTCCCGCTAAACTACTGGGGATGTCCAACCTCGAGAGGCCCCCGGCATGTTGTGGTAACCTGAGCCGACTAGCGGTCCTCTCCGCCCCTCCTCTATTCCTCCTTTATATACATCTGGAAGTCGTAGCTGCAATTCTGCCACGGCAAGCCCTACGGCAAATCCTTGCAGACTATTCCCTGCGTCGCACTCGATTCTCGTCTACTATAAGCCCGCCGGCGTGGCCGGCGTATGCATTATGTTCTCTCTAAGCAAAACATACCCAGAAGCGCATAACCTTAGCTCCGACTTCGCGGTTACCGCTGCTTGATTTCGCACGGACGATCTCTCTGCTCCACCGTCTATCCTATCTTGCGCAAACTCTCCCTTGTCGCCATCTTTGTCCATGGTTATGAGAATTATGCTGCGGGCGCTTAAAAGCTTCGTAAACATCGAGCACGTGCAGTGGAAAGCCATATGCGGGTGAGGTACTGTTCGGGGAAGCAAGAAAGGGATCAATGGTGGACCCAAAGGCAGAGAAACTGACTTCTGTAAAGACCGGTCTTATACCCGTCCTTGGCGGTAGACGCCACAGAATATTCCACAAAGGATACTTTACGTTAATGGCACTGGTGTTCTCTCTGTACTTGACGTTCTTCGATTTTTTTGTTTCTTTTCCTTCTTTTTATTCGATGGAAATGATAGCAGTTGGTTTTGCTCTCCTCAACGAACCGCTCGAGGCTTCGACGAAGAAAAAGGAACGTCATTAGCTTACTAATTATGAGTCGATATTGGACATTATTAATTCTCATCTTTGCCTTTGAATTCGTCGCTTTAATGAGTTTCTTCGCGCCGCACGAAGATAAAGTAATCTCACGCATGAGATTGTTCAATAAAAGTCTTAGAATCAACATGAAATAAATCTGATAGAGCATTTTATATTCTAGCAATGTTAGCAACATGTCGCGATATTTATGATAGTATGAGATAATGTGGTAACCTTTTCACCTACGTGGCTGTGATTATTTTATCCATCAATATATATTATAATAAAGGCAGAATTGACGTTGAGAGTAAAGCGAAAGAAAGTGAAATGTGGCCTCTGTTTTGCCGCGGTAGCTCTGAACAGCAACAAAGTGAATGACTGGAAGCGAGAGAGTGCTGTGGACAGGAGAAAAAGCGAGAGAGAAAGAATCATCGGGTTGTCGCAAAAACTGTGACGAGTACGAAGGTACGGTATTCTCTGTAGCAGTCCGCATTTGCGTTGACCCTGGAGGCTTTCGGGAAACGAAGCGCGTAATTACACGCCCAAGGGCGAGCGTCGTTCCAAGCAAAGACCCCTAACTAACTCCCCGCTTACGTCTGCTCTACGATTCTCCATCCCGTTGCTCGGTCCAATCCTTTCCTTCCTTCCTCCCCTTCTCTCTCTCTCTTTTCTCTTTCCCTCTCTTTAACTTTCTGGTCCTTTGCTTCGTACAGTTACATATCTCCATATTTCATCTCGTCGCAAATAGTCAATCAAACCGATAGATGAAATGACAGATATAATTTATGTACATACTTCTTTGAGAACGGAAAAACGACTATTTTTATTAAAAATGAATTCGTAAAAAATCCAATAAATATAACTCTTTTACGACCACTATTATTGAC
Source organism: Wasmannia auropunctata (assembly GCF_000956235.1). NCBI lineage: Eukaryota > Metazoa > Arthropoda > Insecta > Hymenoptera > Formicidae > Wasmannia > Wasmannia auropunctata. The sequence goes on along the minus strand of NW_012026819.1, from coordinate 2,419,215 downwards.
GACTTATATTTGTCAATAAAAAAAAGCTTTACTGATCTATAAGACAATATATGTAGGATTAATTCGTGTACAATAAAGATTTTTAATATTTATGATATTATAAATGCGTGTTGAAACACAAGTTAAAAATATTAATTTTTGACTTGTGTTATTTTTCTGTCAACGCGGCGATATGTGTATATAAGAGATTATTACTAATTGATCTCTAAGATTTGATTATTAATATTTATGGTTAACACACAGTTTGAGAGTTCTTTAAATTTGCATAACATACTTTGTTAAGTGGAAAGAGCGAAACATTGATAACATTAACGTATATAAGGATAAGCGGTAAATTGAATTATCTTGTAAAAAAATATTTTTGTTATGCAAAAATACCATAAGCGACATGAATTTGTTTGGAAAGCACTTAGTCATTTTATATCGTTCCGCACATTTTTGACGTCGATTTTCTTCTCCATTGCAGAAAACTCTTCAGCGTTTCGTATAAGGGGCCAAAAGACGTAGACCGAATACCACTCGACATTTCTGATACTCTGGGCGATTTCGATGCTTTACATTCCAGAACTTATTCCTTCGCCTGGTTTCTTCACATGTTACATATCTCACAAGTATCTCGCACATAACGCCATATCTGAGACGAGAATTTCGTAAAACAAGAAGATGTATGTTCGTGCGTATTCAGTTCGAGGAAGCTACACGATAGAAAAATTTTTCAAAACAATACATTTAAATCTTGCCATGCTATTTATTTTTCCAAAACTTATTGTTTTAGACAGTTTATTTTGACTACTTTCTTTTTATTACTATTTGTCATTTTCAGTTATCATTTGAAATAATTGAATTAACCGCGCGGCAGGAACACCTTAATCCCAATCTTAATCTCACATAATGGTGTCTTTATCTGCAGCATTCCCCTAGATACTACAGCGCACGGTACATCGGATATAATACTCGATAAGATGCTTATATAGAGATCAGAACAGGTCTCCAGTGTTGCATCACGAGTAATATGTTAGACGTTACTTGCTTACTTTTATTATCTTCCGTTTATACCTCAGGAAAATGAAATTTTCTCTGAGATGCCGGCGATTCGTCTTGTGGGATTAAAAAGCCCCTTAATTTCCCTAGCGGGGCCTGGGTATTTCACCTCTTCTTCAATAACACGTTCCACCATTCGCCATGCATCCTCTTTCGGCCGGCTCTACACGACACGGCTAGCTTTTTAGTTTATCTCTTTCGACGTTGTGTATATCGCAAAAAATTTAGACTTAGAACTGTGGACAGTTGCGCGAGTTCAAAATGAAAGAAAAAGAAAGGGAAGAAAGAGAAGCGGCGGGCTAATGCGCGCAGAAATTAAACGGAATTCTAGATGAAGCCTCACCGGAGTGGCGCGCGCTCTGACATGCTAATCACCGGAACACTCAGTTCTTCAGAGGCGTTTTCCTCTTCTCGCCAACGATGCTTATGAAATATGCAAATACTCCGTCACTGTCCATTTCATTTAATCAGAGAGATTTTTGGTTATCAATATATTTTTATAAAACTTCAGAATAAAAGTGTATTGTATAAGTCTTTGCTAATATATTCCAAATATTGTTTTTAATTAGCTCAATAAATGCGGATGACAAAAAACAGAAAAAAATATGTTTCCAATTGATTTCATTAAAAAATTTTTGCAGAATTATTACTCGTTGAATATTTTTATTATTTCTTTAATAATTTGCATTATTTTTGACGCATTTTGCGATATTATACGTTCTTTCATCTATGTTTTTTTTTCTGTATATTTTAGTTTCAACAAAATTGACTTAATTAAAAGGCATTGTTACCATGAATATGCCCGACGTTACAAGCGTTATATTGAGAGCAGAAAAAAATGAATAACCAAAAAAATTACAATTTAATGTATATATTCCATATTTAAAACAACGATTAACCACCGAAGTAACCAGGCAAAAGTCGGAACAAACCAAGAGTACCGACGGCATTCACTGCACTCTCGGGCTCTCCTGTTAATTAATAAAGTATCCACGTAAACTAACAGTTTTACTGCGGAGCTGGCGAACTTAATACAAAAGAAGCCTTTGTTTCTGCGCGACGAAGTAACGAAGTCCCGGACAAAGTCAGAGCTAGGCACTGGGCAGATTACTCGTTACATACTTAAAATCTCAACAACTAAGCGGTCCGGGAAAAAGTCAGACTTTTTTCTACCGTTCTTTTATGAATCATCGACTTTTTGGGCTACTGTGCTCTTGATATTTTTCTATATTAATACCTGAGCGAATGTTGAAGTCGTTGCACAATTCTAATGCAATGGTTTAATTAATCGCGGTAAAAATACGAAAACATTTTATTTAAATAAACTTTGAATTGTGTATTATATTCAATTATATTATATATTGGATAATATTAGATAATATAATTGATTATCACAAAACTAATAATATATATATTTTTTTTACAATACAAATTATATAAATTAAAAAATGTATGTGTACATATTTTGCAATTTTGCTTTAAAGATTGCTTGCTTTAAGAATGTGACTAATGTTTATAACAATGTTGGAAAACAAACGCTCCATAATGTTACAGTATTACTACATTCTCTCTGCACCGAATCGGGCTCGCGTTCGCAAAGAATTATGGAGGTAGCTAAGATGCATTTGTTACACATTTACAAAGTAACGCCTCTCGCGTAACTGGCAAGATGTATTCTGGAAAAGTAGCCAACTACTTTCCGCACCAGTTATTTCTCGTTCCATTATGGCTAGAACTAGAGACGCCTTAGTAATGGGCGAGCACGTATGCCCGCTAAGCGCAGTACTCAAGCAATGAAGGAAAGGAAGCCACTGAAAAAATAACTTTTTAATTCGGCCTAATGTCCAGACGGTTGGGAGAGGTTGGATTTATGGGGCTGGCCTCCCACCCTTGGGGTCGAGCTAGTGTTTACGAGAGTTCACCACAAGAATGTTGTCTACTACCCTTTGCTACCCTCCTAAATATTGCCCGCGTGTGTTACGTGCCGGTGCTATCGCTGCTGTTACTACTAGCTCTGCAGCCGTTGCTGTTGCCGCCGTCGTCGCTGCTGCTGCTGCTGGTGCTGCTGCCAGCTTGTTTTTCGAGGCGCTTTCATTACACGCGCACCGTAGTTGCATTCGCGATTAAACCGCTGAGTTATGCGCATGTGCATTTTTAGCATGCCGCGTTGTCGTCACTCGGTCATCGTAGCTTCTTTTTTTGCTTTTGTATACTATTTGTTTCGCCTCGATCTCACGACGCAGTCGTGCTGCCTCGAAAATTTCACGCGACACGATGCGCGCAATGAAATTGGTATGTTCAATCCGCACATAACAGAATTTGTCCGGCAAAAAATTTGTTCTCTGCCGGTTTACTCGGAAATGGAACGAACGCGAAGCACACGATGGCAATTAGATTCTACACTCACTCTGTAGTTACAAAAGAATGAGATATGACATCGTTATGAAATAATAATGGTACATTAATAAATTATCAATTTCACATTTATAATCCACATCTATTTAAAATACAAAACATATTTAATTTATTAATGGTATACAAATTTTATTTTGAATTTTAAAAACTGCTATACTCTCACTGCAATAAAATGAAGCGTCAACTGTATTGACGCTTCATTTAATTACAGTGCCATACGAGCTACGGTTACAACACGTTTTATTTAACCTTTACGCGGAATATTTTCCAATTTAATGAATACAGTAATTTGATTTTCAAAAGTGCCTTAGGCATAATGGAGGACTCGAGCAAGGCCAAATATTACAGTCCATTATTACTTTGAAAAAGTACAAGTTGAATTATTAAATTACCATGATACCATTTGAGTAATACTATGATTTCGAATCACGCGTTTGGCAACAGGCTCATGCAAATGCAGGCGGTCAAAAGGGACCTAATTAGTAATTTAACGAGATAACAATAATGTTCTCTCGATAACCGACAAAACAGCTGCGCCGCAATACGAACAATTTTATTGTTTCAAACAGATCTTTCCTACGCTTGTTTATCGAAACAGCAGGTACGACCAATCCCTGTGTATGCAATTGTATATCGTCACAGCATTATTCATCCCTCGGGCGTATTTGACCGGCTGTATCCTAATGAACATTCTCCCATTCGCCCTCCTCGCGCGATCCACGTTTAGCCCCGTCCGTTTTTTTCCTCCCCCTCCCCCCCTCCCCCTGTCGTTTGTCGCACGCACGGGAACCGAGTGCTCTCTGAATTATTAATAAACCGGTTTTGGATAAATTATTCGGGAATGCCGACGGAGACCGATTGCCCCGAAGACCTACCTGGGAGTCGATATACGCGCAGCGGGACCATCTCGAAAGGGCTTGGGGCGAAAGGTGTTGCGCGATATGATAGGAACGTATAATACCAATATATGTCTACGGGTAAGCACGATAGGAATTGGCGTTGGAAGATGGGATAGTGCGAAAATGACGATACATAAGATACTGTAAGTGCACCGTTGAAAAAACAAGATCACAGAGACGGAGAATGGGACACTGTATTGGTTAAAAGAAAGACGTAGGAGTGCCATGGGGAGAAGATGCGCGAGAAATATTGATAAGGGAAAGATAGTACTCAGCTCGTCAGTGTCGCATGTACACCGTATACTTACATCGTGCAGCCATAAGATCCCAATGTGGATCTATCGCTATCGCTGAAGGGACGTAAGCGAGAGGTATTTAAAGTACAATAAAAAAAGTACATGGTAGTGCAATGCGACGTGATACGTATCTGAAATGTATCCGTTGATATCGAATGAATACTGAAACTAAAGCGGTGCGATTGTAACAAGAAGAAACGAAATGAAAAACAAATGAAAGTATAATAGAAAATAATGCAATACCAGATAATCAATTATAATGATGAAACTTTTATCATACTTTTATTGTAACGTAATTTTTACAATCGTCATTTAAAATTAATATAAATAGATATTTAGATAGATAAATAGATACTTAATTATAAATAGATACATTGCACCATACAATGGATGACATACAATTATGTGTTATTTCATTTAATATTATTTTGATGAATTTATTTGAAATGTTTTATTAAGTTAAAAATATGCTATAATTTTTTATATCTTTGTATAAAAAGAAATGTTTCTTTCCTTGACTGACATTTCAATTGGCACACAATCCCTCGTAGTATTAAAAAAAAAGAGAGAGAGAAGAAACAGAGAAGAAGGAAACGCGTGGTTGCATAGATCTATAAAGAAAGTACACCCAAGTCGGCAATGTTGCACGTACATCTCCACAGCTGCTATGCGTTTTCTTCACGAGCATGTTGGGGCTATTGCTAAAATATTGCGGAACCAAATATAGAAAGAAACGAAAAAAAACCCACACAAGCAGGGGACGCTTCGAATGCGGGAAGAAAAATACGCGAGAACCACACGAAGGCGGGTGAACGTGCGTTGCCAGTGGCACAACGCGGTAACGACGGGGCGGCCGAGCGAGGGGGGGGAGGGGGAGGGTTGCACGTAGGGTGGGACATAGAGGGGCAACGCTAGCGAGAAGAGGGGAGTCGGGTGAGTTGAGTATACAAGTTTCGAACGACGCGTTCTTATTTTCTAAACAAACACACCGGCAGGACCCGCCCTTCCCTTCGGCGTCGGGGTTTATTTCGAGGACTCGTATAAGTGCACATACGAATAACCGGGCGCAGGTTGGTACGCTGCCGTATGTTTGCGTGTTTGTTTGTTGATACAATACCTACAGACACGGTGCACGGCGCAGGAAACTTTTCCGCTATTGGAATTCGAAAGCGGGTGTATCGAATCCAATAATGAATTGTCAACAGATAATGCGAAAGGCGACTTTTCCATTTCGCTTTCCCGTGAGTTGTTTCTCCCGTTCGAATAATCTTTTTAAAACGCCCGACCGGGATTGCGTTTGATGGACTTTAGTCCGCTGGTTACGTTCCGCGGAAACAGCTCTGCGGCGAGAATAAAAATACTTCTCTCCACTTGCGCAGCCATTCGCATGCCGCGCGCAACGTCCTCCGCTTGTCCTAGCGGTTTATTTTTTGACGGCTCGGTGTATTAATTCGGATGCGTCGGACATTTTTCCGCGGTAGCGCACATTACGAATATCATGGCTAACAGTTTTGTATCGTCGGCAGAATGGCGCAAAAGAGGCGGCGCTTGCCAAATGTGTGGTTGGAAGAGTGGAAGGTCATAATTTATGTGTAGAAAGTTTTGGTGCATGCGCACGTGCTAATTACTTAGTGCTTTTGTTTATTTTGCTTGCGTTAACAATCGGAAGCCTCATGTAAAATGTAACAGTAATCAACAATAAACAACCTTTGCAGTAAGTAATTTAATTAATGACGATCAATATAACATATAGCAAACAAATTTTAACATAAATATATTAAATGATTGCAACAAAATGTATTAAATTAAGTAATTATAGTCCATTATTCCGATGTTTCTTTATTATATAATAATAATAATTAACGTAATCGGAATTACTTAATATTTCAAATAATTTTAACAGTAATTTAATATGTATATGCGTGGGTGTGTATGCGTGTTTATTAAATTGTAATAAAATATTAAGTATAATAAAAAATAAATAATTGTAGACGTGTGCAACATGTACAAACATTTTTTAAAAAGTATATATAGTGATAGAGAGATATTTTTATCTTGAAGGAATAATGAATACTTTTACACAAAAACGCATCTCAGCAACAGCGTGCTTAAGCACTTTTTATTACACAATTCCGATGATCGGCTATCAAAACTTTGCAGCCGAGATCCATGTACTTTTCCACATCTATGTGCTTCTCCAAGGCATTCAAGGCACAGCAATAGCAATCGATTGAAATTCTCATCTTTCAAGTGGTTTAGAATTTCGACGGAAGAAACTTATACCAGGTGCTGGAAGCCACTTCTAGCTACTTTCGAGGTGAAAAGTCACGTTCGAAACGATATTTTAGAGTGCCATCTAATAATGGAAAAGACGTCATATTAAAAGCCGAGTAAATGCATATTCGATCATGCGATACCGCAGCAATGTATTTTCGCATATTGCGCGCCATAAATATCTTTGCAAAATTTGTAACTCTGACGTTACGCATTTAGCACTGTACCATAATAAATTACGCAAACGTAAATCGTATCTTTAGCGAGATACTGTATCGTTTGACGTAATAAATAAACATATTGTATATTTATTGGTACAAAATAACTATTTAATAATTAGTGACATTTTAAAACATATTACACAAGTTTAAATTTGTAAAAAATATAACTTGAAAAGTGTAACTTTCATATGAGTGACAAAACAATTTTTAAGTAATATGATAAGTTAAATTATGATTATAGATGTATTTTATATTTAGAATTATTATAGAATTATTTTGCATAAACTTGACCTAAGTTGGTAAAGACATACAAAAAGCTGTCACTTTAATTAATGCGGCTATTAACATGCCAATACATCACAATAATAAATTAAGCGAGAATTATATTAATGTATTTAACCCATTAACCGAACATTCGTATTAACCGTTTCTGTGTAATTGCGAACTGACAGCACGTGGCCGGAAATGAAGAGAGAGACCGGATCATTAATAACCTACTTTCTAATATGAATAACAATGCGAGCGCGAGACAATGAACTCGGCGTAAACGGCGATAGAACAGCCCTTTCTCAGTGAGATCGACGCGTGGTAGGTAGAGTGCCGCTATTCTGCTATGCAATACTCGATCTATACGAATTAGAAAACATCGAAGTCAATGCGAGAGTTTCTTTTTTTTTTGAATCGATTGTCTCTAGATCGCGTACAAGCTATAAATAGCACGCTCGCGACGTTGTGTAAGTCAATCGTGATCGTTCGCTTGGGGAACAAAGAAGTCGGGGAAGAAGCGACCGAGCCGCGGCGTAACCTTATTTCACCCTGCGCGCGCGCGTTCACAGTCAGGGATCACGGCAACGCGACCCATACATAAAAAGTTGCGAACTGCAACAGCCTGTGACATACAATGGCGTGCAAACAGAGAGGAACGTACGCAGAGATCAGGAATAAACTCCACTGCAGCGGCAGCGGCAGCGGGCGCATTGCGCAAAACCCCCTGACTAACCCACTCTCACCTTCTGACGGTTGCGAGGAAAGGGAGAGGCGGGGGGGAGAGGGAGGTGCGCTACCTCTTCTACCTACCTACCCACGCTGCCACCCTTTCTTCCTTTTACCAGGGCGTTTTTCCCCATATACGATCCGCTTCCTCCCCACCACCCTTCGTCGAGGCTGCCGTTTGCCCATTCGGATATACCCGCGACCGCTCTCTATCTCTCACTGTCACACCTCATCCAGCCCTCTCACCTCTCACTTCTATTTCATCCCCCTTTTTTTTCTCGCTTGCCCCGACTTGTCCTTTTTTCGCGCTCTTCATACCTAATTGGGCATTTTGTGCTGCACCGTCCGAGATATTATCGCGGTAATAGCCGCACGAAGCGACGGGCTTACGGGACTCGCACAATGGTGCATTTCGGCGGGTACCACTTTGCCCCGTCAGCTCGCACTCGGTGTTTTTTCGTTACCTTTCTCTTCGCGCCCCCGTGGAGATCAGATCGCTCGCCCCTCTCGACGCGTGCGCGTCGCCGCGTAATCTTGAGTATTCTGTCCACGAAGTCGTTCATTTTCCCCGGGAAAACTCTTTTGTATTCGCACGCGAGAAATATTAATGGTTTTTTTTAACCATACCATTTCCAGGAATTAATTAAATGAATTTCATTAATTTTATAATGTGAATGAATTTGAAATAAAAAATATTTTTGTCGTCGAATGCAGGACATTAATAAAACAGATGCAATTTGCTTTTCTGAGATAATTATAATGATACCCTTTGCATATTTTAAAAACGATTAATAATTAACTGAGCTCGGAACGATTTTCATGCTGTATTTAAATGTACTTCAAAACCTGGAACTCCAAAACTTGGAACTAAAGATTTAAATATTCCATAAATTGTCGTGTCCTTTTAGGTCGACGATATTTTCACGCGGTTTACAGAGCATTCACGCATTCATTCCATTAATATAAATTGTGAAGGCTCCCTCGAGAAAGCCTCACTTAGAGCAGTCGTATAAAAGGAAGTTCACCATTAAGAAACTAAGGGATTTGCTCTCGGAATACTCCTCACATATTCTTTACGTTTATGAATATGCTAGCTCTGCTTTTTGTCAAAGTTTCTCGTGTGCAAGGCTATATTACAAATTATTGAAGAAAATTACCCTTCTTCTATGAAGCAATTCAACTGAGAAACGCGTTATGAATTAAAAATATTTTTGCATAATTTTGAATAATTTTACATTTGATAATATGTACTATTTGAAATTTGGATGTGTGTAAAGAGAATAATAAAATTAATTAAACGATATTTTATCAAGAGAAAAATGTAATAATTAAAAAATATACATATAATTGTTCTATAATTTCATAATGTATAATTTTTTTGGTATTTAAGACACTATTGCCCTTTAATTTCGTAACATACACGTACTTCTAATCTCGGCAAAATAGTATCTCGGATAAAGGTGACTACTACAATACACGCCGAAGATCACCATTTTCAGGTAATTTCTCCACTATCTTTGGCATGCAATATATGATCGTCTATGCAGAGACTCTCGGTGTGTAAGCATTCGTTAGCATAAAGGAACCGCGGCCAGTATCTGACCCGTATCGCGACATTATCGACCCTCTGGCACAGTCGTTAGCGTGGTAACGGTAATTGAACTGCTACTGAGAGGAGCCAGTGGCTCTCACATCCTCTCACAGCCGTTGCTGATTTCCTTGGAATAGTAATCCTCCGTTCGACTCCGTCTTCGACCCTGTATAAAATCGTCGTTACCGCCAAAAGACATTCTGAGTGATATGCGACTGCGTTAAGCTTAATCGAAGAACTAATCCGGACCGGCACGATCATCGCCAGGTACGGCGATTACGTTTAAACACCGAGGATAATCCGCGTTCCGACTGACGCGTTCGTTTGCATAGGACATACGGTATGTTTCGATAATATCGCATGACCGCTATAATTAAAACGGCGATCGTGCCATTAAACGTAGCGATAACTCGCGTTACATCTACCACATTATTTGATGAAATCAGTTCCGAGCGTCATTAATGAAATAACAGGAGTGAAATATTATCCTTTTATCATTTGCATTATGAGACGAAAGGTGATCAGAATTGCCGATTTTACATTGCTGTTATTATTCGCGTGCGTGTACCTATCTTTAAATACAACTAACATTATAATAAGGCTTATTTAAAAAAAAATTAAAGTTTAATTACAAATATTTTTTGTATATTTAAAAATAGCATGATACAAAGACGCGAAACTTTTTGGTTAGACTGTTTTGACAAAGACGAGTATGTGTTAACGATACGAGTACCGTATTAAGCTTATCCGTCTAAACGGTCAAGTCAAGGGTCGCCTTTCATTGAATTACGTTAAATAGTTCTACGTGGTGAACAGCTGATACCATGTAAAATAAATAATGAAAATGTAAACATAACATAAAACGTCATTTCGCACAGACTGCACGAATTCATTGCACGGCGTTTGCCAGGTAAATATTGACTACGCAGGCACAGAACTGGAATGTTCACTGCGCGGCTGTAGCCAGCTTACGCTCATATTTCAGTTTCAAATGATTCATTTACAAATTTCCCCGTAATTTATACTTTCAATCCTATATTACGCCGCTTGCTGTTTTATATAAAGCATAATATTTCAACATTACTCATTTCACGCACAGAATTTAAAATAAATAGGAACTGCTTTATGATGCGATATAAATTTCCTATGCTAAATTATATATTCACAAAAAAAGTTGAATAATTCATTGAAACAATGTCTAAAATAGCATTAATTAAATTTCACAATGCTGGCAGACTAATTATACAAAGATAATTATAAAAAATATCATCTATTGTAGCCACACGATTTGCTACTTTTATGATAAATGTTATGCGTTTGTTCGAAAGAACTCAAATTCATAAAATTTCTTTCATATATTGAACTAAATTAAATATTACACTCGTGATTTATTTGATTTATGAAGTAGCGGAAGAAAAATATATTATTTCTGAATTTTTATTATTTTTTACAATATTTATTATTATTTAATTCAAACAAATTTCTAAGCTCAATCGTCTGATGTCAGATAAATTAGTTGTCGCTCTCCTCTGATTTTCCTCCTTCGTGAATTTCAAACTAATATAATCCACCGAAATGAGAGTGGCGGAATCATATCTTTTTTAACGACACTCAATCGATAGTGTTATCGTAAGTAGTTCGGACGACTATCGCACGCATTCGACCGTAAGGATACAACGTGTCTGTCAGGTAGAGAGAGCGGACACTACGCGTGTTTAATGGGAGAGAGCTTGCGAATAGCTCGAGGAAACTTCGCGAAATATCACTCGGCTGGCCCCTAAACCAACCGACGCAATGGCCGGTATTCCTGTTGGAAGCGGAATAATATCAGCTGTAGGGGTAGCGTAGCAATTTCATTACCGTAACCACTGGGTACCCAGGCATTCGTGTGCAACCGACAATGCCCTGCGCGTTTATGAAAGGGACAGCCTATACGCGAGATTACACGACTGCTCAAGTATAGCTGGCCGCGCGGTTGCTAATTCACCCGAAAGCTGGGACTCAGTTGTGGAACGTACGGGCGAGCGAACCGTATCGAAGCAAGTGCAGAAACTCCCGGCTGAAACCCCCATGTCAGGGGATACGTTTACGTTCTTCGTACATGGAGCATGAAGCCACTTCTCCGCGAAGAAACGTTATCGAGCGAACGAACAAGACGCTTTTGACCACTGCCACCTTTTTGCTCTGCTGTTCCATGTGCCGTGTTTATCGCGCGAAAGATACAAAAGAGTTGTTAAATTCCTAGATGTTGTTATGTAGTATAATGATTATTAGTTTATATGAAATAATGACTTTTTCGTTATTTTCGCATAATGAATATTTAAAAGCTACAATATCAAAGCTCATTTTTCAAGCAACTTTTAAAATCAACGAAATTTTTCGGAAAAACTAAAATGTTTGCCAACATTTATTACTTTGAAATGAACTCTTTTTATAAAAATAAAATACGGAATATGAGAGTCAAGAGGAAGAGTTATGTTTGATGAACATTTCGCATATACGACGAATAAGAAAAAGCGAGAAGTGTAAATATTAATGGCACATAAATTATGAATAGAAGATATCGCATGGACCATTTGCCATAAAAAAGGAGATAAACGTTCAAGTGAGGGGGTTTAACGAATAGAGAAGCTGTAATGAAAGAAAAGTGTACAGCTTTAATTAGGTTCGCCCGGGCCGAGAACAAGCCCTGGGTTGACAAACTACCTTCATCCACCGGCGTCTTTCTGCGTCTCTGTTCCGTTAACTCAAGGCAGCGTTGTTTCCTGAGGAAGCATGGAGGGAGGGCATAGCGTTGTCCCCATCATCTGCTAATAAGACCCCAGCTCTCTTATTTAGCCGGACCTTTTCTAGGAAGGAAAAGGCAGTAAATTGTCGGTTCCTCTGTTTCGTTTCCTTGCGCCCGTGAGCAAAACCAGAACCCAGACGAAAGTACGATTTTCACAGACAGGTACGCTGACGTACGCTGACGTTGCCAACCAGCTGCAAAAATTGTAGTGTCTTAAGGCTTCACTTCTTAGAACGAATAGTATCATCCTGTATATTTTACATATACGCTCCGTTCTATACATTTAACAGTATTTAAAATTATATAACTTAATAATTTCACATCACGGTTATCAGTTAATTATATTGAAAATTAACTAATTAAATTGAAAATTAATTAATTATATTGAAAGACATACCATATGTTTTAAGATAATTACAATTAGTTTCAAATAAAGAGAATTTATGATAGATTTGATTGATTGGAGACACGATTTTACAATTAATATATAATAATATTTTTTTGATAAATAAATAACATATACTGATTTTTTTCTAAAGAAAGAAAATAAATTTTTGTTACATAATAATTTTTTTAAAGAAATGAAATTTTGTTTACTTTGTTAGAAAATATTATTAGAAAAATATTTTATTACATTTTTTTTTAAATAAAATAATTTTTTCTTAGAGAAAATAGATTTAAATTTTATTTTTTCGCTGTTAATTACATTTTCATCAGTCGCAATTGATGCGACGTTTTCATTAATCAAACTGTTACTTTACAACGAAAGTAATTCTAACTACGACCTCAGCAAAGTTGGTTACATAACCAGAGAACGAGGCGACGTTTAACTCTCACACTAACAACGTCTCGTGGATACCCTGGATAAACCTAAATTTACTACCTACGGATGATAGGCGAGGGTTGTTACGAGAAACATATGCGGCGCGATGCCGTCACGTCAAACGTTACCGAACAAGTATATGCCAGAGTTCACAGGTGCACACGTGACCGAGTATACATATGTATAAAATACACGCACACATGTACACACGCACACGCACGCACACACACGCGGACACACAGCGAAGCGGCGAGCGATGAAGCAACTTCCGTAGAAACTTCGTACTCGGATAATTGTTATTATCGCGTTACCGGGTTAATTAGAAGCATCAAATGTAAAGACAGACGAAGTAAATCTTACGAATATCCGTGCATAATCTCTACTGTCGTCTCACACATACATCGCAGTCGTATGCCCGCACGTAGTGTCCGCGTACAGACACGATTGTATTTTTCGAAACTGTCATTGCAAAACCGTGCCGCACGAGCCAAGAAAACTTTGAATCGCACGAGATTGCAACTTTTGTCAAGACGAACGTTCCGCATAAAGCTACTCTTGGTGGATGGTGAGCGGTAAGAGTGATGCTTGGAAAAGACGCAGGTCAGTCAGAAAGAGGGAGTTGCGACGAAAAGCTCACAAAAGAGAGCAGAAAAAACTTCGACGCTTCAAATGTTGAACACCGCTGAGTCTAAAGGACCTCCGGCGTTTAATAACATTTATAATGAAAGGAACCCGCCGACGTTTTAAGAGAAAATGAATTCCCGGTTACGTACGTACTTATGGAACGCGATTCTTTTTCTCCTTCGTCGCTTACAACGATCCCTGTCTTTTCTTCCTTTCTTTCCGTTATAATGATCCTAAAACACAGTGAAGGACTTGACATTGTTTATCTTGCGAGATCGATTATCAAACGGAATCTCGATGTCTATTATTTTAATACGGACGACAGTGAATATAGAAGGTTGTCGTAAATGTGTATTATTACGCGATGAATTTTAAGTACGAACTTGCCGTGTAATAAAAACAGACTGATCTTAGGGAAATGGCTGTAGCATTGTGCAGCGTCTGTATAAAAAAAAAATACGAGCACCCTCATGATAATTATACCACAGTACTTGCGCATTAAATTACATAAACGTCCGGATCTCAAACATCTGCTTTCAGAAGCGATCATCAAAGAGGTTTCGCGCATTTGTTGAAATATAAGAAAAAAAGTATTTCGATGCTTTTATATTAAAAGCATCGAAATATTTGCAGAATCTATTAAAAAAATTAATTGATCAATTATATTGCAAACTTGTTAAACGCGCAAAGTATATCTATTTCAATACTGAAGTTAAAAATTCCTTGGCGTTTGCTATTATTCAAAAAAGTTAATACAATAAATTTGTAGTTGTTTAGATTATAATCGCCTGCTTGTTCATTTCATAATTCCAATAATTCTAATAATTTATATTTTAGAAGAGAAAAGTTGACAAACGGGCCGAAAAAATGCTGAATAGAATCAACTCCCTACTTATTGTTAGTCTCTTTTCCGTTTGCTACTTTCTTCCTTCCCTGACTTCCGACCTAGAAGACCCCAGGCGTCTGTGGAAAATATTTCATGTTCAGTTAATTAGCGTAAGACAAACAGGCCAGAGTTTCTGCTCAGACGTAGTAAAAAGTGATCTTTCTTTTTCCGTTGCTGCTTTATTCTCCTTCACTGTCACAGTAAGGTAAATAATAGCGGCAAGACATGTTTTAATTTTTTATGGATCAGCTCTTAACATAGAAGGAAGCATAGACAGGTATCTCTTTTATCACAGTCGATGATTATAAACGGAGATTTTTTTCTTAATAGTACGCAAAACAATGACATTTTAACAATGCGCAATAGAAAGTTACATAAAGGAGCGCAGTGAGAGAATACAGTTATTAAAAATTGTATGAATAATTTACTGAACTCATATATAAATTTGCGAAAAGATAACATGCATTTGCATAAAGTTGGTTATTAAGCAACATTTATCTTTCGTTTAGCACAATCACACAAGTGTCAAGATATTCCAGTACGTTGATTAATCTGCTGGTTAAAGTCGTTTGTAACATATATATGTACGTGGACGCGATCGTTAGAAAATGGATCGTCATCTATCTTCTCCGTTACATGGTGTTGATGCGACCGAGCGAAAGCTAAGCGGAAGACCAGATACAAACGAATCAAGAACATTCTGAGCGACGCAGGCTCCCCGTTTAGCGATGCGATCTTGGCTGCAACTAGGTCGAAATGTCTAATGTTTCATCTCGACGTTGCGCACGGCTGGAAATTACCGCGCCGCCCGAAGATGTGATCGCAGCCGAGAGGTATCCGCGCGCGCTCCATTATCATGCAGATACGTACGCGCAACAATTCGAGACGGTATTACCTACCTGCAAGGACCACTCTCGCGGCAGGCATTCCGCGAGAGAGAGAAAGAGAGAGAGAGAGAGAGAAAGCGTAAATCGAGAGCGACGGAGAAGCGGCGGGCGCGCAGAAGAGGAAGAACGCGCATTGCTTGTGAGTCTCCCATGAATAAGTTGATAGAGTTCTATCGGACGTGGTACGCGGTTGCGAATTAGTAAATCAGCGTATGCGCGATTCGGCCGATACTATGGTTGGTAAAGCAAATGTAAAGCTGAATCGCCGACCACACGGCCACAGCAGACCACAGTAGCATAATAACCGAGAGTAATGCGTGAATTATTGACTGCTTCCTATCTTGCTACCATTTACTCTCTCTATCTCTCTCCTTCCTCCCCCCTCCCCCCGCTCTTTCTCTCTGTAGGTGCACGAGCACACCTTCGAGGCCGGGCGCACGTATGCGTGCGCGCGTTGGGAGTCCACCTTTGTCTGCTGTGCATTAAATGGTTTCGTACACGTAGATTAGCCGCTGTCTACCCCACGAACAGGGTTGTACGTCACGTGAGGGTGTATATATACGTATGCTTGTATGTGCCCGTATTAGTGTGTACGTCTGTGTACATGCGAGAAACAGACACCAGCGGGGAGAAGGGAAGAGCGACAGAGACACGGAAACTCTCGCACGCACGAGAACTAAGTTGTCCCAACTACTTGCTAGATGGATCGCTATATCATCTTGCTCGTGATGGCGCATCTATGCGTGCATGTCTTTACTTATGCGTGCACGGAAATCCAATAATTCGTTGAAATTTTCTTACAAAGGACACAAGGCTTCTAGTCACGAGAGTCTGTTATATTGCTCCTTCATAATTGTAAATTAAACTTAGATAGTGAACGTAAATCGGTATCTCCACGTGTACGGGATATGCTACGTGAAAAGTAAAAGAGTTAAAGCTGTTGTAACAAAAGAGATCTCTTTCGTTTGCTGATGTTAACATTTAGATTAATTTCTCGATTTTAATTTTTAGTTTCCGCTCGTTAATTGTCCTCAAATATTTCTTGAGGAATAAATTGCATGCGTTAACCTTTTCCCTCAGTAGCTATTGGTAGCCGCTTTATGTAAATGTATATTAATATATTTACGCACAGCATGCTATCGGGCGAGATATGATAAGAAAAAGAACACAATTGTATTATATATCACACAGTGCTTAAGAAAATATGCAAAATTATTGTAAGTGTATTATACCTCACGCAAAGTTACAATTACATAATATCGCGGTTTCTCTTTACCATATGGACACGAACTTACTTTTGAAAGAAAACGGCGAGTGTACGAAGCACGAAAAATTCAACACGCAGGTGAACTTATTACTTCGGACTTTTAGACTTCTTCCTTTTAATTGGTATAATATGTAATGCAGCGAGAAAGGCTGTACATTATACATTTTAGTAACTACGAGGAGAGAATTATCAGATTTCAGTATAATAATAGAAGTTATACTTTCACCAGTTATATACCTTGTAAAATATACTATTCCTTACTATTTATATAATACTCGACTTGGATTTTAAATTTAAATATGTATCATGTGAAATGTAGTAACAGGAATAAGTCGCATAATATTTAACATCCAATGTTTCCATACAATTTATTTCTGCTCGTCTTCTCAATAATTCCTGAACAAAGTTAAAGAGCATCTTTTTCGCGGATCTAATTTATGACAAATTACTCATCTTGCGATACATAAAAAAAAAGCGATTCGAGTTGTCGTCCATAAATTTTCGTATATGTTCCAATATGGATAACCACGTGGACACAAGCTGTCCCGTTAATCTTAAGGCTGACAGATGTGTGTACGCGCAATAGACGTATGAACTTCCTGCGTCTACTACAAGGCAAGTTGTAACCGATGTCGTCTATCAGCCCGATGGAGGAGTCATCGATCAAACGTAAGCGAGCGTGGTAACGACGGCGAAACTCTGGGAGACAATATCCCGACTCGAAGAGACTGACTTGTTAAGCTACTATAACCATAGAACATATCGCGCAATAGAACCATTAGATATCTGGGAATGTCACCGTCTATAATCGATATTACAGATGCCTGCGCAGTGATGAATGACGTACTCGCGAATTATATTTTTGGCAGTTAGTAAGACCGCTTGCCAATGAACTAATTAATGCTTCACGTTTCAATTTAAATAGTGTATTAACATACATATTAGATTATTAGATATCTCACCTTTTGTCCTATTTTTTGTTTAAGTTGTATGTTTTTTTAGATTGACTCTAAGCCAAAGTGATAAATCGATATTTTAAATTAATAATTTTTACATAGTTTTAAAGATGTTGATAGAATGCAAAACAATATTTCTGGCAATTTATAATAATCGAGTAGAGAAAGATTGCACGAGTTTATAAAAATGTAGTCAAACGTGTACCATGAATAGGTTGGATTTTTTACTATTTTTACTATTTTTACATTTATTTCCATCTCTATAAAAAAAGTATTATGATGAGATTGCTCTACCTAGATTTTTGGTCCTTGACGCAAAAATATCTACATGTATTACAGTACTTTTGATCTGCATACACCTACGTATTTTTATCAGAATTTTTAGAAACGTACCATAGATTACGTTTTTTTTTTTCATGAACGACTGTCAGATGCAGCAAATAAAGCGTTATTTTTACATCAAGCACAAAATATAAAATTATCTTCTCAGAATTCATGAAATTTAAAATAGTCTTTAACATAATATCTAAAAACTGACGATTATTACTTTTATGTTTGTTAAATAGTAATTATCACTAAAATTGATTATAATTTTTTACATAATATACTGTATAGTGTTTACAAATTAAAAATCATGTAATAGTCTTATACTTTGATAACGCATAATAGCAATATATATTAATAAGTATTAAAACATTATTTTAAACTCGAAATAAATGTAAATGATTATTCCTAATGCTAGAAAACATTATAAATTGAAATAAATCAATTTTAATCATTCGTACAATGCAGCGAATGCATTGAATTTCTCTATCATTTCACCGCCGCACTGTATTGCACGGCTACTCACTTGTTATGTATATTGGATTTAGATAAGCGCGCTTTCCGAAGTAGTTAATCTCAATCATTGCACGTGCGAGGTAACTGCAGTAACGTATTCGATAGTATCTCCCTTCGTAATTAGACACGGTGACAAGTATATTAGCCGTTAAAGGGTCGAAGAAGAAACGATATTTGTCCATTCTTGCAAAACATCCTCTTCGTTGGTCGCGGTAGTTGGTAGAGCGGCACTTTGATATACTGTTTCCGGCGGTAGATGGTAGACAAGACGGCGGCGGTTAGACGGATAGAAAGACGTAGCACACAGAGGTTACCACGTGCCCTTTTGAGAAGGCCCGCCACGGGGCCCTAGGACAGATAGAAGAGAGAGAAAGCGAGCGAGCGAGCAAGCAAACGAGAGAGAGAGAGAGAGAGAGAGAGAGTTCAAGCTCTTAATTAGCTGCAATTACTGCAACATAGCAATGTCGAGTGAATCGCCCGAGGCTCATCCTCCGTCCTTCTATCTTCTATCTGCGTGTAAGCCCGGCCCTCTCGTCTCTCGCTCCTAGCTCCCTCCGTCACGAAACTCTGCGTTTCCCCATCGGTTCTCGCTTCGTTTTGAAGCACCATCTACGGTCTCTCTTCCGTGAAAGAGCCAATTTATGATGGAATTTAAACTAATGTGCGGAAAATAAAAATTGCTCAGGCCACATTGTTGTGTTTCTGGCTTTGTTTTCTGCTATCAACTCGGCTTAACTCTGCCGTGAATTTTGCAAAACGAAAAAGACGTGAAATTGTAATTTTAAGAATATATAACAAGAAGCGGATAATCTGCGGATAATCGCGATACATCTGCCGGCTTTTCCCTATTTTATCGGGTTCTTCGTTATTCCAAGATAATGAGAAAACTTGTCTAGTGCAATGTAACATATTTTGATGTTCTTCGTGGGTTGATTTTCTTTGTAGGTGTAGAGTAATAATGAAGATAATAATATAATCTTTATTGAAATATCTTATGCAATACCTCGCTGTTTTGTCTAAAAATATCTACTGAGTATATTTGTACATATTAATATTTTTTTTACAAAAATTTTTTTTAATCAGGTATTGCTTTTTTGTATTTACGTTAATTTATTTCAAAATAAATTAAAAATAAGCAAGCAAAAATAAAAATAATTTATAAATTCAAAACAGATAATAAGATATCTTTTACAACTTGTAGTAAAACTCCTTTGTTAAGTAAAAAATATATAATTTGCAGTATAATAAAATAATTATCCTGCATGGAAAGGAACGAAAAATGTCGTCATTGTTGTAATAAAATAAGTGACAGCAAAATCTGTATCGTAAAAAATATCAGTTGGTGTAGATTATTTTTTGGCAATGTCTAATGCCAATAGTTCATAGATTCTCTGTGCTCAGTATCGCGTCACCGTGCGTTCCGCATGTCACTTTGTCCTCTATGCCTTGCAGTCGGCGAGTACTGCGATTGCGGCCACAAACGGAATTATTTATAAGTTTGAACATGAGCCAAGCTCGTCTGCAAGTCACCAAGATTTCACTTCTCATGGCATTTGCCTGTATCGGTGCTGAAAGCGCAAAATTATATCATCTTCTTAAGGTTTAAATTCGATTTTACCTTAATTCAAAGTATTTTTCATAGAAAACTAAAGTTTTCTCGACAAGCTTGCAAAGAATGATTAGTTTTGTATTTTTTGATATCATGAAGTATAGAATTATGTGCCATAAAAAATTATCATATACAAATTTCTAAATAGGTTATAAAAGAATTGTAGAGTAAAATGCATTGCTTTTGGTTAGCCAGTATGGAAATTTGTAAAAAAAAAAACCAACAGAAGTAAAGAAATAGCGGAGAAACAGAGTTTGCATCAGATATCTAAAGAACTTAAACATAAATAATCGTATCCAAGACAAGATTTTCAAATTCAGCAAATTAAATAAGTGTATAATGGCTTACAGAAACTGTAATTTGATATTAAAATTGTGAAGACTAAACATTGACTTTCCATTTAATCACATGATAATATGCTTTATGATTTCGCTTGTTTCTATTTATTATGAAATTACATGGATAAAGCGCATCGCGTTTGCGCCAAATTACAGGACGGTTAACTCTGTAATTAGCGACAATACCAGAGATTAAATACAGGATGATATCAATGCGGACGATGTTTTAAAGCTTCGTTATATGAAGCATTTCGAAACTTTTCATTAATACCACAAATGTCATTTTAGACCATGCATGAAAACATAAAATTACCTCTTGCGTATATCAATTGATTCGAACGGCTACGTTGCAAATACGAAATGTAAACGCCAATAAACTGTAATTTCGAAGCTTAATGAATATCGTCTAATTATCAACTAGCAAAAATAACAACCTCCTCAATTAATTGCAAAAATATTTTTTTACGTAAATGTTACACCGCGCGCTTGTGTGTGCACGTGTATAAACACATATACAAATATTTATACGTAAATTAATAATTATTAATTATCGAGATATTTTGGTAATGTTATAGCACATTTATATGATTACACATTCGAAAGGCAATTATCGCAAATTTGTACCTATTATATTTCTGTGATTTTTTTTCGAGATCCTCTCTCTCTTCTAATATCTCGATCACAGTATCAGACAAATAAAATTATCTCACGTGCATAAAGACCATAGGCACCTCGTAAACTTCCGTCTTACAATTTCAATCAAGAAGCGCTCAATAAGATAAACGTAACTCCTGTCCTTGCCCTGCATCAATGTTACCGAAAACGGCGGGGGAGAATCCTTTCGGTATTTGGACGAAGCTTAGCATCGCAATCACCCTAGTTCGATCTGCTACCAGCGAGTGGCGCCACTTAATGGATCAGTAGATACGGGCCGCATTGGGTCAGACGCCGCATTATTCTATTTAGAATGCGATAGAGATGTTGAGCACTGATAGCTTTATAGTTAAAGAGATTGGATTAGTTCTGAAATTTTCGAAATATTGAAGAGCAAAATGGATTATTTTAATATCATTTGTTTGTTTTTGTTTGTCTCTCTACTTTTAAAAATAAAAAACGTAAAAAAACATTTCTGCACGTCACTACTGAGTAAAATGTAACAGTAGATTATACCTAACGCAGCAATCACTAATATACGCTACACCAATTTTATTATTTATGCCATAAATGCATTTATAGTAATTAAAGTGCATTTTTATTAATTAATGAATAAATAATATTGAAACTATTACGAAGTAACAATTTACATGTAATCAAAATAACTATATCATAATATAGACTTTACAGCTTAATAGATATTTAATAAAGAAAAATGTGACTTTTTTTAAATGTTATATACAACATTTTATAAATTATATTAAACCAACAATTATTTTATGTACATATACATTACAAATGTAGTTGCACGCAAAATGTAATCTTAGTTCAATTTTTTTCGGAAAAATGCTTTATTAACAATTTTTCTACAATTTATTAAGTTTAAAGAACAAAAAAACACTATTAATTAATTTGTTTTTTAATATTTTATATTAAATATTTTTTAGGATATTTTCGTTATTTTCATAAATATTGAAATAAGTTCTTAATCGTAAAGTATTCCAGCATATCTGTCATATTTTCACTAATTTATATTTTAAAAAGTACATTTAATGGGTTTTTGTAAAGAATAACTTGATTATAAAATTATATATAACGCTCCAAATCGTGCAAAATATTTGGTACAAAGAATACACGAGGACAATGCATACAACGTAATAGTTAAATATGACAGATATTCAGAAATGTCCATATCACTTTTGCAATTCTTGTCAGTATTGCAATATGTGTCAGACTCTAAAAGTGATATATATTACTAAAACAGATCGTCTAGTCTTATACGTATACACATATGTACAGATATACAAATAATTTTTATATATTAGAGAGAGAAAGAAGATAGTTTCTTTTACGATTGTTTATTGAGTTAGAATAAGTAAATTGTTCATCTTTGCAATATTATTAGACGAACAGATTGATACAGAACTCTATTTGTTTATCTGTGCATATTGTTATTGCTACTGTTACGTATTACCAGTAAAACAAAAACATTTGTGAAATGAAAACTAAAATTAATTATTAGAGAAAGAAAAGAGATTAATTTAATTATGTATCTCATTAATCAATGATATTATGTATTTCCTTTTTTAATGAAAAACATAAATAGAAATAATGCTTATAAGAAATTATTATATATTTAGAAAAGTTATTACAAAATTAAGTACATTAATATGATTAATGAAATATATAAAAGATAAATTAAAAATGTTGAGAAAATAAAGAGAATGTGAAAAGGTAAACAAAAGTCTGAACTAATAATCTGAAATAATATCTTAAAATTTAGAACGTCTATTATTTTTAGCAATTTTATTAATATTGTTAATATTAAAAAAGAAAATCCCTTCTCTATATAAATTTGCTCGGTTGATTTAAAAAAGGAAATTACTACTGATGTTGAAAGTTGATAGACGTTTGCTTAAAAGAAATTTATCAAAAAAATATGCTCCAGTAAGACCCGGAGATTGATTGACATTTAATCTAGACGAAGGCATTGCCAGTGAAAAATTAAATTGGAAAAAAAATCGCAAATATCGTCAATAATTCGAGATGTATCATCGTATAGTGCTGCATTGGCTCCCGCATCGAACAACCCTCTCAGCGTGGCGGCGAACGAGCGACTGCTGGCTCGCGTCTTAGCTCGTGCGATTCCGCGGACGCTCGGGAACGCCGGCGCCTCTGGGCGTCGCGACGGCGGCGGGCGTCCAGGGCTGGCAGGCTGGCAGGCAGGCAAAGGCAGGCGTCCCTTCGCGCTCACCCCGCCAGACGAGTTCCGACTCTACGCTCGGCCGGACGTGACGTAACGCGCGCAGCGTGGAGAGCGTAGAGAACGACGTCGCACCGTCGTTGCAACCACCTACTACGTTGCCGCCGCCGCCACCGTAGTTAAATCCCTCGTGCACAATCGTCATCGTGCATCGTCAGACATCGGACAAATCTATCCGTTTTGCCGTGTCCTACATAAGTTGCCGCTCAGTGACGCTATATTCGCGGAGTTTCAGAGCACGCGTATTTGACAACGCGACGCGCGCCGCTACGCTTCGCACGCACCGACGCCACCGCATGCAGTACCGCGTGCGCCCACACACCTCGGCGCTATTCGTGAATGAACCGTAGTGCACGAACAACGTGAAAGAATTAGGTGGAAGCTGTTGAAACAGGAGAGGAAGGATCGCACCACCGGGGAGAGACGCGTGAATGAAGAAATAGGGAAGATCGTCGAACTTGATTGTTGAAGTGATCGTTTTGGGAACTGTGCGCTTCGAATGTTCACGGGGAAACTACCACCGCTGCACTGAGAGAATTCGAAATCGTAAAGTTTTCTGCAGTTTTTATAGATTTCGCAAACATAGTTTCGCAAAAGCGGCATTGTTTGTTTGCTACTCTCTCGTCCGGAAGTCTCGAGCGAGAAAGTTCGACGAACGAGACAAGCGGCAAATGTTGACCGCTATTGAAAATTCGAGATCCACGGTGGTGTAACAACGTGAAGTAATGGACGCGGGAAAGAAGAATCGCGACGATCCACATGACGACGCGATAGATCGTGAGGCGTAACATGCGATGAGCAGCCTCACCGCCTTTTATCGTGGACGAACGGCTACATATCGAACGTCTTGCAGTGCGGATTCGCAAATAATACCGATACGAGTGATGCCACCAATATTCGTGGGACACTAACGCCAGTGCTCGATCCATCTCTTAATCGACGACCGTACTCCGTTTTCCTTCGATCGATTATCGACTCGAGATTCCGCGGCACACTCGCGATTCCATTTGTACTTCTCATGAATCGCACGCGTGGCTAATCATCACCCCTTCCCCTCGGATCCGATCGTAGGATATTGATAGAGATCGCGATCGCGTACCTCGTTGAGTGTCACCATCACCATTCACTACCGCCAGGATTCGTTTCGGTCACGTGACGAAACTGCGCTTTCACAACTTTCACCACGGCGAGACAAATTCCACGTCGTAAAGATGCTGACCATGTCGACCCTGATGATGCCTACAACAATGACCACCATGACGAATCCGGGCCCGATACCTGCACACAGCGTGCCGCAGAAGTTAGAACCACCGAAGCTGACTGCAACAGCTACGCTCGCCCATACGCCAACACCGGCCAATAAATCAGGTGCCATTTTTATTTTGACATTTTGTTTCGTGTCATTTGAGCGCTGTTCTAAGATAATTACATTCGGCCTCGTTATTTGTAGAACGATACTCGCCGTTTAATTCGAGACGTCGTATGAACGTCATACGCTGTTGCCATTTAAATCACCTAATTTTAATTGAAATCTTAATCATTTTTATTGTATATTAAGCGTTTAAGTACCGCATTAAAACTTCATTTTTTTAGGGAAAAATTTATGATATGTAATTTGAATTTAAATATTATTGAAAAATGGAAGAATGGGTAAAGGAAAGATTGTGCATGAAATAGATAAAATTCGATTTTTCTAATCGTAAAGTATAATTGTTATTATATACAGTTGCAATAGAAAATTTTTACTACAACAAATGGTGTGAATATTTTTCATGCAGAAATATTTTCCGACGTTAATGAACATATAATTTTATTTCGGCGTTATCGGATCAAGTCTGCAAATTGAACGATTCTTCGATACGTATTAACGTGTTATATTTTTCTGCAAAGCTGCGATCATACCGCGCTCCAATTTCGATAGTCCATAAAAGAAGTGCTAACTTCTCCTGTGGAGGGAAAGGGGATAAGAACGGTAGGAGCAAGACCAGCTCGGTCGCCTGTCTCCCGCATTGAAATTCAAATGCGCGTTGCAATCTATCAGTTAACGATCTGAACTATTTTACAACAACTTCATGATTGATTTCAGCATTTAAAAAAGCGAATCTCTCCTTGCCGGTGCGCGCTATATTTACACGGGAGCGCTCGCTCCCGTTAATTTGCCTCGAGGTAGCAGACGTTGCGACAACATCTGCCGGTAATAACCGGCGTCACGAGCATTCAAGTCCCGCGATTATCCGCCGATTAAAAATGCATAATTGCTATTAAACCGGGCGCGTCGAAATCCAAGGATGGCCTTGGCGCCGCTCCAGGGCTCCGTGAACGCTACTCAAATGGCGCTCAAGCCAGAATTTTTCTCCGTTCAAGTAAAAACCTGGCGCAGGGGGAGAGAGAGAGGCCAGGCCGCGCGCGCGAAACGGAAACGATTGGCTCCGTCCGCGCACACCGTAAGCCGGATAACATCTCTCGCTT
Source organism: Wasmannia auropunctata (assembly GCF_000956235.1). Taxonomy (NCBI): domain Eukaryota; kingdom Metazoa; phylum Arthropoda; class Insecta; order Hymenoptera; family Formicidae; genus Wasmannia; species Wasmannia auropunctata. Next base: position 2,393,081 of record NW_012026819.1, on the reverse strand, counting down.
AGCCCTTCGACGCGTAAAGTCGCGATAATATATCGGCGACGGCGACGGTGGCGGTGGTGCATGCCCTCGCGCGCGGCGCTATGTTTGCATATACGTATATACGTAATCCTAAGAATGGAATACGTACAGCTGCCAATAGGGCAATCCCTAGCCGCGCGCACACTTAGCACGTACTAGCAGTAGTTACCGTTACATCACGAACGTACGTGTCGTGGGAGCGTAACAAGGACGCGGGTTCGCGCGCGGCACGCCGTGCCACATCGCCACGTATACTTGGGCCTACGTAGTATGCGTGATGTTGGCTACGTGAGCGAGGGTGGACACATGCAATTTATCGAAAATCACCCGACGTCACGACATTTCCCCGTGCGACGATTCGTACCCTACCCCCGCCCCGGGTTCTTCGAGGATCAATCGTTACTAATTGTCGACAAACGAAACAACCTAAAGCGGATTCCATGAACTTACTTCGTGAATCTCTTCTTCTCCCCAGCCGTTACGAATCAATTTCTCTCCCATTGTCGGAAATTTCTTTACCTGTCTAGATACAATTGGAGCTTTGTAATGTTCAAAAATCGTAAAAAATCTGAAGAAATTGTCCTTCATTATTTTTTTTTTTAACAGCAGGGTTAAACAAAACAATACGTAAGAGAAATAAAAGTGAAAAGAGCAGTTTTATGTCCCAACTAAATTAGAGTCTGGTTCCAAATGTTTCAATAGAGTTTCGAAAGAACCTTGAATTGCGACCACTTACGGAAAGAAATGAACAAAAAAATTTCTTTGTAATAGTTCTAGAGAAAAAACTATTTTAAAATCTACAAACCATATGTTTCAAATATATAATACTAAAAGTCTATACTAATACTAATACAAATAATAATACATAAACTTATTTTAGTTAGTAATATATAAAATTTTATTTTAATATTAGATCTAATAATTAAAATAATTTATAAAATTAAGATGATAAATTATATATATATTTTAAAAATAAATATTTAATAGTCAAGGCTCGATAATTAAAAATAAACTCAATATAAATAATGGGCTATGAGCCAAAGCTTGATTGTTACAATATTTTGCTCCAATATTTGACAAATTTTTTATAATATAAATAACAAACGTTTCGATCCCGAACGGATCATTATCAATGTTAGGAAACGGAAATCGATTAACAAATTATATAAATTAAAATTAAAATCCTTTCAATATACGTGATATGTTAAATGCGTTCGCGGTCCGTATGTAGCATGTTCGCAATCTAAAATTAAAATGTGTTAGTCGTCTAAATAACACATTTGAATTTTAGACTGCGAGCGCATTTAACATATCACGTATATTGTAAGGATTTTAATTTTAATTTATATAATGTATTAATCGATTTCTGTTTTCTAACATTGATAATGACTCGTTTGGAGTTAAAACGTTTGTTATTTATATTATAAAAAATTTGTCAAATACTGGAGCGAAATAACAACTAAGCTTTGGCTCATAGCCCATTATTTGTATTGAGTATATATTTTTTTAATTGTGGCATTTTTGTTTGCAGCAATATATATTACTATAATGAATGTAAAATAAAGGATGTAGATATGAGGATGTATTATTCTAATATATGGCTTGCAAATGAAACTTTTGACATAATTTTAGAACGATTAATCTAAACAATTTGAAAACTACGTTATAAATGATGGGTTTTGCGTCAGGTGGTACTACATTGTACCTCGGCGTGCCGCGAGTCACATGGTGCAACGTAATGTTAATGGTCGTCGTGTCAATGGTCTCTCATCGCAAAGCTACCATTAGTAAAGTAACTAATGCTTTCTGATTATGTAAATGCAAACTATCAGACGCTTTTAATAATGTCTACACTTTCGTGTAAGTAATTAAAAACTCGATGAAAATATATCACTTGATAATTGAAAAAAGACGATAGCATTTATATATATGTATAGCGATAGTTTAAAATATAGTTAAGGAAATGATAAAAAATATTTAATGTGAACTACATGAATTTCGTTATTCGATATGCAACGGTTCTTCTCTCGCTCGGTATCGAAAGGCTTTTCTGAGAAAATGATTTTTCTGAACCTTCTGGAAACTGGTGAATGCACACTTACACGTATAGATCCTAGCACCTAAAGGGTAAGTGCTCGTAAAGTTGTTTGTCTGCTCGATATACTGTAATAGCAAGGAGGCGGCCATTAGTACGCGAAATTCGTTTAAACGCAATTCGCGAACGCTGTAGTCCACAAATTGAATTACGTAAAGGTTCAGTCTTTCTTACTGTCAATTTGCATCGCAAAATATTATTTCGGGAGTGAACAATTGCCGTAAGCGCAAACGATTGCGGAAACAATATTTTTCGAAACAACAAGAATTGCCGGATTTTGCAATATAGTATTTCGCTATATATATTATATTCGCTGTATAGTATAGTATTACACTATCAACTTTAATCATCTATCCAACCACGCTTTCAGTTAAATAAACGCTGATAAAAGATACAGGAGGTTAAAATAATGAACAGCTAGTGTCTGAAATTATCTCATTGACATTTGTAGCCAAAATCAATCAAATTCTTTGCTTCCGAAAGTAATGAAGCTAATTTTCAAAACATTAACTAGTATATATTTATTAGTTGATATTTGTTTGTTATAACATTAGAAATTTTTTTTTATTGATTCAACAAATTTAGCGAACTCTGACAGACAATCGATAAATTGATCCGTGTCAAACATGGCTCGATCGTCAGACGTCCCCGTGTCCCAAACTAATTTAGCGAGACATGAGAACACACGTCCGTATCTCCGAGGAACACTCGAGAATCTATCGCATATACCCGCGCGTAGGTGCACGATCGGGAAAGAAGTGGCAAACGAGTAGGCAACAAGAGGCAGCGGAACAATTCTTCCAGATAAAACGGAAGTCGACGATGGCTGCGCCGACGGCAACGAAAGCGCGAGCGATGGATGGCTTTAGCTTCGGTTTCCTGACGAGGTTACCGAAGTTTCGTTCGCAGATTCAATTTTAGTTGGCGCGCCAGCCCGCGCCACCACCATCCGCGGCTCTCAATGCCACGTAGGTACCTTACAGGGGGCGGTTACCAATCCCCCTTTCTATATATTCACCCTCGTACACCCGCGCCATCCGCTCGCACGGCCTCTTGCCAACTATCCGCTACGGGGCCACTTTATCCAGCTGCGCTTAAGTTTCCGCGTTTTCCACGCCTGCCTTTGATTGCGGCTTGTTTCGATTCTCGCGCGGAGCATCCTTGATTTTCGAAGGATGATGCGCTGCCTAACAGCTTGTGCGATTGGGAGCGTAAATTAGTCATAAGAAATACGATTGTTTACTAAATTGTACATTGTCGATTTAATTTTTACGAACAAATTACATGTTTTGGCAAGAGGTGTCGTTTAATGGAGTAAATTTTGAAAAAGTTAAGATTATTTTTGTTACGCATTGTAGATCAAATGAAACATATATTAATTATGTTATATTTCAATTATATGGAAAATTATTATAACGTTTACTTTATATGTATATGCCAGATTTCAATAGATATTATAGGAATAAATTAAATTACAATACTAATCTGGTATATTACGCATATAGCTTTTGTGTAAATATTATTGATAAACGTAATACGTAGATAATAAAATCTCGACATTAAGCTGAACTAATGCTTTCGTTAAATATGTCAAAATGAGAGATTGAGTTCTTCTCTTTGTTACGAGCATTGTTAACAATATTCAGTATTACTTTATGATATTAACTCGAGTTGTTTTATTGTCAGAATAATTGACCACAAATAGACAGATGTTTTAATATCATGCAGTTGTATTTAGTCGGGGATTGGAGCCAGTAGATCAAAGTGTACGTGAATTATTCGAAATATTTTTTTTTCCTCTGACCACTTTATTTCGCCGCCAAGTATTATGCATTTAAATAATCACAAAAATCCTTTATCATACCGTTGAATTGTCTACATATGAGAAATACAGTTTATTTTTAAATGTCATAAACGTGCACAATTCCATGCAATTCTCAATTTCTGAAAAATATTCGTGTAGTTGTTATCTAAAATATTCATATTATAATCGATGGAACAATGTGAGTTCGAAAAGTATTATTATTCGTGGAACATCATATGTTTTCTCGTACGAGATTAGAAAAGTTTGATAACTTAAGAAGTTTCCGTACTATAACTTTACTTGGAAACATATATTTATATTATATTTTTATATGCATTAATTTTATTATAACTACGTAAAATATGTAACTGTTGAAATATTTCTTTCTCTATAAAAATCAATCAGAAAAATTTATAATAATAAGAAAATGCTTAGTACTTATCAGATATTTATTTATTGTTCTATATAAATTGGAATATAAAAATAAATTGACATGATGCACGCGTTTACATACATACATAAAATTTACATACCACGTCACGTCAATTTCTCAGATCACCTGGGCAATATATTACACTCGTATATATTTCTCATATATATTTTTATGCGGAAGGCTTTCTTCTCGTTTGCATGCATGTTACTCATTTCTAGGAACAGAAATCGAAGGCGCACTATAAATTTGCACAGTAAACTTCTGACAAGTTAAATTATTGCACCGTCTTATATCTAGCGAATATTGGTTTTGTAGCAAATATTTTAGACAAATATTATTTCAACCGTACTACGTTATTATCCCCTGTTGCTATTGCAATATATCAGTTGCAGCTAATATGATCTGCTTAACACTGGCATTGATCATGAGAAAAACCGACTTTATCACGTTAAGATCTAAAAATATCACAACCACATAGCACCGCAAACTATACTCAGCTAAAGAAATTCCAATAACCTCGTAACTCAGAAATGAAATATTTTCTCCAGAATAATCACAAATGATACTTTTGTATTGAAGTACGAATTAAACACATGTTGTGAGAGAATATGCAAGTGTTCATTAATCTGACTAAATGAAAAAAAAGAATTGCGTAAAATGTTTCTTAAAAGATAAGTGTTCAGTGAAATGTTAGTGTTTTAGGGATAAATATATGTTCTCTATAAAGTTTTGTAATAAATTATTGCTTGCATAAATTAAAATTTGCATTTACATTTGGAAATGAAGCGAGAACTTCCGTAAATCTAATATGAGATGATTTTCTATTTTTCTCATATTTTTGACAAAATAATTTACTTTAAATATTAAGAAAATATAAAATCTCCAATTTCTTTATTTTATTTTTTTATTTGAATTTTTTTAATTTCCATTTAATTAATTTCAAACTACAGAAAGCTTAAACGATAAAAGCGTCAATTTGCAATGTAAGCTTTTTCTGTCTACATATTCTGTTTACATATACTTTTATCTTGTATTTCATTTAGAGACAGTATATTAATCGCGTCGACTACTCTTGGCATAGCGAGGAGAGTTATAATATTGTAGAATATTTTTTCTATTATAAATTCAGATATGTTTATTATTATTAGTAATTCTGGGATGAATTTTTATTACTCTCTCAGAATGAAATGAAAACAGTCGAGATGTAAAATTACGGGGACATTATTGAAACATAATTACATTAAAGCTATTCTTATTCACAAAAATTTTGTAAATTAAGCTAAATTAGAGATAATTTTCTAAACGAAGATTTATACCAGTATTCTTTCAGTCAGTTTAATTAATCTTCCTCATTATTATTATTATCATCATATATGATACATGAAAAAGTTTGAATTTTATAATATTTTGTTGAAATATTTTAATTTATGTATGGATGTGTATATGGACCAATTTGTATATGGTCATGTGTACTACGTATTTTCATATTTTTATCATTCAACAAGAAATATAGACATTTAAGATAATACAAAATTTTAATCTTTTGATATCAACGAATGTTTTTGTCTAATATGCGTTTTTATATAATCTTTTAATATTTTGACTTCTCTAAATTTAGGTTACGATCTATAGTAAATGTCGATATCCGTGATAAATTTATGGCAGTAGGATCTATTCAAATGGATGACATTTCTATTTGGCACTACTTTGAGATATCAGCTACTTCTCGAGCGCGCGTTGTCTTTTTGCATGTGCATTAAGGAAAAACCGACCACCTCAAGTATCTTTCCTCGAAAATGCCGGAGTCATACTTCATTTTCTGCTGAGTTGGGCATAGAAATGGGTATTTTCCGATTTCAAAGTCGACATGATAAATATGCAAATCGTGGTAACAGTTTGCTACAAACCTAGCACTGGATATTACAGCGATAACTCTCGTTTAAGACTTATCGCTAAATAGAATATGCGTCTTACATACCGTGTAAATTTATATGCGTTGCAAATGACACTTACAAATTGTAGAAGAAAACTATTTCTCTCCCCCGACATGCGTTTCTTTTTCGTATCAGCCAGGTATACGACGTAATACATACATATATATTGCACACGTGTACGTCAATATATACGATACGTACACATGCAAATCACAAACGTATCTCTATCTCGAGGTACGTTAATTGCGTTCTCATAATCGTTGAAAAACACGGGCAATCTATCAAGCGATATCGTGCAAATCTGGACGATTTAAAGGGAGACCGAAAAACTTCCGTTCGCCGTAATAGAATGAGAGCGAGAGGCACTCGGCTAACGACATTTTCGTAGCCCCAAATGCGTCGCAAACGAATTGGAATCGCGTTGCAAAATTGATTATCAGTCTTCCTCCGTGGAGATGGCCGGGAGCATACCACGAGGTACTCACTTCGGGAATAACATTTGCCGAGCGGCGTAACGACTGATCCGTCTATTCCCAGTGGCAACGAAAACTCGTAAAACGGTACTTGGAAATTCGCTGCGCCAAGTTAAACTTGATGGAGACGGAGGGGTATGGCTGCGACTACTGCCCATGCTGCTACCCGCGCTACTCTACACCACCCGCCCAGTCGTACGGATTCCGGTATAGTCGTGACCCAGAGGACCGAATAGCTGCTGGTCGTAGTCCACCGATGGGATGCGATGCGAAAAGTCAGTGGCAGTACCTGTCGCGGCCAAACAAGTGATCCGGGGCGGCGAGAGCGGGGTCAGGTACCGTGGGATGAAATGATATTGTTTTAGCCGGGAACGAGTCCGCTGTCGGTGCTTAGAACCCATTTTCCCGTAAAAACCGAGCGCGGTAATATCAAGCGGACTCGTACACTGCTCCCTTGCACCCTCAAATGGCGCGCTATGTACAGGGAGGGAGATTGAGAGAATGGGAGCGTGAGCGAGGGTGGGACGGAGGGAAGGAAAGACATTGTCGCGGACAAAGAGTTCGAAATATTCGACGATACCTACGTATACGGCTCCCGTGGGAACGAGGACGGCAATACTGGCGACGCTCGGATACATATAGAAGAAGCAACGCGGAAGTGGACGAAGTATGAATCGGAATCTTCGCCGAAATTCTCTCCTTTCTCTACTGTCCGTTTCAGCGTGAAGTCGCGTACTACACACGTGGAAAACCGCATGGGTTTGCGTGCAACTTGGCTGGCTGCCTCGAATGGCGGAGCAAAATCTGACCCCTTTTCACCGAGGGATAAATCTAAAATTTGGCATCAAAAAGACTCACTCGCGAAAGACGATACGGGGGAAAAAAAGGCACATGGCGAAATTCGATCGACGCTAAACGTGTATTATATTGGACGGAAAATGATCACGCGAGTATATTTATTCACTGGCTGTTTGTGTGATTGCTGTATCTAGGACCTTCCGTGATATTGTATGTTGAAACTGATGATATCTTTATTACCGAAACATCGTTGTTATACATGACCTATATAGCGTGTGCTCCAAGAACCTCGATCTGAATTTTAATGAGCAATTCTATAACGAATTTGAAGTTTGAATCTTTCCTTAACTTTATGAGTAGCCAGTATTTATAGCAATTCTTGAATAATTCATTACATATTTTAATGATATCAAACTTTTGGAAGTTCAAATTTTGAAAAACAGGAGGCCTAACGACTCTTACTTAATTATAACACGAATTAATAATTGATACATCAATGGTGCATATTTTCCAATGATTTCAAAACAGATAAAATATTCTATATAGAATCTTTTTCTCTTATGGCACAAGAAATTTTTTAAATTAAAATTTTCAAGATAAATTATAATGCTAATGAAACTACAATGTCCGTCGAGATCATACGTGTTTAAAAACCGAGTAATCTTCTTTTGTTATTTAAAAAACTAATTACATATTCTCATTATACATTTCTACAGTAACATATTAAAGCAACGCGAAAGAACATTTATACTTTGCATAATAAGTAATATTGCATTTATTATTTTTGGTGGAATAGCTGTAACTTTATATTTCGCTTATTTTCGTTTTTCGAAGGAGAACATCTATTATAACTGTAATCTCACTCATCATTTAATTTCTAGCCTTTCCACCGTAGCAAGAACATTACTTATGAGTGCGCCACTGTCAATGTTGGAGACTTACACAGGAATTATGACTAGAGTTCCGTCTTATGTTTTCCTCGGTTAACGGTAGTTGCTTCACCGATCCGAAAACGTCAAACTGGTATAGTATCTATGGTGTGCCAGAGCGCTTGGCTGGTTGACTGGCTGGCTGACTGGTTAGCTGGCGCGGCGCTGGTTGGCTGGGTGACTAGAGCACTCCCTCGTACACCTACCCTATAAAGCAGCAGCTGTAAGCCGGATGCGGAAGTCGTGTTCGCTGGCCAGGTCGAGTTCTCGCGCCTCGAGATGCACGACCTACCGTAAATCGTTTGGTTCGACGTGCCATCGTATCGACGGCCCGAGTGACCAAGTGTTGTACAGTAATAATAACGCCAAGATGCTTTGATTTATATAGCAAACTGAATCCTACCAACTTATATTCATTTCGTTTTTTTTTAACGTTGCAAAATTATCATCTCAAAGCTATCTGCGTTTAGCATTTATGAAGTGCAATATTTTATTGTTGACTTTAATTAAGAAACACTGTATTTGAAATGTTAAATTTAAAATAGAAATAAAAATTTAAAAATCTATAAAACTGGGGAAAAAATTTATATTTATATCTACGCGTTTCGTTTGGCATTTACATTTTGCACCGTTTAATAGAGTATTTAAAAATTGATAATAATTGTATACAAGTTATATGTTTTAATTGACGTTAATTGGCAATAATATTATTGATAGAAATTTATTTTATCAATATGCAGCATTTAATTTGCGTCAGAAGCATCGTTAAATACACCTGAATTATTTTGCCGGAAAAACAAGTGGCAGTGAGTCAATATTAATTTCATTAGTTTTAACTTGAGTGTCATTGAACTGTTCCCTCTACTAATCGCATTTTGTATCAAAATCCATTCAACATTTCTCTATCGAGGCAAGTATAATTTGAGAAATGCATAATCTAAACTGTGATTTTTGTCTTAACGAAAACTTTGATTACACGTGACGCTCTGCAGATTCTATCTACTGATGCTGCTGTGAATAGCTGAGAAATATTACAAGCGCGAAAACTATCTCTAGCGTAAAATTTGCTTTAATCGGGAGGTCGCGTGTCGTTCAAGGGTTGTTTGAAAGGGCGAGCATGGATAACGTACCTCTTCAAAGCCCGTTGTCCCTGCGCTAAAACGCGCCATCATTAGGCGCGTTCACGTGCCGATATTTGAAAATTCATTATTATCGTACGCGCTGCATCCCTCAATGGAGCTATTTCACAGAGGGATTTTAGGGATATTTCTCGCCTTTGTCATGATTGCCTCGGTACAAAGCCATTTAAGGGGACATACAATTTCTTTATTCACGTAAATATTACAAAAAAGTACAAATCTTTTTTTTTTTAGAAAATACATATCTTATTACACAATTTATATACGTAACTTTAATTACAAAATTTTACACTTGGCTTATTATGTATTTTATCTCTGTTTCTCGTTTTTTTTTTCTGAGAAATTTAAAGCAGTATAAACTTAGTAAAAGGATTGTAACATGCAATATTAATGGTCTATAGCTACACTTTACAGAGTGTCCCGAAATTCGCGAATCAAAATATCATAGCAAGAAAGTCTTCGAGAAATTAAGTAAAAATGTTTTTTGTAAATTTTTATTTTAAGCAATACTTTTTGAGATATAAGGGTGTAAATTTAGCTAATTATAGATTATTACTCGCGTGAAGTGCGCGACCACTAACACTATACGATGCGCTCACGGACATGTTTCTGTTTAATCGTAATCTATAATTAGCTAAATTTAAACTCTTATATCTCAAAAAACTTAAATTAAACAGCTTAAATTAAAAGTTTACAAATAACTTTTTCACTTAATTTTTCGAAGACTTTCTTGCTATATTTTGATCCGCGAATTTTGGGACACCCTATATAACTGACACGTAATTTATTTCACTCAGCTCGAATAACATTTCAATTTTTTTTTTTACACCAATTGCAAAACTAAGCATCACCGAGTGTTCGTGGAATCCTTTCAACACGAGGTACGATGTTATTTGTGCGGAATATGACTGAGTCGCGCACATTACGAGGCTACCAAAAGTGCACGGTAGCACAATATATCTATTCATGCAGTATTGTCACCACTTCCCCTGCCCGTGCGCCTGTCTCGTTTGTAAACGAAGAACCTGTATACCTGCGTGCGCGACGGCGGCGGCGCCTTCTTTATGCATGTTGTAAAAACTTGTCAGATAACGAATACAACGTGGACGGTTACTCCAAGCGACGGATATTGCATTCGCTGTAGTAACAGCCAAAGTGGCTGCTCGCATTAAGTGCGTTTTACGCTCGTGGATTTAAGAGAGCGGGTCGCGGTAGGCTGATCAATATGCTAATATTTTGATGCCTCTACTTCGCTCGACGAATTAAATTACGTTCCACGAACGAAGATAGAGAATACGGGGAGGTAACGGTAGGAAGAAAGAGCACAAAATGAGGGGGTAGTGGAACGAAGTGCTCGACGTTTGAAGATAACGTAGGTAGGTATTACATAAGATACCACTTAATATTATAGCACATTCACCTAACGCGTTACCAATGTTACATACCCGAGTGAAAACAATGACGTGTACTGGTATATACGCGACAGGAAATTTAATCTTTTTACACACTTGTAAGACGTGCATACAGTAAAAGTAAATTTATGCTTTTCTCAGTACACATTTTTTTTTTATTGTGCAACGGAAATGTGATCCATCAGACTGCAAAGGCTGCATAGACGCATGACGTGACTCCAAGTAAAAAAAATAATATTATTTATTAAACTATGCAAACATTATAATAATATATGCGACAGCAAATAATATACTGCCCAAAACTACTCTGATAACAAATTCAACGACATATTACATATATTATGCAAGATATCAAGGTCAGAAGTAGTGACATATTTCTTCTTTAACTGCGCGTATACACAAGGACTAAAGCAGGAAGCGTCGAAAGTTTTGAAATAGTTTGAATTATCCAGTAGGTACTTTAAAACCACGACGTACCTCGTGGTTTAGCCTTTAATACAATGCTTGTCGCAAATATGTTCGTAGAAAGATCTTGTGTTGACAGATTTATATATATTTAGAAAAATTATTTTCTAAGAGTTTAAAAATAATTAATCATATTGCATATAATTATTAAAACGACAAAACGTTTATGTCTTTAAGAAAAATGTCCAAACTTGTATTTGCATCATTTGTGATGTCAGTATATATACATATATATATATATCTGTCTCTTATACAC
>NW_012026819.1:2224020-2381305 GCF_000956235.1 Wasmannia auropunctata | reverse complement strand
GGGGAGGGGGGGGGAGACTTTTTCGCGATCATGCGCGAAATACAGCATTTTTATCTGATGCACGCAACCAAATTAAACGAAGATCGTCTGAGTCTATCGAAGTCCGATAGGTTAACGAGCAAAGTTTATTTGCGTATTTATTACTCTCTATGGGCGCGAGAGGAGTGCTATCTTCATACTGCACTACGGCGGACTTTCTTTCACGCGAAGCTTACCCGTGTTACACGTATAACGTCCTACGGATTGCAGGTACACTTTCCGTGTTCTTATTAAAAATTTTATGTCGCTACCTTGTGCATCCGGAATATGCGTCGCATTCTCTTCCCGTGACTGCACCAACGATTCTTGAAGCTGTTGAACGAAGAAGTGCTCCTACTTCACTAATAAGATCTCGTTCTCGCAGACGAAGTTACTCGCGTATCTGTTGTTTGGAAGTGTAATTTACTCTACACGATCCTTGAAAAGGACATACAGATTCTCAATGAGAATCTACAACGTAGGGAAGACATCCGAACTATTTACGAGTTCTATAATATTCCACCTAAAATTTCATGGAAGCTTCGGAAACGCGAAAGTTCGTTCGCCATTTAATTATGATAGCAGTGAATTCAAGGCAACTGTGTTACACATTACACGTACAGTCTCGACAACTGCTCTTAACATTTTAGAAATTTCCGAACCATTTATGAATCTTGACGTGTTAATGCGAAATGGGCTAAAGTGGGCAAATGCATGTTGGAGGCTTACTCTGCAAAATGGAAACCAATGGAAATTCGGATGGAACTGAATGAAAGATGACGCAAGTTAGCGCCGAACTCTCTTTCGCGAGAATGAATTTGGGAGAATAACTCGGGTTATTAGATTGGGGCTGCCATATCCCAAACGTTATAATAATCTAACGTGGGGGAGGTTCTCTAGATAATCTCGATAGAGACCTACTTATCGGAGAGCACCGGATCCATCGTAGACGATGCGAAAGGTTACGGGGAAGAAAGGATGGTGGAGTAGAGAGAGGAGAGGATAGGATAGGAGGGAAGACAGGACGAGCTGCCTTTGGATAAGGAATGCTGCTGGCGCATCATATTACCTATCTAGTTATCTTCTGGTTTTCCTGAAACCGTAGGATGAACCGTATGCCACACGAAAATAAATATCGCTCGATGCACTTAGTCGCCATTCTCTCGATTTTCTCTCTGCCATCGGTCTGCCCTCTTTCTTTCATTGCCGTTTTCACCTCGGTTTACTATCGCGTGCGTGCGGCACGATGTAAAATCCGGTTTCCTTCATGATCGTGCTCAATTACTTTTTTTTTTGCACTTAAACCGCGCGGTCGGACTTAGATAAAATACGAGATTACATTTTCACACATTAGCCGCTCTATCTCGTGCCAGTTTTGTCTATACTGATATTCAATTATTTTCTATTTTTTTTTCAAGATAGTCATTTACTTTCTATTTTTTTAATAATTGAACATAACTTGAAAGGAAAATTATTTTTTTTATGCTGCATGCTATTTTATGTAAATGTTTTAATTTGTCAGAAAAAGTAATAAGGGACATAGGCCATGTCAACGCGAAGAGAAGTGTTATATTGCAATATTGTCACTTTATTTATAGAAAAGTAGATCAAATTATGTTCTGTTTGCTATACATATACGAGTACATCTAATCAATGTTCAATAATAATTAATGCAGGCTTACATATTAATGAAAAATAATATTACTCTATCTTTATATTACATTTTATACATGCATTCATCGTTTGCACATCAATGTGTAATTTTAATACCAACGCGTTATATCTCCATTTTAAACTGTGTAGCTTGCACGATCTGCAGTTTCCACTTGGGAACGTTCGCGATCGCATCTAAAATCGTCTTCCGTCCCTTCTTCGACGGCACCTCGTCAAGGAATGTTATATCTCTAGATCTTTGAAAAAGACTGCAAGCGATTTCGGAGAATCTGAAATTCCGACCCGAATTCGGTGTCGAACGACGTACGTGTAGCGTCGAGCGATCTCGCTGGCAAGATTGCGAGCGGGGTCAGTAAGCGTAGCCAATCAGATTTACGAGGCAGGACATATCATGATCGCCTTTACGACAATTAGTCACCGTCATCCTTCTTCCACCTGACGCACCGCAGCCGTGATGGAAAAGTGGTAAAACTATCGTAAAAACTACGACGCGATATCACGCTCCTCCGTATATACCGTTGATTTTGAAGTTCCACGTAACGACACGCCCTAATTTATACTGATTAGTTATAGCTGTTGGTAGAATGGAATTGCAGGAACTAGGGAACTTGTCGAGTTGAACCGTAAAATCGGAGGAATTCGAATTCGGCGCTTTGACCAATTCGGAGGAGTTGGACGTATATTACATATCTGCAATTCGCGGAACCGATGAAATTTCGATTTTATTTATGAATGATATAATTATTTTGATACTTATTACAAGTATATTATGCTAATATTATTGAATGTCTGAGTTACTGGATTTAAGAAAATGTTGATATTATTAAATATAGTGTGTAGATATTTTTTATTCGTAGAATTTTTTTATTCACAAAACTTGACATTTTCCATAATGAGAAAAAAGATTATCTTGTAATGATAACTATTGCAATCACCTTTTTGTTTGGACTGTTAAAGAGCGCAAGGATAAATTGTTTTCTATCTAGATGTTACATTCAAAAGAGGAGCGCAGATGGTGTCTTACTAATAATATACGCCACGTACGTCTTTTTCGATTCTTCCCAAGTCCGGCTACCCGCATTTCGCGATCAGGATGCCGTTCGCCGTGCCCATGGCCGGCGGAATTCCCATGCGTTTTTTCTCCGGTTAGTTCGAACGAACCAATCACCCACCCAGCTCTAGGGAGACGGTGGGTGATGGGCGAGGTGGTAGAAGCGGGGTAGTGAGTCGGGATCGATGGAGATAATGCCTATTACTCCTAATGCGAAACTCGCTCTCCTTCTATCTTTGCCCCGCTCTATCTTCGATCCTGTACCCAGTTTCCCTTCGCCCGACCGTTCCGTTCTCGTGGCTCTTCGCAATCTGTAACCAATGCTCAATTACCATCTCCACTGACTCCATTTTCGACATCTTTCTCTACTCGTTGTCATCATCATCGATCGGAATTTTGCATTTGTAATTTAAATTGCGTATTATCCGCAATGTCAGTCAATGGTGATAGTACAATTTTATATGTTTTTGTCAAATAAAACGCCGATATCGAATTAAAAGAAGTAAATTTCACAGGAGAAGATAAGGAAAGATTTTACAAGAACATAATTTATGTAATTAAATTGTGTTTAAGATAATGACAATTGAGCGTAGTTTCGTTTCTGTTTACGATACATTTTTATAATATTATTTATTTTTGGAATTCTTATAATTCTACAAACAGAAATTCTTACCAGAATTATGTCGTAATTCGAATTGCCGATAAATTATTGCTCAATGTAAAGATTTCTTATTTAATTTGAACGACTTTGGATTGTTTAGCTTGGAATGGGGAAGAAAACTCCTGTCGTTCTCCAATTTCGTTGGCGCCAACTTTTTCCATTTACTTTTACTTTTCCAATCGTCTCGTTCACTTTTAGAAAACGCGAAGTATATTACAGAAACAAAACGAAATCGCGTTGAATACACCGTAACAGTAAGTTCTGTGGGCGCAGTAACCTGTTGAGTGTATTCGCGTAAGTGGTGAGTAGTGGATACGTATACGTGCGAAAGTCTGGGGATGAAGTTTCTGGGAAGGGGGGGGGGGGAATACAGGCGAGACACCACCGCTCGTGAGAATTGTAACATACGAACGGTAAGTGTATTCGTACCTAAGAATTCGAGAACAATACATCCGCGGAGCTATGCGAGCGGCCTTGTAACGACTTCGAAAGACGTTTATGCAATCCGATATGAGGGAAGCGCAGCCTCGAGTGCAACTGGTGGTAAAAAGGGAGATAAAAAAATATATACGCAGCCGAAGAAATATTTTTGAACGCTGGGTGAGAAGCACGGAATTACGTAGTTTTTACTCGTTATTGAAATCCTTTAAAGTTCCTATCGTGAAATATTTCTTGCATTAAAGTCAGTAGTTCCTGGATGGTAAAGTTATATTTCTATATAAATATAATAAGAAAGTTGTAGTTGTAAAAATTTTATAAGCGGTAAATATTTTCTCATAAAGGTGTATAATAAAATCAATATTATAATAACGACATGTTGCTCTTCAAATATATTAACTAAATTGCGAATCGCGCTAGGAAGCAATCTTTCATCTTATCTTCATATTACGTAAAAAGATGATCTTGTTAACCACGTAAATGACGGTTGTGACTGGTAATATAATCAACTTTAACCATTAGCCTATATTCACCGTCTGCCCTCATCAAGCCGATAAATGCACCTATGACATTAATTCGTGGTCTCATAGTCTTTCTAACGATCATTTGGCAATTAAATGCATCGTAACGCGAAGTGGCCCTCGAAAGTTTCGAGATACCGTGCTGATATCGATTTTAGATAATGGATATTAAAGATTGTTTTATGATCAGCTTAGTGTGAGTACGGTGTAAACGTACCACACATAGATTAAATCGTTAAAGTGGTACAGGACAGCGGGGATGATAACTCCGTTCTCCCCAAAATACGGAGCGCCGTGTTTTTGTGATTCCCTTATACTGCCGAACTAGCTATATGTGATTTCATATTTTTGCCGAAACATGTTGAAAAACAGTAATTTCACCTTTATTCGATTACATCGTTTAAGTGTCTTTTGTGAACGCCACGCACGAATGTCCCGATCACGTCTATATTTTGCGATCATAAATTACATCAACTCGCTAACAGCACGCTTTGAAATTAGCGTTGTAACGTGGTCGAGCGTTGCACCGGGGAATAACAATGTCCCCGGCTCACGTGCGCACGTGTATTTATACCAGGCATTGTGTGCATCTAATTTCGGAACAATGTTGACGTCATTTCCGTTTTCATTTAATCCGCTGATGACTATATGAAATGTTTGGACATTGCAGATCATATATATTAATCAGTATGCATTTATGATCATAGCTTCTGCGACAGCAAAACATCGTATCCGCAAGCAAGGACATAGCGTGTTACAAAGTTTGTCGAGAGAGAGAGAGAGAGAGAGAGAGAGAGAGAAGAGAGTTGATTAAAATAATATTTTTGAAAGCTTTCCTGCGTGATATGCACTTCTTACATATCTTTTTCGTAGAATTTTACTCTCGCATATTCTCGTGTGTATACAAATATATTTTTAACTTTTATAATTTTATGAGTATTGCTTATAAAATTATAAAAATGCAGGAAATTTCACGTTCCTACTTCAAAAAAATAAAAAATATCATCGATCTTTTCGTTATACGCAACCGATATGAAGCGTAAATCTACGTCTGTAAAAAAAAGGCTTGGCGCTCGTTTTGCGCGCATCGCCGGAGCATAATCGCGCGTCGCAGACAGTTCAAGATCCGATTCGCGAAGTGCCAGTGAAATTAGCGTTTGTGGTCAAACGTTTCGCGACGGAAGTAACAATGTGTGCCCGCGCCTCGATGCGCCGACAATCATGCTTGCGACCGTGGTATCGGTGTGTGTACGCGACCGTTGTGTTGGCCGTTAAGCATTTGATACGGCCACCTTCCTGTCGCGCGTCCCGTCGCTGCTATTGTCGCCGGTGCGTTCGCGTTGTAACCGAGCCGCGTCGTTTCTCCGTGTGCGATACGATCCGATACGCCCGACGCCCATTTACCACCGCACCGACCGACGAGTGTGTGACGCACGTACGAAGAGCCGCACTTAGACCGGCGCGCATACTGAAGTGGCCGCGCACGAAAACGAAGCGACAAGCCCGACGAAAGCGGACGTGCGTGTGAGTCGAGATATGATAAAATGTAAAAACGAGATAAGGAAAAATATATAGGAAATATGGAATAAAACTGAATCTCGCGAGAGTGCGTTCGTGAACGCGACAGAATGTGAATATATTTCATGGTTGAAACTCGCAAAAAAAATACCCGTTATTCTTATCGGAATATTATATTTAAATAAATTCATTTAATAATTGAAGAACGTTAAAATAAAATTATAAAACAACTGTACTATTATTATTATAAATTCAAAATATGCATTAGACAAACCAAAATATTAATGGAATGTCAATTTAAATATTAATTAAATATTCGTAGAAATTAATAATATAATAAGACATTAAGTTCGTTTTATGAAGAGCTATAAAAGAAAGAATAAAAAGAATAAATAAAAGAAGAGAATAAAAATAAAAATGAAAATCGTTTTTCCCTAATCCTGTCTAATCTATAACGTACCATTATTTTTTTATTTACTACAAACAATCTTAGAATCGTAAATTTTATATGCACTAGGTGAAGAAAAAAATCATTACTCGTAATAATATAAATAGAAAAGTTTTTATTAGAAAACTTCGCGAGTACACTAGCAAGTATTCAACAATAACACGTAAAAGAATGGAATAAAAGTTGACCTACATTAAGACAAAGTTTACAATAAAATTTAAGCACACTGCGATGATCTATTACTTCTTTACTTCCATTTGATATCTCCGCATTTTTTTAAATGACGCACTGATAAAGCTCTTTGTATTTTCATGGTGTACTTTGACTTTCACATGGTCGTTCTCTCATTTATTGCACTCGATAAAAAGAAAATCGGAAAAAGGCTGAAAAACGTATATACGCGGTTGGAATTGGTTTTTTGTAATTGCTTTGCCAATGTCTCCGTGTTTGCATACGGCCTTATGCACATAATGTAAGAGCGATAAGCGCGAGCGTGTGGGACTCGACGACGTCCGTCCACGGACGCTTACGCAGTGCACCTTCGACCGTTACCGTAATGCGAACGAATTGGCAAAATCTCGTTAATCGCGAAGTCTCGACGAGAAATCGAGTAGACGTCCGCGATACGAGTCGCGTGTATGTGCGCGTGTGTGTGTGTGTGTGTGTGTGAGTGAGTGTGTCGTTCGACTTTCGCACGTTTCGACCGTGAACCATCGCGGAGTTCCGTCCGATAGATAATCGATTCCGATAATTGCGCGACGCAATAGCTCAAGCATGACCGTACGACGACGGTGCATATTGTTTGCAGAAGCGCAGGTTTCAGTTGGTAATGATCAGCATACGGTGCGTGTGGATACGGACGATGATGACCATTTGGATAGAGTGCGGCGCGGTGGGAGAATGCATAGGGAATGCGCATAGAACGCATCCGCATAACCGGATATGAACGTATTAATTATTGAAGACGGGACAGACGAGACCGACCGCGCCGGCAGATATAAAAACACCGCGGAACAAACGGCCGCGAAACTCGTGGATTATTTTGGGGCTGCAATTACATTTTTTATACGGCAATCCGATGTTGCGTCTGCCTGGTCTGCAACAGAGTCGTGCTGCCGCCACAAAGCGCATCTACTATTCGGATCGAATTAATATTGCCTGTTTTACTTTGAATATAACGCATGTCAAAGTAAAAACAAAAACGCTTTGTTGTCAAAGAACTAGTGAAATAAAATATCGCCCGCTGGAAAATATCGTAATTTCAGATAACGGCGATTATTGTTCCGAAATCGTGCAGGACGTGTTATTACATTTTGCTTCAATAGACTCTTCGAGCTTTTTTGAATTTTTGAATACGCATTTGTAACCCTTGAAACTCGTTAAAATTGTGCTACTTTCGCAACAATATTGCAATGCAATTTATGAATTTAATTGTGCACCGTAATGAAAAACTGGATCTCTTTTAAGAACCGTAAATCGTTTTAATACGGCGTGACCATACCGCGTTCATCAGTGTGAATATACGATGATAAATCTCAAAATATATATCCATGTAACTTGTAGTCTGCACCTTTAACATGTTCCACGTGTGATAACAATTAATTTTTCGAGAATTTTCGAAGCGATTTAAGCGAATGAGAGAAATATATAGGCAATGCGAATAAATAACATTAACAAATGCAAAGCGGCGTTAACAAATAGGCGGATTTATAAACGGTAGCGTTTGGCTCATCGCCAAGCTACTTAAAATTTCAACAATACGTAACGCCTCGAAAATCAATACAGACGATTCATAACTTTGCACGAAACGTGCATCTTAATTCTAGCTCCTGTAACTCTCGGCAACAAGATTAAAATGAGCTTAAATTTATAAAGACGTTAATATGAAATTTCATCGTAACGATGTAAACACTTTAGATACTCTTAGCCAGCTTTCCAACATTATACACTTATTATTATTAATACATATATTATTATTGTTATTCTTTTTGGGGTGAGAACATAACTTTTGTTATTTTAAATTGCACATCGTATTAAAAATTCGTGTTAAATGAATTTAGACAAATGTATTTTTAATGAAATAGCGAAATAATAATTTTACAAAATAGCATGATAATATCACACTTCTGCGTTTCCATGAATAACTTTAAAAAGACTCAATTATATGAAAAATCTAATCTTACATAATCACATTTGGAAACTACTTTATTTATAATAATATCACAAAACATATTTCGTGTGATGTTAGTATATCCGAACCATTTACAAGTAGTATCGAATATTACTTTTTAATATATACACGACATCTTTATAAATATTTGATAAGTCAGTTTATTCAACGGTAAACTAGCCGCGAAATTGACCGACTAAAACGACCCATTTTCGTCTATTGTTACGTGGAACACGTATTAAGTTTCCGGGAAGCACGACGGCATGATAATACATATCGCTCTGGTGAAGTAGTTATTTCTATTGCTCCAATATCAGAAAGTCAGTGCGCGACAATACGGCAATTGCGATTGTCATTAAAAATCTCAGTCAAAAACACCAGGTATCTAAAGTTTATTAAACACGACCGTTCTTTGGCGCCACATAGAAATTCAATTTTGTCCCTGCGAAGCTTCGCGTAGGATTACGAGATCGCGAGGCTTCTACTATTCGGAGTGCAATCGAGTTCCAACTACGTAAACGGCACACGAGCACATTTTTATCTAGCCGCGACCGCAGCGTGCAATCAGAGAAGCGCCCGTTGACTCGTGACGCTTCCGGTTCAGGCTTCCGGTCCACGGAACCGCACCGTTTCCGTTCGGCTGCCCAGCCCACCGATCCCGACCGCCGGCCGTCGTGGTATATCGACGCTCCACGTTCGAGGAGCGGTATCGAGATCAGTGCTAACGCTTCGTCACGAGAATGCAAGGACGGAATACTTGCGCGCTCCCGGATAATTAGTTCCAAGTGGTATTCGCCGTGGTTGCGGAGAATCGAATTGCCGTGCATGTGATCCGCGAGTAATGTCGGTTATTTAACCTACCGTCCGAGTTGACATGCAGGATTAACGACCTTCGTTTATTGTCTTGAATGATGTGCTAATCAGTGTTTCGATATAGCAACTTTATGTGCGAGAAGAAAATTGCAACTTGTCGGCTAATTTCGAGCGTGTTTGAGTTCGAAGGAATCGAGAAGAATGGGCGTTGATGGTGAATTTAACATTAACATAATAATTAATGTTACGTCGTCGCAGTATACCTAAGCTCATTGAATTCCCATATTTTTTGTTCTATCCTTTTTTAATTTCCAATATATATTTATGAAAAAAGGCTAGGGTCGTTTACAATTTATATTCAACGCTCGGAAGTTATATCTTCCCCGAGCTTTACAGCAAGATACTACGCATTATCCTTAACGAGAATGTGAAATTCATGTTGCGGGATGATAACAAATGAGGTGTGCATCGCGTCAACGCTCGCAGCCGCAGCAGGAATTTATTGTGGGGACGAATTCAAAATTAAGGATCGCAATGATCCAGTGCAATGTTCCGTAATCCCGTCGGAGGTCCAGCCGGATAATTGCAGCCGATCGTCGTTGAGTGAGAGAACTGGTAATCGGCGCGCCAGGTAGATGCGGCTGTATCTGCGGCCGTGATACGCGAAAATGGCGGTTGCGCCCGGTAAGAATAAATTGAAAATGGGCAGTGCGGGCCGATACTACGGTGCTTATCTCATCTACGACGTGGCAAACTCATGCCTCGCCGCCTTGCACGCCAAGATGCCTCCTCCGGTCGTCACGCGAACCAACCCTCCGTCTCCTGTGCACGTCCAGAACCCCCGTAAGTTTTCTTCGTCTTTTCTATATTTCTCCGTTTGTGTGACTGGGCGCTTCGGTAACGCGATGGCGATTGCAGATGTTCGATTCCCTCGATTTTTCTCGCGTTTTCAGCAATTAAATTTTTCTTCCGAGATGGATCTCTTTAGAGATGGATTAGGAGATGGATTTGGTAAAGTGTAGTAATGCAACGGGAGTATTTTTCATGAATTGTTTCGCGAATTTCCACAATCGTGATGGTGCAGTACTTTGTCCCGATTGCTACGAAAAAAGATTTATTTTAATTCAAACATAATTGAAAAAAAAAACCGTATATTAGGTCATACAGGTTCCACAAATAAATGTAGATATTCTATAAATAAATGTAGAAATTGATTTTTAAATAAATCATATGTAGATTAGGGTGCTATAAGAAGACATGTTCCTATGTCAGCTGTGAGATATTAGGTGCTGGATACAAAAATAGCCAAATCGTAGCTCATCGTTACTAATATATTAGAGCTCGTTCGGATAGTTAATGGCAGGATCTTTCCGGTTGCATGCTTCGAGCCGATTAGAACCAACACATTTAAAAAGAAAAAGGAGGTGGATATTAGATGAACAAACGTGTAAAAATAAAAAACTTTTAGCGGTAATGATCTTGTTAACATTATCAGGACGATTCACCGGGCAAAAATTGCCTATTGCTTTGTGCTAACTGCTACATATGTATTAGCACTCCTACACAGGCGACTATTCTAACCGAAATATATGACAGTTATATATTTTGGCCGCACAAACATATTCGCGTACATTTATTACATTTGCGTCGCACATAAGCAGAGACACATAATTATATTATGCGGACCGAGTTACATCCAGGATTACAATATTCTTAATTACATTAATGTAACGTGAGAATGCCTGTGCTCATAACACGATGCCGTCGCATTCCCGTGCGCAGTTCAGCACGAGATTGTACTTGCATTTTTAACCCCGGGGCAGATAAAATCTAAATACGGCGTTTCTCTCGAAAAATTCGAATCAATTTCACGTAGTAGGCGAGGCGCCTGTACGGTATACTAAACAGTTCCACGCCCGTTTCCGCACAAACGACTTTTAAGGCAATATCGATAACATTAAATATTCACTACCCAAATACGTCCAAAGCTGATGTCTTATTCAGAGAAATAGCGGCGTAACAGCGTGCATGCGAGTGCGGTGTACATTATTCTCATAACCGTATGCTGCGGCAATGCGTAGTAAACTGTTTTCAATGGCGAATATCGCTATACGTATAATATGGCGATATAAACTAATACTGATGGTTAGTAACCCGAGAAAGACTTCTTATAACAGCTGCCGATCCGGCGGGTAATAGAAGTATGTTTAAGGAAGAATATTCTTTAATACTGAGCAGGGGAGTTTTTAGACTATCGCAAAATTGAATTTCTCTTCTATATTGTTTTTAAGCATTATTCTGTCATTGAATATCTTTGATAAGATGATACTATACAAATAGAAGAAACAAACACACAATTTCAATAATGCAATAATCGATTCGGCCTTTTAAATGTAAGAGATGGCGTAATGATAAAAATTACATTTTTATTTCAGATGAGGTAACTTAATAATTCACCTGTCGCGCGTACATCTATCATCAATATCCATGCGGCTAACGTATAAAAACGTGTCCCTTGTTCATTGTTTGAACATAGATATCTCGCGCTAACAATTTTTTTCCTCTTGACATCCACCCTTGTCAACGATACCGGGTAGCGACCAATAATACGCGACAAACTCAATAATACATCAACATCCGATACGTCGGGCCGCGCTTTCTCTCTCCCCCTGCCGTTTCTCCCGACACCTGCTTTCGCGTCCCTTGTCATATTTTATTTTCTTTCCTTTCCCCTTATACTTCCAGCAGTCGGCCAGGTAAGGAAGTAAGAAGGCATAAGATGCCGGCGTACGAAAGGGTGGAAACACCCTATGAGACGGGATAGCGTGTCTGTTTTGATTTATAAGAATTCGCCACGAACCCCTAACCCACCTTTCTAAGTCTGGCCTCACCCCCAGGCTCTCATAGATCGAGCTAGATCAACCCCCCCTTCCCACCCTCCTCCTCCCCACCCCCTCGACCTATCTCGCGCGTGAATAATAGGCAGATACCCTACTATCCATCGCTCCGCCAACCTTGCCACGATTTTCTCCTCTCATTCCCCGCTCTCTATCTCTTTCTCGCTTTTTCTTCCCCGTTCTCTTTTTTCATTCGTTTCTATCGCGTCCCGATCGCGCGCCGATCGTTCTTCTCGCGAACGACGGACGAGCTTCATCTCGTCGCTGGTCAATGAAACGATCTATCAACGTTTGTGCCAGAACAAGAACTGTTACAAAACATTAGCGAGTCATGAAAGATTTTGCATCGCCCGTTTCGCGAAGGTATACACGGATCGGGGACACGTCATCAATCTTTTTACTTCGCGCGCGTCGGTCCGGTTCCAACGCGCGGCTGGAGATGAGTCGTGATATCCGAGAGACGAGTCGCGCTAATTTGCAGATGTCGCGCTCTCACATTGATAAATAGGAGGTATCATTTCGATTACTTCTATTTTTCGGTGGAGTTTACGTAGATCTGTTGTCGTTGCTTTTTTCAATTGGACGAAGATTTTGTTACATAAAAAGATGCATCTCTGTGTTTTGTGCAGAGAAATAAATGAATCCGGAACTTTTACCTCTTAGATTTTTATTCTGTCATATTATTAACTTTTTTTATAATCTTTTAGTTTACAAAAAGCACAAAGATATTATGCGTTCTTATTATGATAGGAAATATTAATTAGATAAAATTATAATCATTAGAATTTAATCCTTTATATGAAAATTAATTATAGTTTATGACTTTTAAAGACTTTATATAAAGATAGAATAACATTTCTCTGTAATTTCCACATTTTATGTATATATATATATATATATATATATAAAATGTGGAATATATATATTTACGTGAAATTAGTCTAATTACATATAAGAGCAATTTACAATTTGGAAGAATGACCGCCCAATTGTAAATTGCAGCGATCTGCTACAATAATCGACCGCGCACCGCGCAATGAAAGAGACAGGAAACGAAATGTCTGCAAACTTTCTCAATGCATGCATGGTTTGTCGGCCTACTTATTTCCTCAATGGGAGTTTTTCACAGCGACACACCCTGTCGTTGCGGTATGCCTGTCAGCTTTAATCTACTTATGATTGTTATACGTCTCTAGAAAGGCCTACTGCCCCGGCTCACTCATCGATTATTGCCGTAACAGTAAAAGTGATTTTATACCAGTTCACTAACTTTCGTTAAAAGCGCAATTAGGATGTAATCTCGTAAAAGCAAAAGTGAATAATTACATAATACAACACAATTTCGCGAATACGCGTATAATATTTTTGGCGAAGATTTCAGATACAGCGCGTCAACGCGACATAGAAGCAAACAAGAAGTACATCTAATGCAATGTGGAAATAGTATATATCACAATGCTATATATTTTAGATTTTTCTCCGTAATATCTCACAATACTAACGGCTGCATGCAGATAACATTGCCGTACGTACGTACGTGTGTTCACGTTTGCCGTTTCGCGAAATCTCATGAAATATGCTGTGTGTACTAACGTTATTCAAGGCGAGCGCAAACGCATCGTAAGTGCTACCATACGCTTAATTATTCACAGGCGCACTCGTATAATTATCGTACAATTTCTCCGCAATATCGCACGTACTATCGTTATTCGTGCTGCGACCCTGCCATCGGCCAGTGTCATACCTCCGAACGTGCAATTTTTTTTTTGCATTGTTCTCACGAACGCGAGGCGTACATCGATCGATTCCGCGTACTTATAGCTTTAGAGCTTGCAGCCTGAAACAAAATGCATGTGACATATACACGTTAGCCGAAAGGCAGGTGCATTTTATGTGTCGATGTAAAAGCTGAATATATTCTTGCGTCATTAATTAAACGAAAGGTGGCATCGATAATTTTTATATTACGTGCATTGCGTTTTTTTTTCCCTTAGTTTCGCATCTAATTTTTCATATTTTAACATTATTTCCGCTAGTACGAAGCGGTATCACAAACATGTCGAACAAAATCAATGACTCAATCTATTTAATTTATAAACAAAATTTATCTAAAATTATTCATATCGTATACAGTTGTTCATGCAACACGCGCTGTTCGCTGTTTGATAACGTACGCGGCCAATAAACATTTGTCAATTTTGCATGTATATAAAATTATCGATTGCAGCAGGGATCAATGTTACGTGTCATGCAGAATTCGTTGGCATTCAGCCTGTTATTCGCGTACCTTTATCTTAATTAAAACAGAAAAGTGAGTCGTGCGGGTCGCTCGTAAAGCATCTCGCTTGATTACAGAAACAATACCTTGTTAACCTCCCACTAGCGATCTGCCAATCACGTCCGCAGGTAAGAGCCGCGGCTGCCGTGCTGCTTAGACGACCGGAGACTTTCACGGTATTTGTGTAATCGTCGTAATCCCTCTCTGAATATCGGCTTATCGTAGATGCAGTAAAGATATCGTCATTATCATCTTTCGTTCACGACCTGATTACCGCCGTTCAATTCATAATACCGAGAGAATTTTTTTGTGTAAAAAAAATTCTCGTCATAAATATTATTTATTTATGAAACTAATTACGTGATATTAAAAGAGTCTCCTTTTTTTTTACGAAGATTATATATCCGAATTTTAACCAATATTTTTATTATAAACGCAAAAAAATTATAAAATTACTTTTTACGTTTTTTATCTGTATTTCATGCATATTTCGAGCAAATTGTGTGTGTACATCCATTTTATATTCTAAAACAACATAAAACTTCTGGAAATTTATTGTGGCCAAATAATAACGGCAAGGGCTTGCGATTTAGTTGCTATGTATCGCTCTCTACGTTTTAAAATAACAATCCAATTTCCGTGCAGGAACATTTTATACACATACTCGCAGATATTTGTGAGGTCAAGCCCGAATTACTCCCCAGGGGAAGCCACCTAGGTTACCTCTTCAAAATTGCTTTGCATAACGTATTTGTGTAAGATACAAGAGATTCTCCAAAAAAATTATTCCCCCGTTAAGATAAAAAGAGCGGCACATAATATTTCTTCGTTATTACTTCCCCAGCGCCGGGGATAGAAAAATTCGAAATTCACGGGGAAACACGCAGATTGTCCTTTTATATGTCGTCCACACATAACAGGCGTTCCCGGGAAAAACGCATCCTACATTGAGGTGATAAAATAATGGCATCGTAAAAATAAAAGCAGTGTGGCTCGTATCACACTAAAATTGACAATATGCATACATATCGGCACGATCTTGAATGTAACGGCGCAAACACTACAATCACAAAGCTATCGTGAAACTATCGTGTAACAATTTTCATACGGATTCATCGAGATATTATCACAATACGGGTAATAATTCAAAAATGTAATTCACATTTTAGAACAATGATATTTATGTCAGCTATAGAAGTGCTATAGAGGATGCTGAAATATATTTATAACGCGTTATAATTTTTCATATAATTACAAAATGGCATATTACACATAAATACGTGCACGCACATAAATTTCTAAAGAATTGTTGCGGCTATCATTATTATTATTATTATTATTATTATTATTATTATTATTATTATTATTATATATTATTACAATTATTTTATAATATATTGCAATAGGTTATAAAATTTAAAGAAATTTTATTGTCATAGTTAATGGCTTTACATATTAGCATAATGTAAGATAGATTTAAACAGTTCATGTGATCAGCTTTGTACGAAAGCGATGCTGAAACTTATACACCGTTTTTATTTACCGAGTATTCTTTTACCGAGCGTACGAAAACAAAATTTACGAAAAGTTATTCGTCCGTAACAGTAACGAGAACGCGGAAGCCGTTTTTCAATGGCAGAGTTTCACTTGATATAATGGCAGATCGTTGCCGGGCCGGAGCCACCGTTCAGCGGTTTTATGAGATGTGAAATTAAGCCCCTCTAACTGCCGTCGGTCATTTTTTACATCCAAAATAGACCCGCGGCGTCCTTCTAAAGTTAGTACGTATCGATGCGGAAAATCAATATCGTTCTGAGAATCCGCGACTAGCGTAAACAGCAAAATGTTTTGGTATGCTAAATAGAAACTTTCGTTCGCGCATTGATTGATGCCAGTGAAATAGACACTGCAATTATTAAAACTATTCTAAAATAAACTCTCTCTCTCTGTACTTTGATACGAGATTATAAACTGCGATATCCTGTCTGACGTCAAATCATAAGAATCATTTTATTTAACTTTTTCAAAATATATCTCACTAACGGCACAAACGCTATAATCGCGGAACTATCGTGAAGCCGTCGTGTAATAATTTTCTTACGGATTCATCGAGATATTATCACGATATGATTTTAGAGTACTAAATAGAAACTTTTGTTCGCGTATTGACGTCAGTAAAATAGACATTGCAATTATTAAAACTGTTCCATAATAAACTGTCTGAGCTTTGATACAAAATTACAAGCTACAATATCCTGTTTAACGTAAAATCATAAAAATTATTTTATTTAACTTCGTTAAAATCTTCGTCATACTAACAGCGCAAATACTACAACCGCGAAACTATCGTGAAACTATCGTGTAACAATTTTCAAACAAATTTAACGAGATATTATTATAATACGAGTATAATAATTCAAAAACTCACGTTTTAAGACAATGACACCTCTGTCAGTTATAAAAGTTCTGTAGAGAATGCCGAAATACATTTATAGCGCGTTATAATTTTTTACACAATTACAAAACGTTATATTATATAAAAATATAATATATATAATAATTAATACAATCTTTTGATTTTTAAATATTTAAAGTGCGACGCATTATTTGACAGACATTTATTCTCTCATTTAAATCTGCTTCTTCAAAAACTATAAAATCTTAATTTATACACGTCACTTCTCTCTTACTTTCGCGAGTAATACATTAATAAAAATGTAATCTCTCAGTTTTTATTCAATCATAATTTTCAACAATTATTAAAGAAACTATGAAGGTGTGAAGTAAACATTATATCGTTTGTATAAACTTGCGGTAACATTTGTCGTGCTTTTTAAGATGAAACACGAATTCTGATATTCAATAAAACGATTTTTGTAATAAAGTTCATCTTATAGAAAAGCTTTAAAAGCAACTCTTTTCTTGATGCGACATTCTCCGGTAAATCGGATTTTTGTGAATCCTTCGTTTGTTCACAATATACTACTTTCTCCGATAAACAAATCCTTTTCAGTAATGCGACAAATATTATTATTGCTTATATTATCGACTCGGTAAATTATTCCATAAAACGTTCATATTCTTAGAATGTGCATGTCAAAGCATCAAGAAACGCTGACAGATCAGTTCATAACATATTCTACCTTTGATATGTTAAATTTTCTGTCACTCCTTTCTCGAAAACAGACGATATTTCTTTCGCGCGTTTCCGTTTTCGATTCTCTTTATTCCGTTAAATTCACTTCACCCATCGCTTCACTCTTTCGCTTCATTCTCCTTCGCTCCCTCATTCATCCCTACTTATGTTCCCTCTTTCATCCCTTCGTGAACTTAGCGAGGTCTCCTACAGCTCGCTGCATCCAGCAGATTCGTTTCCTTGCCCTAGCTGTTCTTACCGTCTCCCAACGTCTTCGCTTAATTACCAGCCGTTTAGGTCTTAATTGTTAATTTAGCGCGTTACGTTATTCTTCGCGATGCTCGTTAAAGGTGAAAATGCGGGTCGGTTACGTCGCAAGGAGGGGAAATGAGATTTCTCTTGAGAACCGCGAAACGGAAACGAGAAAAACAGCAGCGGACTAACAAAAAAAATGGGAGTGGGAAGGCTGGCGCTTTAGCGCGACCATGTCGTTAATGGAGCATTGTAAAATGTATAGGGCGGAAATATAACTACGGGTGTCGCGATAAGAATAGCAAGAAGATAGCAGGTTTACTACTGGATCTTTTAACAAGTGCCGCGATCCACGCGGCTTTTGACAAACTGTCACGATTACTACGTTCTCGCGCGGGAAAGTACTCATAATATCTTGTTCTCTTTTCTCAAATGTAGTCTTCAAGTTCAACTTTAATGCATTTCACGAACTCGCTACAGTTAAAACTCTTGAAATATTTAGGACATAATTTAGAACATTGTGCATACAATAAATATATCAATTTGTTAAATACGTCTACGGTGCTTAACGAATCTTACGAAAAATTACATTTTAATAATTCAAAAATTCCAAGAACTGAACGCCATTTTTACAAAGATAGAAAACTTTATTTGTCAAGCTACCGATGAATTCTCCACGTTGATGCACCAAATAATTCGATCACGATTTTAAAACTGAATCCACGTTCCTCCTAGCGGAAACTGCACGTCAATGGTCAAGGTCCTCTCGTTAGATCAGAAACGTTATTTTCTCTATGTATTTCAGGGTCGAGCAGGAACGGTAGTTTTTCGCCCTTTCCTCCACTTTCTTTTGCCTTCCTCTATCGTCTCTCTCTTCTTCGTTCCGGCTTCTCTCTCTCTCTTCCCTACTGACATTCTCTCGCTCTCTTTTTCCCTCGCAAATCCAAAGGTAAATATTTCGGTCACGTAGTACCCATCGTTCTCTCTCAAATGCCGGAGCTTGCAAGCTACGCGCTCAGTGCACCGCGCTCTGAGTGATATTTTGCTATTTAATCCTCTCTCGATGTTCAGCGCGCGGGTTCGCGCGCGTTCTCTCTTCGCACGTTTCCCATGCCCGGCGCCGTTTCTCTAATTTCCAGGGGAAGACGTCTCGGTTCCCCGTCACCGGCGATCCTAACACCTTCTGCAACATCCAGCGATCCACCAACTTTGGAAAGCCATTCCCGACGGCAACGCGGCGTAACCATCCACCTTCAACCACCCACTCTAATCTAAACGAGGATAGCAGCGCGGCTTGCTTCACGGGTTACACGAGTGACCCGTCGACGATTTTTCTTGAACAAATCCTGGCCTATCCTTCCACTCGTGGCATTCTTCTTACTTCATTGTTATCTATCACTATTGTCGTCGCTGGAGCAATTCGCTCGATAGCGTATAGCAGATTAATTCGTCTTTGTCGATGATATTCAGAAAAGAGACGGCTTCTCAACGCTCATCAATGCTATGCAATTAATGTCAATTGATTCTGTCCATGTTTCGTTTTTTTCCATTTTTACAAGACAAGAAGCTAAAAACACGAAGTGATTTCTCTGGGCCAATAACCGCAACATCCGAAGTGAAATTAAGTCTGCGACTCGAATTCTAAACTTGAAACCGGGCTTTATTATAGAAGTTGGTCGGAAGCGCGCTAAATCACAGTACGTACATACACGCTCGTGTGTATGTGCTCGTATTGATCTTTATGCGTTACATGAATAAAGTTCATGATATGAAAGCGGAGCTGTATCCATACCTTTGTCTACCTCTATAGATATGAGCGCCCTAGATTAAAAAGAAATCGCTGCTCTGCAGATGATAATTTATATCAAAACTTATTTTTTCTTTTCTTTTTGTTCTCAAATTCTTACATTATCTTATAACAACATGTAAATTATTTCATTGATTATGTGTTGCCAGATTTTTGTCATTCGAGTGTAACTCCAAAACAATATAAATATTTTGAAGTTAGGACAATCAAATGTTTGTTCTGATCTACTATATGATGTTACATTTCATAATGGTTGGGCAATGCATTGATCTTCTGATTCTTTGAAGCTTTTACAATAATACTTTTCTCTCTTTCTCTCTCTCTCTCTCTCTCTCTGTCAGTTAAAAGACATATTTTTTTATTATAAAATCAACGAGGCGGTAGACGGTTTTCTCGCGAGCCAACCATTCTTTTAACCTTTAAAGGTCGAGCCGTAGAAGCATGGAAGATGAGAGAGAGAGAGAGAGAGAGGAAGAAAGAGAGCGAGAAAGAGAGAGAAAGAGAGAGTAATTACGTGCGGGGTCGACTATGAGCACCTTAAATTGCTCGGATGCACATCGTGATGAGCGACGGCCGGGCGCGGGGAACTTTATTAGCAGCGGGTCCTATTTATAAACTAATAGTGATTTATAAACAGCGGCCAAACAATGGTGTGACCATGAATCACCGCGCAGCCCGGTGAAAATCGTGGCGCGCGCTGCCGCGGGGCGAACACGTTAAGTCTTCGCGAAAATTAAAGAGCTTTCGCGAAAATTACGAGGGACATAGAAAACCGCGGCGCAGTAACGTCAAGACTTTTGCATACCATTTGCAACAAATTACGAAAGGAATGTTGAAGTTTGGACAGTTCCAATTTACTCCGTGCCGCCTGACACGGCCGTGTGCTTTGGATCTTTTCCGCCGGTACTAAATGTATTGGACGAAACGTATCGTAATTTGGCAAGCACAGCCAGACAGGCGTGTTGGTTGCGCACGAATAGTCTAGTTATTCGCGTAAGGGCAAACATTGCAATAGATGCAATTTCGATTCGGCAGCTATACGACACGCAGAAGTAATCTCTGAATGTTCTTCGCGATAGGAAGCTAGCATAAATGTGCAAGATACATTTTTCATACTTCTAGCATCGATATAAATGAATTCATTAAATTTCAATTTCTACCGAAGCAAAGAATCTAAATTTAAATCGAAACGTATGTAGTAAAAAGTATGATGAAAAGTTTAAAACTTTTTGAGCAGGCTCCGCTATATAGCAAAACGTAGAACACAGCATGTTCTTTCGTGTATCTTGCATAATATACATATATTTGCATGTTATAGCATTTCTTCAACGATTCTCTTTTGCACGCGTAGCATACTTTTCAAGACTTTGTCTTTTCACAAGATTCCTGCCCTATAATTTTACCTCTGAATCATAACTTACGTAAAATATTAGCGGGTTGCACGATGCGACGGAAGTTGTTAAAAACTTCGCTTCGCTTGAAGTTAAACCAAAAAAAAAAATTCGTTTTATTTATACATACTGCTGGAGATTAATACATATAAAGGGAACTCTGTTTTTCCTTATTGCGTATAAACCCATGGATATTTCGACATTTTACGTTACGGAAAAATCGACTTCACAAACTGATGAAAGAATCCGTACATAAAGTTTGTCAATCTTAATCAAGATCACCCAGTATGTTCGAATTGCGAGCAATCCCGCTACGGCCAATCTTCACCAGTAAACGGTCAAATTCGAGAAAAAGGAGAAAGCGAAGAGGCGAAGACCCGTGCACCACGTTCGTTTCCCATCCCCGCAGCTCACCACACTCTACCCTTTTTATTTCACGAGATAGATAAACGGCGTTTCGTGTCCCTTGGAATAACCGACTGCGATACTGCGGCATGAAATTGGACGACGCTGTCACAAGAATCGCATTAGTCGTCGGGCGTAGCGTGCTGGAAAGTGCGCACACAAGCTAATTACAGGACAACACGAATGCCTCTAATTACTTTTATTCCAATTCCAACGAAATTTGTTGGAGCGAGGATTCCCCGCGGACGTGTATATCTATAATGCATTCGACGTTGTAGACGCATACGATATAAGTGTACGTACATGCGTGTGCAGCACGCGCATACCTGGCAGCGTGCATGCCTATCGACCACGCGGTGGTCTCGCTATTAAAATTCGCGATCGGGGATAATCCGCAAATTGACCGAAATCTCGATGACAAAGCAGCGACAGCGTCCGTTAGTAGTTTCATAGGGTCGTGAGCATGCATAGCCGTAGCATGATAAAACCCGGTCACTGAACAGAGAGAGCTGATTTCTATCGATCGAATCGGTACACCGAGTCTGCTGAATTGCAATTGTAGTGGAGTAGATCACGGAGATAGGAAGGAGCGCCGGAATGAAGAACACAGTAAACAAGACGGCACACAGGCAAGGAATATGGCGCTGATAAATCTTTAGCTATCCCGAGCGCCGATACGACGACATAATATGGTCATATTTTCTAATGAGAAAAAACGAAGGCGCACGAGTGTTAGTTGAGAAAAAGTATTAAAAGGGAATATAGGTCGCCCAGGATATCGTTTCAATCGATTATCATAGATTTATCAGAAAAGCGTGCAAAGAGAGGCATAGTAATGAATTATGAAAAAAAAATACGTACTTTTAATATAAATTAATTTTGTTTTCGGAGATTAAAGTTATTACTGATGGAAGGAAGGCAGCGACATTAAAGAAGAAGTTACTCGGATATCTGAAAATAGAAGTCATTCACCCTTCGTGAGGGACATGGCGAACGTCTTAAACGAAACTGAGATACTGATAGGATACTGGAAAAGCTGGTGCTCGCGCGGAATTGCTTTACTCTTCAGGGACGACAATCCCGTCCGTCTCTCTGGCATGCAATCGAATCATTCCTTTAGATCGGCACCGGCCATCTACTGTCTCTACTATTAAGTAGTTTGTTCAACGATTTGGATCTATATATGTATTTGCGCAAGCGAGGTGCAGATGGGATCAGTTTTCAGACCAAATACACTTCAATCTCTCGCATATCATCAATGCGCAAGACGTAAGAGCAATACGCAGCTTCCGATTATAAGCTTCGATTTGGCAGTAATAATCACATTAATTTTCTGTTATATTTCTATAGCTTTAGATTTAACGTAAATTTGAATATCTATTTGAGTGTTCAGAGGAATTTAACTCTTGACCGATGTCTACTTGCAGTTGCAAAATGTTCCATTTTACACTTAATTGGCATTTGCATCGCGACAAAGAGATAAAAGAAGCACAGGTTCAAAGAAAAGTTAAATTAACAACGTGTCGCTTTAACTTGCCACCAGCTCCATTCCTTTCACACCCCGTTACGTGACAATCATCTCATTTCATTCAATGAAATTATGTTCAACGTGAACATTGTCGTTAATTATGGCTAACTTATGCAAACAAGTCTGATGAGTAATTCGATGAGGGCGCCGGTATTAGCGTGTGACGTATGAAAGGAGAATCGAACGAAAATATACGGTAGTTCAGTGGGCGAGCAGTGAAAGATCGGCTTTCGTAGGTCTAGCGTTTTTGTAAGTCTGCGGTCGTCTACTTTACGTTGGTCAAAGGAAGTTGCGCGGGCGAGGTTGCTTTTTAGCCCTTCCAGTTTTTCATCACAGGTTCAAAGAAGATATTATGTGAGTAGAAAAAGAGCGAGAGAGAGAGAGAGAGAAAGAGCGGGCGCGGTAGTCCATTCCTCTCCATCCCTGCTCACCTGCCCCGGCCGCTTTCGCGCCGCTCCTTTCTTCGGGTGGTATTTGAAAATACTCCTGCTCGCGGAAGCCCAGGCTCGGTAAGTGCGGGCTGAAAACTTTGATAGGCGGCCACCTAACCGCCTTAGCGGGCTGGTAATTCAAACAAAGCTAGCCCCGTAGTGAACCCGCCGGATCCATAAATCGGTAAAACGAGAGCAAAACGCGTAGATTGAAGAAAGTTGGAGGTAATAGATAGGGAGGAGTAGACATCCTACGGAATACGAAATGAGTGAGGATAGACGCCACCCAGTCACATATTCTGTACCCAGTGTCTCAACTCTCGACCTTTAATATCCCTCCGTCCTCATCCGCGATCCTTCCATTCCCCGTTCAATTCCTAACCGTACTACTACGGTACTTCTTCTTCGCCAGCCAGCGAGTCGCTTTTCTCTCCAATATTCTCATGCTACCTAATTCTACGCGAGGAACTGGAATTCGGTTCGTCGAAGTTACCGAAACTTACAACGGAAAAAAAGAAACGAGTACAAGTTTAACGGTTTTACGTGTCTGGTTAGTTTTTTTTAACGATAAACAATATGGACATGAAATTTAAACGTCATGGTTTTTCATTTTCATAAGTGGGAAATCTGTACACAGTAACGAACCAATTATTGCCTTGAGAGACTAATATTTTATTATTGCACCCCGATGCTGTGTAATACGATTTCGACTCTTCAACTTTACGGCCGAGGAAATTTGGATGAGATTTCCGCCGAGTTCGGTGGGATAGAACCTTATCGAGCTCGCGAAGACAGTTTCCAGCGAACCTTAAGAACTCCTGGAACTAATAGCTGTGAGGACTTAAGAGGAAAGCTAGACGAATGAACGAAGTCGTGAAAAGTTTCGGATGGTTGTCAAAGTTCATCGCGAAGTCGAACGATGAACAGGAAATGCTATGTCTAATTGAGGGGTAGTAAGGAAACGATTGCGGCAGATAACCCTGACCTTATTCCATCTCTTCTTTCCTTAGTGTTCCATAGAAGTTTATTTTATAAATCCGGCATGACAAATATTATTATTAATTGACACAACCGCACATACATTATTTTGTAATAAGATAATATTACACTTTCCATTATTCAGTATACATAATGCTAATGCGAGATTAGAAACCGACTGTACGCTATCAAGGTTAGTCTTACTATAATGACATACCGCTAACTGCTTTGATAATACTGAATCTATTCCTTATTGCTATTCAGGCTTCACAGAACCATCCCATAAACGTAACGTACCATAAAGGTCGAATTCGATGGAATTTGATTACGGAATATTATTGATGGATTTATTTCTAATTATCCTAAGTGATAATTGTTGCAACATAATTTGCATATTGAAGCGTATTCAATACCTCGTACATAAAAAGAGAGATAAAAATTCTTTTGATGTATAACAAAAGTTCCATTTTATTCATTTTATAGTAAAATAAATAGCAGGAAAACGTAGTGAAAATTTATACGATCACTTAGTTTTTTACTGCAATTTGAGGTGTTATTTTAAATAATATAACAATATGCTTTTCTGCAATATTTTTTTACAAAATTATTTATACATAAATACAAATAAAATTTCACGCGTATAATACGTGTTTATCTCTCACTGTAAATTCTCTTAAGGAAAGAGTGTTAGTAACATTAAAAAAATATCTGTTAATTGATTTTCTTTGATGTTTTTTGGTTTAATCTAATTTTTCATATAAGTTTTCACATATATAGTACTGAAAACTTGAATTACTATTAGTGACATAAATGTAAAGAAATAAAAATTGATGCTATGTCGCTGCGAGAATGCGTATAACCCGAGACCACCTAGACCATCAGCCGACGCATCGGACGCACCAGCTGCACTCGCGTGCTCGTTTCATAAATTCTCGTTGGCGTAATTTGACTCACTGCATTTCGGAACTCTTTTATTACATCGTCAGTTCAAGAGTACTCCGCACAGATGCGCGCCTGATTTTTTACGAGACAGCGTATCGCGTGTACCGTATCTTTTAATTACAATTAAAAATACGACTCATTAGAAAGAAAATAAACGAATAAATTACGTTATAATCTTCATTCCTAGTTCATTCTTATTCATCATAATTTTTCAAACAATAATTATCTACTTCTTATAAATTAAATTGAAATTGGATTTCAGCAAGCTATTTATTTTTTTCAAAATTCTTTTAAATTTACTTGGAATTTCATAGAAATTATCCTCCTTAAAACTGTAAATTTTATTTTCATGCTTTATTTTGATGCTGATGTAAATAATTTTGACGTTATTGAGAGCTTCTCCAATCCGTAGTCTGATTATACTAGCGGGGTATAAAAAATATTCACTTTCATTCTACGTGGAAACATATCGTGGTGAGCTTTGCGGCGAGTGATACTCGACGTTGGGTCATTAAGAGTTAAGTAGGTAAAGGATGTATCCATGGCGCGGTAGTAACTTCATATTACGTCGCCAATCTTTTTAATGCTTTTTAACGGACGTGAAACGGTCACGAGAGAAAGAGAGAGAGAGAGAGAGAGCGTGATTTTCAACAGAGTGACTACACGGCGGAATGTAATCAACCTTTACTAATCCGGGAAACAATGCAATAATGAAACTCAAATATTTTAAAACTCCGCTACCGCCGCCGCCGACCGGAGAAAGCCAACGCGAATGCGCTGTAACGCGTTTGGGGATGGGCGCAACGTGCATAGTAAATGGATCGACCAATATTTGCGGGCTTTTGGCAAACAATCAAACAAACAGAACCTGCACGCCATGTTCGAACTAAATGTTAGTTAGCGCAAGTCAGGTGTGTGTCATTTCCATTAGTGGTGGTCGTGATTGTGTGGCTGTAACGTGCGCCATCCCTTGTTAGTCTCTCCTAGCATACATTATCCCCGTTATATACTTAACGTACTGGAGCTTTAAATCTGTGTATGCACGATATACATATGCCTATATCTTACACCCCCGCAGCTTGCTTCTTTTTACATGAGCCACGTTGTTGATCTCATTTACATTTTCTCGCTTACATCGCAGCAAATATTTAACAAACATGAACGGCCCTCTGTATCGCGTGTCACTTGCTACATGTATCAAGTTATTGTTTGTAGTTTGATTTGGAGTGCTTGTTGTTTGTTCCTACCTATATAGACACGGCCAAATATAATAATTATATATGTGTATATATTTTATTCTTGATTTTATATTATTCTTGAAACAGCGACAAATTCTTCTTCTACCTGTCTCTTTCTTCTCGAAATTTTTCTCAAATATATAAACAGTATCTAGTAATTTGAACTAGACGTAAATGAATATCACAAATAAATTTGAAAACGTCTTTTACGGTCTATGGCTGGAACTTGTTGATGCCTAATAATATTTTTATATCAATTTTTAAATTCTTTATTCAGCGATTTAAAATCGTACCGAATCAATGTTGGACTTAAAACGTAATCATTAGCTGAATATGGAATAGCGAGCTCGCAATTGATCTTCAAATTTTAATAATCAACGCGAATAAGCATCTTAAAACACTGCGAAGAAACTCAAATATTTGATATTTTTTACTAATTGAAATATCTTTTTCAGTCAGAGAAATTAATCTACTTTGCAAAAAAGATTCGATGAAAGGCGTCTACTAATTTAGCGTGTAGTAAAAAAAAGTAATTATTCGTTTGAAGTAATAAAATATGAAACAAAGTATATAACACGCACAAATTTTTTAATGGATCATAAAAAAGTTTTTATCGCACATAAGCAATCGCGACCGTTAGCAACGAAATTCCTTCTTCATTACGCGCAACTAAAGCCAGAGGTTCAGCCATATTTTTCTTCCGCGCGGTGTAATCCGTCCGACAGATTGAATCGTCACGGACGAGGTGGATGCAGCTACGTGGAGAGACAGAAACCTGGGAACGACTTTGATAAAGTTACGAAAGCGCCCGTCCGACAACACGCCGCATCAAGAAGGAACTACCGATAGTGAGTGTCTCTCATGCGCACGCCGGAAAGTTTATATCGGCAACATTCGGCAACGCGCGGTCGACGTGGTTTTCAGTCCCCCGTTGAAAAGCTGACGAGCGTGTGCCCTCTCCGCGCGCGCGTCATGGGGTTGTAAAGAGCAACGCTTCGGGGGTGGTACAGCTCGGCCGACGCTTTCGTTTCGCGTATTTACGAGAAGCACACACCGCGCTTCGTATCCTCGCCCCGCCCCCTCCTCCTATTCACATAACTCATCGTCCGGTGACCCATATCCAACTAATTTTCAGATAATTAATATTTCAGTCGCGGCTTTGTTACGCGCGAGTTAATTTCGATTTGGCCACGTTTCAGTTTCCCGCAGTTCCTCCTCTACGACCACCCCCGATTCGTTCCGCGCCGCGCCGCCCCGACTCGCCGCCTCTGCCGCCGCTTCATCCTGCAGCCACCCTATATATGTATATACATATACATATATATATATATACCAACCCCTCATCGCCGTCGTTACCCCGCGCGGCCCTCTCATGACGCCCCTACCCTTTCCCCTCAGTTAAGCCGTTTCCCGTGAAAAGCGCCGTCCAACCAACCGTGCGCATTCGTACGCGAAGTGCGTGCATAATTTATTTTCAGCATGCTTTAAAGCTCCAGGCACGCCGAAACGACCGCCCTGAAATGCTCGTTGGCCAACGATCCTGAAATCCACGGGTATCGATATCGCATGTCGCTTGTTGTGTTTTCATTCGCGTGATACGACGAAGGAGGAATAACAATTTCGCATCTTAACGCGATTCGATCGATTCACGCGCTATTACGCGCGAGGTAGGGATGGCTATTATGCTTTCCCCGCGGATTTTCCGCGCGCTAGGATTAAATAAATGAGCGATGAAACGTTCGCATCGTGATCGGAAATCCGCGCACAAAGCTGATCT
Organism: Wasmannia auropunctata; assembly: GCF_000956235.1. NCBI lineage: Eukaryota > Metazoa > Arthropoda > Insecta > Hymenoptera > Formicidae > Wasmannia > Wasmannia auropunctata. The sequence goes on along the minus strand of NW_012026819.1, from coordinate 2,352,933 downwards.
TTTAATGGGTCGATTTAATCACTATAATGCATTGTAAATAATTTTAGGATAATATTCACATCTCTCTGGCAAATAAATTTTTGCAATCTATGCAACGCGCTCTCTGAAGATTACATATTATAGTTCAAACATTTCACGTTTGCAATAGCGAGTCATGGATAAAGAACATGTTGTTTTTCAGCATATAAGGAAGTGAATAAGCGACGGGGGAAAAAAGAACATTACATAAATGTTAATCTTTATTAATATATTAAATAAGAATGACTCAATGTGAGGTAATTTAAACGATTGTTTCGAATGCGAAGGTGTGGAATTAAAAATGGAATTAAATAAAACGATTCAATATAAAATATGATTTCAGTAATTTATCATTGGAAGGAGAGAAACTGTTGTACATACAGAAATTCGTGTCATTAATATCGCAATGATAAATTTATCATTAGCGCAATTAAACCGAACTTTAACGTCAGTTGAGCTTTCTGTTAATGTAGTACAAATATCATGGTCAGAAAATCGCTGCTCAATGTTACACATAGCACATAGCTACATCGCGTGTTTATACCTCTCCCCGTATGCACTCCCCGTCGTTATATGTTTTGCAAAATATACACGAGCAATATTTACGAGAGAATAAAATGTTTTTTCCTGTCCGTTGAACCGTGTGCTCCGTTGTTTCATAAAATATCAGATTTCTTCTGTGCATTATCCAAATGCACGTTTACATTTATAATCCTACCATCTTTTGGGCATTTAACCATCGTGGAAGTTGCAAAAACATAAGCGTTATAAAGGTTTAAAAAACATTTCTCGTCGGTTTATCATAAACGCTTGTTAGACGCCATTTGCATATAAAATATCAAATGGAAACAGAAGTTATTTACCAGGAATATAACTGAAAATATCGAGAAAACAATGCGTCAAAAATATATTTTGTTTATGGATGGAACTTTAACGTTGTAATAACATATTTCTTTTGATATGGATTGACAAATTGATATTTCTAAATGACAGAGCTGAAGATTGTAAATTGGAAAATAAAAGACAAACTTAATAAGGATTTAATATGCGTTCGATAAACGCTTCAAGCGTTTTTTGCATCAAACAGGATAATAATGAGTAACGTAATGAAAATTCACATACGAGAAATTGTATTTTTAGACATGTATTCCAAGGAATTATTTGCTGTTTCCTACATCGGATTAATTGATAGCTATATTATGCACGGATTTGCTAGTGTCATTGTATCCTGTTTATTATTTTAACGTGGCTAATGGAAATGCAAGCACTGAACCGTTAGCAATCATCGATTAACGTTTCATATTGAATGTCTGTGTAGGAATAAAGCCATTCTCTTGTAAAAGAGGCTTTCGTGCTTAGATCATCGACTGTTGAAACTTTCGTGATATTTATTTAATAAATATTTTTTATTAAACGTATCTGATTAACTTAAATAAAGAGAAATTATCGAAAAAAGCTTATAGTCTTTCGTAAAATGTTTCTTATAAATCATTCTATTCTTATTTTCATTAAAAATAAAAACCTTGCGGGATAAACGTGAAAAAAAAGTGGTTCTGAGTCTAGCCAAGGCATTAAGAAATAGAAATCTATCTGCAAAAATTTGTATAACTGACTACTCGTCCTAGATTTGCAAATGTTTCTGGCAGAGATTTATACTCAAGAACTGAAGAATATTTCTCTGCTGAGAAGGATGAAAAACAGTTTCGAGGAACAATACATTCTCTAACTAAACTGGGCGCAAATTCATTCCCTTCTAATATCACGGAAACCACGTTCATCTTACCAAAATATTCAGAGAATAGCTAGTCGTAGAGTGAGACTGTGCTCGCTGGGGGTTGATGGCTCAGGATTGGGTTGGGAGTCTTCGCGTCACCAGGAAATGGCGACCGTTTCCTCTCCGTATCCTCCCTACCGTCTCTCTTCCCGCTGAGGGTTTAACTATGCAGTGTTTCTCAACCTTGTTCTTCCTTTTCTTAAAAAGACTACGGAGTAGTTTATCCATGAAACCTGATCTCCTTCAATTTTCTTCTTGTTACTTTTATATCGTTAAAATAATAAACATAAATTCATCGACCGTATGGATTTTAATAAACTAGAAAAATATTGAATCCATTTTGCTATTTATTTTGTTTGTCTCAATTATTTGTTAAAAAATTTTTAATATATTATCTAATGCTTAATAATGTAAAAATAAACATCTAGTTTATTTTATTAAATAAAATATTCTAAATTGATGTAAAGGATTTATTTATGGAGTTATTTACGTTATTATGAATGCCATTTGTTTTAGAAAGGTTGTAAGTTTGGAGAACGATGGAATGGAATACCGGTACAAATCGATGCGATGAATCGATGTTAGTAAGATTTTCGGAATCCAATTCCGAAATAAACGTCTAGACATCAGGCAGAATAAGGCTACTCATTTATAACTTGCTGTCTACGAATTCGTACAAAGTACAAAATGCATATCTCATCTGGCAGTGTTCTCGCGTTCTCGAATACACGCGCGACCAGGTGCGCTCCTCGAGCCAGCGAGAGACACTACGCGCGGGCGGGATAGACGCGGACAGCTATGAATAAATCCGAATGTACGACATCTATAGATGCGTCGAACATATCATGCATGTATACCGCAGCTAGGTATTTGCTTCTTTACTCGCGTCGATATTGCATATCGGAGCACAATTTCTCAGATCATTACATCTCGGTGGGAAAAGGAGAGAAAAGTGGAACGGGGCACGTGTTAAATCATGCAACCGCCACCTCCGCCCATCACCAGAATTCCCTTCGTGATTTTTCCGTGTCGCCGATGCCGGGCGCGACACCGTACCACCGAAGGGACGTACAAAAAGGCAATCCTGCCAGGACGGCTACGTGTCGCTGAATTTAAACGTCTGCTTAGTGGGCGTCGTGCATTGTTGTCGCCGCATTCGGATCAACATGTCGTGTATACCGTGCACACCGATACACAATTAACTGTATTGACACGTTTGTTGGGCATGCGAAGTCTTGCATGTACATTCCTATGAATTTCCTATTTTGTATACACAGTATCTCTTGCGCGATACCGAAATGACAATACAGTCACTTAACTTGATACATGCGTTTTGCACCAAAATAAAAAAATGGTAATAAAATGTACATGTGATCTGACGGGAGATATCTGGAAATACGTTTATTAAAATATTTTTTATAACTCTCTTTCCATACGTTAATTATTGACGCTGAAGAAATACATCAAAATAAGAATACGCAAGATATACACATTGACATCATATTTTCCTGCTACCGCTCAGTTGCGATGGTTCATGGCGACTTTCTGATCGTCACGAGAATTAATACTGACATGTATGTAGGGATGAGATTTTAAATACATCGACATATATACACATACCAAATCAACATTGTTCTTGTCTAATATTTCTTACTTCTAAACGTATATTCTCCCGGTGACTCACGAAGACAGCTTTATTGAGAGCTATAGGAATCGGTCGCCCTACTTCAGTTTCTTCTATATACTGTCAGATACTATTTCGTATAAAATGTTCTTCGTAAAACAACATCTAGCGAAACCTATCTAACTCCGTGTATTTACGACCATCCGATCCACACTGTTTTTATTGAAATGTATCACCCATTGTGGTAACGGGTGATACGGACTTTGCTCGTGATCGTTACCACTAAAAAGGGATGCAGCGAAAGAGGGAGAAAGAGAGGAAAGAGGGAGAGAGAGAGAAAGAGAGAGAGAGAGGAGGGGAGGGGGAAGAAAGAGCCAGTGTAAGATTGGATTTCACGTTTGGTTCGAATACGTACCAGTCGAGAAAAATCGTGAGCCACCGTTCCGTCTTACTCAGCAGACATCTCGAGCATTCGCTTCGGAAGGATACATTGGTAGGTACCTCGGTAGGATATAGGTAGGTGGGCATTATCGAGGAGGGAGACCGATCGAACCGTTCGAATCGAATTTTGAAGAAACGACCAAACGCGCTTCAATGGCGCGAGAACCGTGCACTATGACAAACACGGGACGTAAGGTGGAAAAACCGGTAGAAAGATGAATCTGTAAAACGACGGGCGAGCTTATCAAATCGTCCAAGACAATAGTCTCGCGACGTGCCAACGGACATATGTGGCAGTCAAGTATAAAATGACCGCGCAAATATGAAATCGGAGAAATAAATTAGCAAAGAGAAATATAGTGCCAACAATATAATATCAAGAAAACGGTGAGTAGTAAAATAACTAAAAGAACAGACTTTAATAAAAATACTACGAAACATACAAAACACTATCCAAAAGCGTAAATCATTTTGACAGAAGAGAAATGAAGTTTTTTTTTATTAATAAAACGTAAAGAAAAATGGAATCTTAAGATGACACTGAAGAAAAGATTGGCGTAAAATAAATACAGAAAAATCAATATTACTGGCGTTCCAAAGACAATGATGCATAATTAATTCAATGCGGATTGATGAATAAAGTCTGCAGTGAGGAAACTGCAGTGAAGAGATTCAAGATTGACGGTCAACGAATGTCCATAACGGATCGAAGAGCAACTGATGCGAGAAAACTGATGGTAAGAGAACAGGTAAGAAGCGACCAAGGAAAGGACTTGAGTTTGTCGAAATCAGACTAACTTAGCTTAGCGCCGACTTCCAAGAGCATCGACTTCACCGATGGAACAGCCAATACCCGACGGGCTGCTGGCTCCTGATTTCGTTGGCTGCTGCGGGCCGCCTCCGCAGCCCCCAATAAGCCGAAAGATGGGAGCAAATATTGGCGGGCGGCAAAGTAGGGCGGGGGTTTGCTCAGGCTGATGCAAAAAACGTCGTCGGGAAGATAAGGAAAAACTCACGGAAAAACCGAATCGCTTAGCTCGTATTAGGAAGGACAAAGAACTGATACGGGGCGAGCGTGAGCGAGAGAGAGTAAGAAAGGCCGGCGAAACGAGGGAGGGGTGGAGAATGCTGGTGACGCGAAAGAAGTTGAAGGACCGTCGGTGAAGCCAACGGAAGTGGCAGGAGGTTTCTCTCCTGGGATAAAGAGGACTAGATAGGAGAAAGGAAAAGACTGTGGCTGTAAAAAAAGAGAGAGAAAGAGAGAAAGAGAGACTGAGGAAGTAAGTGAGGGAGGTGTGCAAAGATAAGAGAGGAAAAGAGAAAGAGATAGTGATAAAGGGGTGAGGAGGAGGGGGAGTTAGGACAAACGGATAAGTAGGAGAGGTGAAAGCGTCGAGTGCGCTTATTTGTCTTGACACGAATTTATTTTCCTGTCTGAAGAAACCTGGGATGACGCCGCCGTCTCTTGCGCGCGTCCCGTGGGATACTTATCCCACTTTGTTATGTCACGAGGTCCCACGGTGACGAGGAAGACACATCATTTTGATGCGAGAAGTAGGCAATCTGCAATCTTTGAGGCTCCTGTTTTGATAATTGTTGGATGTTGCTTGATATTATATTGAAAATCTTGTTCCGTTTATCATTGGTAACAAAAAAATGTATCACTTCCCGTAATTAGTTTCTATGACAGATTTGGTAACACTGATTTAACCGGAATATTATACAATTTTATTGTTTTTATGAGAAGTATAGAATAAAACAATATTACATGTTGATTTTATAAATCCGGTTATGCAATAATTTCTAATTAGTAGTCTTTTAATTGTAAAATATATATACTCATTTATATTTATTTTCTATACATATAAGGAACGGCTTGTTTTGTAAGACATTTATTGGCCCATCCACGTAGATCTAGAGTTCCGACGGCCATCGTGTTACGTGATTTTTCTTGTAAGCAACTCGACGGAGACAGATCGCCCTCGTAATTGATGAAACGATGGCAAACAGCGTCGAAAAAGAATTGTGACACACACGGTTAGCAATCCGTCTTACAATTTCACGAGTAACTTGCGCATTTACGCTTTAGGTAACTTACCTGACGTTGTAATGTTAAGGTATTCGCTACGGGATTGTCTTCGACTGCACGAAAAAAAAATGCAGCAAACGAACACGGTAGTTTTACTCGAACGGATATATTCGCATCATAGTTATCGCGATTTATCATAACTGCCGGGGCCGCATGAAAGATACATTAAGATCGCCAGACGGGTGAGCTTCCGCGAAGTTGTACTTGTTCCGTTACGGATGAAAGCGACCCGTGATACCGGTAAGGTGGACCACGTCTTTCACATTTTTGCCCCGAGCGAAAATGTACGAGCTTCGGCAAAAGTGGCACTACTTCAAACGAACTGCCTAAAGATAACCCGCTCTCTTTGCCCGCGGCGCACACGTACTAGCACTATTTTTGCTACGGCAAAACGAAGCGTATTTCAGATTTTGCAATCCCGTAGTACACCTGCTGGGATCTCCGGAGCGCGCGCGTTTTCCTACGTAACCTAATCCTAATAAGCCCGCCTTTAAAAAGTTTCGTAACTCTGTCAGCGAAAATAAGATAACTTTACGGATGAAATCAACAGCTTTTGTGTCTGCCAATAAGTTTTATGATAATAAAACTGTAAATTATAGTATTCGTATAAATCTCATAGATTAGAGGTACGATTAATAGAATCTTGCAATTACATTTTTTACATGAGTCACATTCCTTTTCCTCATATTTATTGCTTTGTAAACTTCATTAATTAAAGAAGAAACCACAAATATATCTCAACAACGGGAGTAAAGTGAGTTATAATACACGCGCGTGTGTATAATAAAATAGAAACGGAAATTATTCCATTCAGTGTTGATTAAGAAAAATATCTCCTCCTATACAATTGCTACGTTATATTTCGACAGAAAATGAAAAATTTTAACAGGAAATATGATCGGACTTTCGATAACGGATTAATTATTATTCGTATCCGAGAAGTGAATGTACCTAGTACTTTTGCTCGTTAGTATCATGATCGTTCTCCTCACGAACCGCCTATTGATTATCGTACGTACGTCTAAAGCTCAGGGATCACACGTCATCTGCACATTAATGCAAACGATAGAACACGTATCACATTGCACGTGAACTATGCATACATATATATTGTTCATATTAAGCCACATACTATTGTACAAAAGAATTATATATAAGATCTTAATTTAAGTATGTACTTTAAACATTCTTACATGCTCAAATACAGATAAATTATCTGTTTCTAATCTACTAAAACATAACTATAATCTCTTTCTGTCATGAAATAAATCTAACAAAGAAATAGTAAAAATAGCTTTTCTTATAAAAAGAAATATAATGTATCGTACATTAGATATTGCATAATTTAAAAAGTTAATTTTGCACCAAAATGTTTAGTTTGGCATACGAATATGCATATATGTATATGTACTGAAATGTAAAATGAGATGAAAAAGGGAGAACTCTTGTGGCTTATTATAGCTATATTTCCGAAATTGCATGATATTATTAGACTATAAAATATGTAACAGTATATATTTACATATTTAATGGAATGGATCCGGCGCGATCGAGAAACGACATCAAAATTCCATCGTCGCCCGCATAATATACGATTATCCTTGCCATGATCGATGCTTTCAAAATCGAGATCCATTCATGCGGTTATGTAAGAGGAAATCGAAGCTCTCTCTCTCTCTCTCTCTCTCTCTCTCTCTCACTGCTCCATATTCGGCAGCACTCGAACTCTCCGGGCTGAGAGCGCGAGTCTCCGTAATTACGGTTTATCCGTAATCGTGACTTCATCGGATCTCGTTGATCGTAGATTTAAGAACGATCCTTTGCGCGATTACTTATCGGTTGGATGAAAACGTCCATGCTTGAATGGATCACCCCGAAAAATAATATGTATGCGTCTGCACTTTTACGGGAATGGCGGCGTCGGGTATCGAACGGGGGAACATTCGGCACAAGTATCCGTCAGCGGTGTAACTATATAGCGAAGAAAATCGATGAATGTAAGAAAAAAGGTTTCTAGAGCGGCCGTGTTAAAATATATAAATACGTAGAAAAATATCGAGTACGAAAATACATAATTCTTCTTTATAATTATCTATATTTCTTCGACGTAAACGACATAATGTACATCGTACGATATAAATCCGGTACATAACGTGAACCAGACCGCATATAAATTATTTCTAAAATTTATCTCTAGCGTGGTGACTTTTTAAACGTTGTAAATATATCGTGCCTGCAATGGATCTCAAGATATTCGCGGCAAATTACTTCTCTTTGACCAACTTCGGCCATAACGGTATCCCCTTCGCATTCTACGAGCGCATAAGAGCTTGTTGTATGCGTTATTTATGGAGCTTTGTTCCTTTGCTTCCATTTTTTCGCCGTATCTCTATGAGCGACCGACAATGCACGCCATAAGGCGAGAAGGACGTCGAAGACGATAAAAAGGACGGAACTTGATCGCATCGGAGATAAAAGTCATGTTTGCCGTTGATATGGGTAGAAGGTGAGTGAGAATAATCTCCCAATTAAATCTTTGTTGTACTTTCGGATGCGCAAAGTTCTTCTTGCGCCGAGCCGCCATCGGCCTACATGGGATTTTCCGGTGAAAACGGAGGTAAGCTTGTAAACTACATGATTTGTAGCTCGCGGCGTATCTGATATTTGCCAGCACAAAATTTTTATTTTGTACTTTATTTTTGTACTGTAAAATATATTTTTCGGCTTTATAACTATAAAAAAATATATAATTAGTAATTATCCCAACAATATGATTATTATTAATCTTTGATCATTATACGCCCTCATAAATATAAATGCAAATTTCGTTTCGTGTAAAAAGCACGGAATATGAGGGATACGTTGTGAGCCGCGCATGTCAAGTTAGTGATGTATAAATGTTTTCCACAGATGTCCAGTTATTGGACGTTTCGTACTGTCGCATCGTTTCATTAAAATTATATACAGTTTGCTGCCCGCAAGTGCATAGTTAAATGCGAATCATGCACACACGGACCTGTTTGCATACATACACCCTACGCCCAGTTCGGTTCGACTCCAATGTGGCTTTATTAACGCTCCTTTTACGAAGATGCGGTATATGTTTATTTAACGACCGTATACGACTTGTTATTTATTGCCATTTATTTCATTACTCCGGTTTATTGAGTTTTTCAGTTGTATTAATGAAATCGTGACGATCAAACGCATCCGGGGCATTTAATTACCATTTCCACGGGTTTGCTCGTGTATTTATGGCGGCGGTATTATTAAATTTTAGTGTTCCTTCTTTCATTAATAACTAGGTCAAGAAGTTCATTCGGATCAAGAAGTTTATTAAGCATCCACAATTGCTTCACTAAAGCTTTATTCGCGTTCCGTCTACTCTAATTTCAGTTCCTATTTAGCATTATTCATTGCACATACTTCAGTTCTTAAATTGCGCGATGCATTAATAAATATTTTATTATCACTATATACATATATATAGTGGTTGTAAAAAGCATTTACACATCTTATCTTGGATAATTTTTATCCTATAGTGGGTAATTTTTTATGAAAAAGAAATCTGCTGCGATGCATTTTATTCAGTTTAGTTCGACTAAAAATAATCTGATAGAAATAATTGCAGTGTTTTATCCTTCTGTTACGTGTATAAAATTATTACAAACAGGTGTTGGGATGTGCGAATACTTTTTTTATCCGCTGCATATTTTATACATATAAGCAAACATATTGTAAAACAGATGAGGAGTGGTACTGATAAGGGGTGGTATTTTCTAACAAAGGAGATCAAAGTTATAATTATGTGGCCTTTTATGAAGATTATGGAGCAATATTGTCTTTCAATTCATTTGCAGGAGGCAAACATTTGATTATACCGATGGCTATTAACAATTATTGCGGAATTGATCTGCATCATGAGATCAGTAGGCGATAAGAGAAACGCGAAACGTGTAACATTTGTACTTATTAGCTTATTAGGAAATAAGCGGTAGGCGTTTTGACACTGGTAAAATAGTGATACCGTACGAGAAAGTTGTGAAAAGCATACCCGCGTCTTATAACGCTTGCATTGATCGGGCTAGAACGCTTACGGCGAAGCTTACAGGGAAATCGCATTAAGTTTAGCCGCGACGCAATTCATAATTCCATTATTAACCCTCGCGAAAGCGGAGCGCCGATGGGTCGCTTTGTTCGGCTTTAAACGAGCGGTTTTACGTTATATCCGGCAGCTTCCTAAGCTGAAGCCGAGCCCGAGGCGGGAACGGCAAGCGCGCCCGCTTCTAAAAGATCACAAAATCTTCGTTAACTTTAGTAGCTGTATATATTCGGGACTTCAACAGAACCCTGCCACTTACGGGCATAATCATTTCTTCACCATATCGCGAGGAGATGATTCCACCTATATAAAGATTGACTTGAAATTTTCATTTCGTCTTATTCGTTATTCAGACTTGTTGAACGGATAACGTCTGCAAGGCAATCGCAATTTATTTATTTAGCGAGGATATCCGTTATTCATTATTCTCAGCGATATATCCCTTTGCAAAGTATTGATCGCTAGAAATACGTGTTATATATACGTGTCTTGCTAAATAATAAAGTTACCTATATGAGCGATTACCAGATATCGGTAATGTAATATTTATTAATAGCCATAGTATTACTTCAGTACACAGTACGTTTATAATGATTGCGACGATATGTTTATGATGTTGCGAAGATTAATTGTAGCGCATTATAATCACGTTTATGGTTTAAATGCGTGAGTGTTTATTACAGAAAATGTTATTTTTGTATCAGATGGCACACCCACACAATACGATATTATCGAGCATATAAAATTAGAAGGCGAAACCTCGAGTTGAATTATTCTATGTTACACAGATATATGTCACTTCTCACACGTTTTCACGTATAAACGAATGCGCAAATTTTCTGAATAAAAAATTTTGCATTCTAACGCGCGAAGTTTTGCGGCTGTTATTAATGCAACGCGAGTTTGCTCTATTTCGGGTCATTACTTTTACATGACTATCCTCGGAATCGGGGACTCGCTTGAGTGTGAAATAATGGACGAATTATTCTCATTGCCAACGATTAACGACAATTACCAAGATGATATTTGCGTCGCATTTATAAATGAGGAGTGTTTTCATAATCTCCAACGTTATTAAACCTTCGAGTACGAAGTTTATCCAATGTTAGTCATAATTATTGTAAGGAGTTGGGGCGTGTTTGAAGATTTTACCTTAATGAATTTCAGATAATTCCTCGATGAGATGGATAGTGTTGTTGAGATACATGCGCACTTTATTTTCATGACGTTTGTTTCGGTTAAAGGATACATTTAATACGAATTGATTATAAATTTGAGCTTAATGATAGAGTAAATAAATTATGAATCTTTAATCGAACATCGATTTTAAGCTTGCAATAAAACGAATGCGTAGATGCGATATAACGGTTAAAATTCGAGTTCAAACAATGGTTTCTCGCCTAGCGTATCGATTAATAAACGTTGTAATTAAGGTAACATGAATATTCATATATGTATTATAATTGCTGAAATAACATACAACGATGTTATCCGATGCTTATATTATAGTAATAATATTTCTATATTTGCACACACATGTCGGATCGATAAACTATCGAAGCATGGGATAAAAAATAAAATTTGAATAGTCTCCTGCAATAATATTTAGTAAAAATAATGTTGTACCCCCCCCCCCCTTTAACATATTTTAACAGATATTTTGATTTCTGCTTTCCTATTTAAAAGGATAAATGTTATTGGCAACTTCTTAAATATTTAACTTAAATAATTAAAAACAATGATGTAATTATTTATTATTTAATTTAATATTGAATATAATTTAATAATGTTAATAATTTTTATAATATCGGATTATACTTTATTAGGATTTAATATTCATTCTTTCTACTGTATCAAGTATATGTGTTAAACAAACATTCACTATCACTTTCTGCTCTACAATCTAAATCTGATCTAAATCTTGAATACAAATTCGCATAGAATTGTGATTGTGTTTATTAAATTTCTACGAAATCCACATTGCTATACAATTAGGGAGAAAACGAGAAAATATTATCTTTCTAATATTCTAAATTAAAGTATGTTAGAGATTTATCTGAATCGTGATTCGTGCGTCAACAGCTGATAGACAAAAATACAGAGCCAGGAGATTATACAAAATTATCTAAATTGAAGGCGTATATTCGAGCAAACGGACATCCGCGCACGAACTCGATCTAACCGCCGCGCCGCGCCCGCTCTCTTTGCCTCAACGCGGATTCCACTTTCCCTCCCCTCCCCCTCTTCCCCACGGTAAATCCATCAATTTGAAATGCAGACGGATGGCGCGCTTGACCGGCGGAAGGATAAAAGGGGCGGTGGGAGAAACGAACCGTAGCTGCAACCACCGGGGGTTGTTGGGTGGGTAGCGCTGCGTTTGCAGGTAGGAAAGGCGAGTAGGAGGGTTGCTAGCCAGGCATAGCCGTGCAGAGCACAAGCAAGCAAGCAAGCAAGGCAAGCAAGCAAGCAAGCAGGCGGGCAAGCTTTCACTATAGAATGCATTGAATCGCACCGAACTAAAAACAGCTTTCTGAATGTTTTATATACGAGACTACACGACCGAGGTTCTCCAGCTCTCTCTCCTCCCTACCGCCGTCGTAACCTACGTACGCAATCCCCTTGCGTTATCAAACTCCCGGCTTTATGGTGGCACAGGGCTCTCCTCTCCGCGCCCTTAACGTTCGCGCTCGTCGTCTTTTCGTATCCCTCATATCCACGAGCTTCGACTACAGCTTCCATTCTCCGTCGTTTTTCGCCGCGCTCCGTTATTTCGCCGTGTGTGCGTCTTTGCATCGTTCTCAGCTGCTCACCGGCTTACATGTTGCATACGTCGAGCGTGTCTCTGTCGGCGAGGTAACGGAAGACGCATGTTATCGGGCTTTCGCAATCGGCCGAATAATTTCGTGACGCGTCTGCAAGAATTATCCAACGGGAGGAACGTCGGAATGTTAATTAACTCCGCGTATTATTTTTGCACGCCGTTTCCGCTGCACGTACAATAACTGCGGCGTTTGAATGCTACTTGTTAGAGATGTACCGTAAAGCGTAGCAAAACGAGGTGGGTTACGTACACAGACAGTTCTGATACTGTAAACGCTGAAACTTGCATTGTTTACTTTAAATTTCATTCAGTGGCGCAACTCGTCTCCATTGCGCGCGCGGTTATACGTTTCTCTGTCTTTCTCTTCTCCTTTCACCACCTCATTACCCTTCCAACTGCTCCCTCTCTCTTACCTACTTACACTCCCCTTCGGTTCTCTGCTACCTCACACCACCTGGCGCGTTGAAAGTTTCACACTGTGCAGTTTGTCACAGACCGCCGTAGCTTAGGCTGGCAGGTGCGCCCGCCGTGTAGGTATGGACCGCGGCTCGCTTGCGATTAATGGAAAACGACATAAGCTCCGCTGATTTCGCCATCCTTAGCCGCTAATGACCTCGAACTCCGTTAGGAGGACGACGAAATCTTTGTTTCACTCATTAACGGCAAATCCGTGACGGGAAGGGAAATCCGCCGCACAGATGGAGTATGATACGAAACTCACGCGAAACAAGATTCCGAGAGAGAGAGAGAGAGAGAGAGAGAGAGAGAGAGAGAGAGAGAGAAATTATTTTACGATCCAGTGAATTATGTTCTGGAAAGTAGAAGCACCTCCCCGATGCGGTAATAGCAACAATTTATTATCCCCCGTGCGCTCGGTACGCTTTTAATGACGTTAACAAGCAGATAAAGACTCGTAACCCGCGCGCGCGCGCGTCAGTTCTTCGTCGCCATTCGGAAGATCATCGATCCCATTTGAAATGTGTTGCCCTTACCACGTACGATCATAATGCGCGGTATTAAATTACTCTCCGCTGTGTTAATTTTCACCGAGCAAAGTTCACAAGTCGTGCAGATCTATGATCACGTAATGCATATATATTTTGATTACCTTCTCCCTCGTGACGTGCGTAAAATCTGTCGAATTACTCCGTCGTAATAATTAATAAGAAGAGTTTTGTCAGACATTTTAACTATTAAAAGACGTCACGTAATCATACAAATGAACTTTCAAGGTACAACTTGGAGTGCGGAATGCTTTATCGGAACAATTCGTGTATGAGAATCATATACCATTGTCATTTCTTTAGATATATGTAGATGTAGCCATGGCAACGTATACTTAGCGATGTAAGACTTCACAATGGTGCGTTTCACCGAAACACGAACCTGCCAGGCATTCGATGATGTACAACACAACTACATAGTACCCAATTATAGATATCCTGAACTTCGATGCTCCCCGTATCTTGTTTCGTTTTCTACCTGTGTAAGGTACGTACGACGATGATGCGATGTTACGGTGTTATCCATCGATACGTAGGCGTGTACTGAACCAGTCGATGGCTGACGGTCGATGGAAAATGACTAGGGAGGTCAATGACAAATACTAATAACACGAATGAAGTTAAGCGACATTGTTCTATAATACATTCTATGATAATAGTCCTAATGATAATAGTATTATCACTGTAATATTATGCAATACATAAATGCATAGTTAACTTGAATGTAATATGTACGCACGTAATATAATCATTGCATATACATTATATTGTTAATTATACGTTTAATAATTCTAATTTTGCATTGGAAATTATATCTAATAAAACTGACTCGATTTACAGAGGGAGATTATCCAGAAAAAAAGATAGATATGTTTATGTATTTTTTCGTCATAAAGCTACGCAACCTAAAGATGAATTGGAACAATAAGTTATAACTGAATATTCATCTATGCTACACTGTGTAAAATATTTGAATATCTTATAGGTCAGTTTGCTTCCTACACTTCCTATCTGTTTTTGAAAAAATCTAAAATTAATCATTATACACAATTGAAAATTATGTTGATGATAATAATATTATTAATCATTGTAAAACTAGCTAAAAATGAAAGTTCTGGAGTAATACTAAGAAAGTTGACGTTCATAAATATGTATGACACATCTTACGTGCGTGAAATGTTTCGATATATTCATAAGCGATTAATAAATATGCGGCGCGTTACTGCTCGCTTGCCAAACTCCGAGTGGCTTACTCGAACGAAGCCAAAACCTTCCCCCTTCGCCGGGTTCCATCAGCAATCCTTCCCCTCCCTTCACGAACTCGCGCCTTACTGCCGCCGGTGGTTAGTTTTCGGATATGGGTAATAGTAATTCGTTTCAGTTTCGGCGCACGGAGCACCGTAGGGTGGGTTCCTAAATCATCAGATAATTACTTTGGTAATTAATTACAACTCTGTTGGGCCGTGGACCCACCAGCCACGCCAGTAGTAGTAAAGTAAAGGGAGAGAACGTGCCCCACTAATAAACGAGCCGTCGACGCGCCTCTCGCTCCTCTCGCCGACGTGCGCTCGTCGCGTCCAACCCACTTTCCATTATTCTTCCTATTATAAATCACTCATCAACTCTTTTTAA
Source organism: Wasmannia auropunctata (assembly GCF_000956235.1). NCBI lineage: Eukaryota > Metazoa > Arthropoda > Insecta > Hymenoptera > Formicidae > Wasmannia > Wasmannia auropunctata. Next base: position 2,337,428 of record NW_012026819.1, on the reverse strand, counting down.
CGCGCTTCCTCTCCACCTCCGTTCCTTCACGCCGCGCGCGTCGCCGTTGCTGCCGCCGCGCAAGAAGCGAGAAGCTGCGCTCAACGTCGCTCACGGATCACCTAAAAAACACCCACCGCGAGAGGAATGAATCGCTCTCACTTTGACTTCGATGACAATTATAGTGTCTAATGGACGATATGAGATTACCAGAGAGATTACATCTCGGATATATCAGGCTATTAGAATATGTTTCGCGAAGACTGTTTCATTTGACTTAAGAATATCGAAGATTGAAAGATCTTGTTAAAGTGATTAATAAATCCATCCTGTGATTGAATTTCAGTCAGTAATAACATCTATCACTACTTAAATATTAAAACATTTATCAGTGTTCCCAATTTAATGCTTTTAATATCTATCGCTTAAAAAGATTTATGTTTTATATCAGCTATTACGTATTCTATATATTTATTCATCTATATTATTATTATAAAATATTAAAATCTATTATAAATTATATTTAAAACATAAAAGAATAACAAATTAATTATCTGCAAGTTATAAAAAATGGTAATATAATATTTTATGATTTTTGAAAATCATAAAATGATACGTCAACTTATGGATGAGCAATCATTCGAGTATCGTACAACCATAGGTTTGCAAGTTTGACAACACAGATCGTACAAGTTCTTTGAGACATCGTGACAACTTAGGGCTCAGGGCTTCAGTGGCGGGGTTTATAAGATACATCTCAATCTAGGGAAGTTACCAAGCAGCCTCGGTACGGCTGCTAACGCTCGCATAAGTTTCTGAGTTGGCCGTCCATTAGTTAATTGTGGTTTCCGGATCAGGATTCTGCCAGACATCGCGTGTCTTTACGACAAATTGCTAAGAGAAAGCGGTTTAAGAGCGTACGCCGCTGGTGTACTATGGCGGAGAGAGGTGGTGTGAGAGGTATGAGGGTAGGCCGACTGAAGTGATGTCGTACGCTGGGGTAAGTTTGACGATCCCCGCATACCACGTTGCTGATCAATGCAAGTAATCAGTCTTGCCGCGAATACCCCGACATGACAGCGCAGCCATCTCGAACTTCACGACGTTGCTCTCTGTTCTCAATTTCAACCTCCCCTTATCGATGACCCACCATCTACCGTTACGCAAACTTTTCTGATCGTTCTAGTTATCGAGGCACCGAAGAAAGGATGCCCGAGACTCGCGCGGAAGCTGCTATCCGTTGTTATCGCCGTGGGCGCAGACTTCCACTTCTCTGAAAAAAAATTACGATGCACACTCGTGGGCATCCGAGAGAAAATAATGGCGATTTATTATCCAGAAGATTGACGTTCCATGCTGTTAACGGCTTTGGCGAGTAAAATCACGCTGGCGGAAGCTCAATGCTCCGAAAGACGATATTAAGTCTATCATTATTCTTTAACGTTCATCTGCTCTCATTTAAATATCCGAAAAATCTATTCGATAGATTAATTATGTAATTCTTTCTCTCTCTCTCTCTCTCTCTTACAAAAAAGCGTTCTCTAGTAATATATTTTATCTCGAAAGAAAAAACTAATCAAACGCAATGCGCGGAATCCTTGTCATACGTAAAGGAAAACTTTAAATAAATAAACACTTAGGGTGAAAGGTAATACTTGTCTTCACCGAAAATCCGATTTCAGAGAAATGCGTTCGCATGGAAATACGAGAAACCCTCAAAAATACCGCAGGGTTGTCCTTTCTTCGACATGACGAATAAACTGGCAGTGATTTTCCATCGCGATGAATAAATTGGTAATCGAGTTATCGAGATTCGGAGTCGATGGGGGTGGAAGAAATTCGAAATCCATTCAGTCAAAGTGGCGGTGCTGGCCTCGGGTACACCAGCCGTGTCAGAAAACTCACGCCGATGGGGATAACGCCCTCTCCAAGACGATAATGTTGCAAATTTATATTCCGAAGGCGATCGAGCAAAGCTGCTGAATGTGCACTCTTGGCCGCGACTGGTCTGCCCTTCTCAGAATGCCACTCCCACCCCTCCTAAACCACTTCTTTCGCATCTTTTTCTTCGTTTTCTCTCGCTCCTTCTCGCCTTTCATATCTTTTGTGCATGCCATACAGCTCGATGATGTTCGACATCTTGTCGTCAATCACAAAGTGACAATCAATTTTTCATATTACAATTTTCTGTTCTCTGCAGCTTTCTCGATTCCCGCCGCAGTAAAGCAAAAGCGAGTACTACGATAGGACATTTTAACATGCTTTCACACACATTACCTAGTAGATTTATACATTGTTGAATTTATTGGTGTTCTTTATGTTTCATATAACCATTATTTTTTTATATTAATCGTTATTAATGGTTTTAACAATAGCATGCTGTGTGTAACAACGTAATGGATTTATGATAACCAGTGTTGAAATGCTCACATCAATTTCATTATTGCATATTTTTATGAAAATTGGATAAAAAGAGTGCTTTTTCTGATTATCGGAGTGCTTCCTAGTTTTCAAGTACACAGCAAACATTCACAATTTGGTCGATTCCACTCATGAAACTAGTATCCGATATCAACTTGAATTCAAAAACTCAAATTCATATTTTTGATTAAAAATTGTGTGCTATTAAACTTATTAAAAAATAATATTGAAATTAATATTTACTATCATATATTTTTATAATATTAACATTTATTATGCATATTTTAATAAATGTTTAAAGTAGATTTTATGCATATTTCTTCTTCTCTTTAGATAATCAATATGTTTTCAAGCTTACCTCGAACAATTGCATAATCCTTGATTTATGGTGAAATCTTATTCTCATTTATTCTAAGATTACAAGTTTGCATTTAATTCTAAATCACAGTAAGGCAGCACAGATATTTCTTCATTTGTCGAAAATGTTAATTGTATATAGAAAACAGTAAACAGTCAGAATAGTCATTAACGCTTGCGCGCGGTTTGTAGAAATTATAAAGCATGCAGCTCATATTTACCGTAAGTAAGGTTAGTCGCATCAATCTTCTTGGAAAACAATCAGTTCGCAATTAGTCCTTCTGAAATGTTGCCATATTGCATCTAGGCAGCCGTACCTATTTTGCCTACTTCTACGTATCCGCCAGGTTACATTGCTTTCTGTAGACAGTAAATGGCGCATTTACACGAGTCATTTATCACGTGATATTTAGCTTGGCAGCGTTTCAGTTAACTTTGAAATTTAAGTCCATACTACGGAATATTATTAACGGTTTAGTAACGTGTCATTTATCAAATCGCTTAATGGTAAGTATTAATCTTCCCTCCTTCGGTGAGCAATAATATGAAAATGGCACTACTTCGTAGTTATGTTGTTGTTACTTGTAATTAAGCCCTAAGGCGAGCATTAGAATTTGATGATCCGTGATTATGCTTGCTTTTATGCTAACTATATAATAGTTGCTTAGATACATAAATTTTGTTATACGAAAGATATATAGAATATGTAAGCTTATATAAATTGAGCAATCGATCGTGCTTCACGTTTACAAAGGCAATTATTTATCTTTTCTATTGTAACGAAAACAATGTATATAATACATTTATATGTATATGTGTATTAGTATATATCTTTATATGAACATGTTTTTACAGTTTTTCTTCTCGATTATTGTGTCTTACGTTTGTGATCTACGCTCTGATTTCTGTTGGTGTATCATTCTGAACTGTCATGCATGATCGTTTGTATAGACTATATCTCAATGTTGATATACCTAATAACGCCGGCAGCTTCCTGTGTGTGTGTACGGATATTCTAATTATACACTCGTCATTCACCTATATATACGTCACGCTTAAACGCGACCACTCGAGAATTTCCTCGCAAAGGGAATGGCCGACAGTGATGATTAGTCTTATGAATAATAAACCTGTATAAATGGCGTAACGCGAACTCCGAATCAATCGGTGAATTAAGCCTGTTGTTGGAATTTAAATGTTACTTTGATCGATATTAAACATTTTGACATGTCAATCCTTTTCTATTTGAAATGGAAAACGGATTAATTTGATAAATAGGAGATTGCGTGGAAAATGTAGAACGAGATACATTAAATATTACATCGTCGAATATTTTATTTATTTATCGTCAATAAACTGCCGTCGATTTCACGAACGGACTCGTTCACCGTTACAGTCGTCGCCACATCTTTCTTCCCGATCTACTTTTAGTAATTGAACGCTGCTTAAGGCATCATTCGACATCCATTGGCAAAAAACCTCTCTTGCCAATATCTCACCGACGCCGATGCGTCCGCACGACATCCCGCTAAGCGGCGTCCGCAAAAGCTGCCGTCGGTGGTTTCTACGAGTTTTTAGCCTCTCTAGATCGATAGGAACGCCCGAACCAGTGTCGAAGGGGCTGTTGGGAGGATGGTATGAGATGGGCGTAGGGAGGTGGGACGGGTGCGAATGGGTTGAGAAGTAGTGGACGCCACTTTGTGCTGCATCGACATGAATTTGTATCCCTCCGGAGCTGCCGGCCACCATTCTCACTTCTCTTTCTCTCGCTGCTGTATTCTCATCGACGCAGCCCAGTCTCTTTTTCTCGTTCTCTCGTTCGCTCTCCGCCGTCCCGCGTCATCCCGCCCCCGAAAAGCTCCCAGCAGCTTGCGGAACCCAGCCATCAAGTAAAAATACATCACGTTCGGCCGATCCCAAGAGCGAGTCGACACCCCGAATATCAAGAGCGATCCTTTCAGATCAACGTGCCATCGGTTTAACGATTTTCCTTTTTGTCGCTTTAGCTGCGCAGGTGATTTTTAAAGCGACCTTCGGGAACGGTGACAGTAACACGCTCGAGCTTTTTTCACGTGTCACGTATTTGCTCATGCGAGCGTACCACTGGCCGCAGGCGTGCCTGGACTTTATCAAACGATGAACGACCAGCGGTAAGGTGCCGCATTAATGTAAGCATATTCAGTTGTCATTAATACATGAGACAGGTGCGTGACTACAAATTATTTTAAAGTTTAATTTTAATCAATTTTGGACAAAAATGTTTTAATCAGTAACATTTTAAAAGACATTTTTAACGCATATTGAAAATATATATGAAAATTAAATATTGCTTTTTTTTAATAACTGTACTAATAAAAAAATTAGAGTTTTGTATACGCATACGAAAATAGTTTCTGTGATACGCAGCCGACGCGATGACTGTGCGAGAGCCTTGTATTCTTGATTACCACTTCAGGAAAAATTTCACCTTATTCTAGGACATGGTAAATTCTTGTGATGTATAAAATGCATGAGTTTAATAGCTGCATAGCAAACACATTCTCTACATCTCAACGCGAACACGCACCAATGTGATTACATCTGTGTACACATGCGAGTCATGCACAATTCTAGAATTCATATTATTAGTCAATTATTTCCAAGCATTGTCCCGCAATGCAATTTAGTGCATACGGGAATAGCGCGTTTCTGTGCATACAATTATGCGACATTATTATAATATTATGATGTAATATTATGATATAATATCTAAAACTTGGACACGCCGCTTTACGTAGTCATATTACATATTGCCGTGGAAAAGTTTGCAAACGAGGGATACAGAGAAATGCGAATAAATAAGCGTCGCGGAACGCCTCCGCTACGCGTAATCAGAAAATGTACCACTAACCCATCCATTCACTTTATTAATATCTCCTTCTCCCGTCCTCCTCTCGCTCTTTCCCTCTGCTACGCGGCGCTGTAAATATGTAGCGATGCTTAATCACGTTTCACGAAAGTTCTACTCACTGCAGCGTCGAAGCATCCTATCGGTTTGTCACCCGAGGACGATGCCATTGTGTAACAATACTTCGGTAGTAACTCGCCGCCACCCTTACTTGCTAACCACCTCTCGGAAACCAACCCCTCTCCGAGTACCACGTTCCCTGGTACTTGCAGGCTGAATACGCTGGCGGGATAGAACGTATCCATAATGCGACGAGCTTAGCGCGCGCGTGTTAGGATCGTCCCGGTACAACCGGGCAGATTGAGGCTTAGAGCAACGGCAAACAGCATCAATTTGGCATCGCGCCACCACGCACGCTGATGGATACACGATAGGTGGATGTGCGTGTAGCATACAGACGTACGTACGGGAAATCCTTACGCACACGCACTTTAGATGCTGTATCGTGCAGACCATTTAATTAAGCCGATTTAATGTAAACGAGACCGGACCGCGGCGAACGTTCATCGGCAATCATGCAATGCCCTCGTTTAATATATCGCTCTCGTTTCAAGTAATTTTCTATCTCACTTCGATAATGGTTCCATAAAGGCCGGGTATGCCTCTGGTATTAGAGGGGCTCATGGCTGCAGCGGTCGCGTATTGGCTTTGCGACTGTTGACGGGTAAACTTCTACCCGCGCATAGGCAGCGCGATGAATAAAACATGCGGGGATACGGTTTACATTTGGCTGTGGAACTAATTGTGACGCGATAGGCCAACAAGCTAATCATTTATGAGGCTCAAGCATCTAACTTAACGTTCGCCCCTCTCTCTCTCTCTCTTTCTCTCTCCCTCTCTCTCCCTAGAGCGACGTTTACGTAAACCGTGCCGTTTTTGCGTGACGCAGCTGTATTTCCTATCGAAGTAAGAAGTAATCGATCTCGACAATTCGCGACCGACAATTTGAGCTTTACGCGTAACCATAAGTCATAACTCGAAATGCCGCTTTCAACTAAGGATTTACGTATCCAACACTTGCGTACGTCGTACGCGCGTCGTATGCATCGGTCGCAGCACCGGAGTTTGAGTTCTGATTGGCCAACGGGTCACTTCGCCTAACCGCTGCCCCTCTTGAACTATTTAATTAAGCTGATTCCACACAAACACACACACACACACACACACATCCACACAGGCGAGAATGAACAGAGGTGAAACACAAGCGGAACTCGCGAATTCCATTTATGCGAGACGATTTCACGCTATTGTTTCGTCAATATTCATCATCATGATTGTACGGGGGATGGATAGGCGCGGTGGCAATGAAAATGATCGGTGAAGGTCTGCTTGGGGAGTATCGACGGGCAAAATCCGACGTGCAACGTAGCAACGGCAATTCGGGCGCTATCTACGCTCGTCTAGGGACAATGCATCATGCATCCCGTTGCTGCAGGTACGCCGGTGAACCTTGCACAGCCAGTACACACCGGCTGCAGCACAGTTTGAGCTATGCATTGGCCAATATGTCGTTCATCCCCTAAATCACGACGATTTACAGTTGAGCCTGGACGCGCTATCGATGCCGGCTCGTGTATACGTAATCTACGCTCTTTCGCCTGTCACGGGACTGACGAAATAAAAACTGTTGGGAAAAATTCGTCGGGCGTAACGATTCTAGTCTTCCCTTTGCTGTGACACGTTGCACACCACCGAACAAATTGCTCATATTTTTGCCTACCAATCACGCACCAAGAACGAACCAGCGTGTCAAGGATGTCACGTGTTAATATTTATCCCTTATCATTAAAAACAGTTGCACAGTCATAAGGCTATAGAGATGTATTGATAATATTTTCAAGCTGGTCAATTACAATGATTGAACTTTGATGATAATTCGCGAAAACACTTTTAGAGAAAGTCAGTATGCTGGCATAATACAATCAATCATAAAGTGTCCTTGTGCGTTTATCAATGCACTTTCAATTCGTGAATGCTATTACATGTATACAATTATGAATTGTTATCGATTTGAATTGCTATCTATTATGAATATTATCGAAATAACTTCAGTATGTCTCGATTAATGTAAATATTTCGTGTAAATGTGACTACCGCGGTAATAATTAAGCTGACATACTCCGTTAGACATTATTCATTATTTCATTCAATTTTGGAATTTTTTATTGGTATTTCATAATATTAAGTACTTATTTTCTTGGATTTTTTTTATTAACTTTATGTTACTTAAATAATATAATAACGCAATTTCTTACAAAGCAATTTCTTATTATCAAATTACTTATAAAAACGTAAATAGAGAATTGAAAAGTTAATCGAATAAAAATTAAAAACTCACGTTCTAAAAAAATGTAATGATCAATCTAACTAGTGCCAATGGTATATAGGCGAAATATGTTGCCGTGTACAGGCAGTAAATTAATCTTTAATTAAAAATTCGATTTATCTTCTATTCAATTCTATTCCACCGCCAACGTTGTGGCAAAATATTCGCTCCATATCACGCTGCGTATCGGTATTAATCAACTAAAATATTCACCGCAGCGTGTATTTTAAAAATGTCTAGTTTGCACATTCTATACATCGTGCATTCGCGCAGAAAAATCCTTGTACCAAAAACAACAGATCTAAAGTACCTTCGGGAGACAACCCGGTTAAAATCCCCGATGGAGTACGAGGCAGCTGGTTATTACCGACCACGAGAAACAAAAGAGCGAGCCATGCTAGTAGAGGCTTATAGAAAGAGGGATTTGATCAGCAGTGAATATAAATGTATGTCGAATGAATTAATCGCTGACTGAAAGCAACTCAATCAACGTCACTTTGTTCTACTCGCATTTATAAACCATAATTGATTTGATATTCTCTATAATTTTAGCAAAACTGATTATTGTATCTCCGTCTTTCTTTTCTTATGTTCTCCGATCTATTTCAAGATGTATTTCACTTATTATCCAGCCATGTAATTGTGAGAAGAATATTTATATCAAATTATTATTGCCCAAAAAATATTTAATATTTTGTTGGCATTTAAATATTATATACGTGAAAAGATTTTACGATAATAATCCAAATAATAATCCAAAAAATCTTTTACATTTTGTTGGTATTTAAATATTATATAGCAAAAAGATTTACGATAATATTCTAAAATTAAGATTACGATAATAATCCAGATATATTAAAACTTACATTTCTCTCGATTAAAATATCCGGGGAATTTGATTAGAATGCGTAAAATCGCTAAAACTGAGAATTGATTCTGGTAATCCATATATTTTATACAGATATATTGTGGATTGAAGATGCTTTTGCGGGATTTAACAGGCGTTGCATTTATATAGTACAAGGCCACGGAACGGCTATCTAATCGGGAAGATGTGCAAACATACAAATATCAGCTTATAAACGTAGATATTGTGCATCATGGAACTTAATACCGCATCGTATGTATATTCTCTCGATAATTCAGACACACGTCTATTGAAATACGGATCTATTGTAATCCAACTTATTCTATCGCGTGCCGCGACTTTAATATTACGTATATTAAAGCACGTACCACACACGTACTTGTAACTCTATTAGTTCGTTGTCACATATTAGTAATTTGCATTTTTGTCATCGAATACGTCATAAATTATATTATGAGATGTCGCAGTAATACAATATGATAACATCGAAAATTGAAACTTGAGTCTGAGAATATCGTTCGTGATATCAGCGCTCGGTTATATTCTCTGATAGCGATACGATCCTCTACGCGACCTGTAAATAGACTATTAGGATTACATATCGATATCATCTCACCGGCCTACTCTGAAATGTTATTAAACCGTATTACACATCTAGTATTGCGCGGTTATTAGCAACCGACAACGTTATATTCACCTTGAGTGTGTGAGCCTATGTTAAACATGTCAGGCGACGAAAATGTGTGAACTTGAAAGTGGCATGCAGTAGAAAACGCACAAGATCACATCCTTATAATATATACATATATGTGTGTGTGTGTGTGTGTACATATGTGTATTATATGTGTATGTATATTCATCAGTCAAAACAATTAAATGCAACCGAGCGCAGGATAATGTACGCCGGACGGGCGCGGCCGTGTTCGCATCAGCTGGCTCGCATCAGCTGACTCATATTTTCTAGTACTAAACCGAGTTCAAATCTTACGAGCAGCACGTGCACCCGAAAATACCGCCAGTTTTGGGAGCGGTCATCCAAACCGAAATTCGATTGTGTTCACTTCGCTAGGTTTTCGCCGCATGGAGAATTAATAGAGGTTTCTATTGGCGGCACAGGCGCCATCCTCGGCCGCAGGGCATATTTTCTCTCGCGCACGGGGGTGCGTGCAAGTCGTGCCGGCCCGTTTCGAGGTACGGTAAATCAACATTTCACCGTTGTCCCACGAAATTAAGGAAACCCTTGATCTACGGGCCATCCACGCTCGATTCCTGATCTATGGCGTGGCCTGGACTTTTGTATGTCCACCCCCGCATTGTCCCGCTTCAATGGATCTCACTACCGTGCCTCGGTCCCGCGCTCGTATTCGTTTCTTTCCTATTTTCTCTCCATCTTTTACCTCCGAAACTGTCGAGGGATCTATTCATGTCCCCGACCCGTGTGAAATTGTCACGCAAAAGACATGCTACAATCTTGTGAATAAGTTTAAATTGAGTATTACATAAAGAATGACGTTTTATGGAAAATCATATTATCTCTGTTTCAAATACCGTGGATTCGTAATTATAAATGTCATTATAAATAACAATCGATGTTATATGTTATTTTGAAATAAAATTTTGTATTTGTTTTTTCAGTTATAAATTGTGTAACTAATATTGGTAACAATTATTGTTATGTATATATATATATATATATATATATATATATATAATACTAAGTTAATCTCCAGTATATAAATACTACAAATGCTATATAGTAACCAAATTGTGAACATAATTCCCTATGTACACGCACTCTAACAAAAAAAGTTATACCGTACATGTATATATGTGCGTCAAACTTTTTTTGTCAAAGACTGCATGTATATAGGTACATGTACGTACATTGGGAATTGTGTTCCACAATTTAGTTGCTGCAATTGAGATTAAATTTGGATGAAGTTTTATATGAATATGTCTTACGCATACATAAAAAGATTTAATCAATAGAACGCAATAAGATAATTCAAACTTGTTAGCGATTTAATTCAAGAACGATTTGATTTAAAATTTAATTTCATAAACTTTTATACAATTTATTATATTAATAACTCTTTAATATACTAATAAACCTGATTTTGATGTGACGTGTTTTATGTTCCATTTGATCGTATTGTCTTTTTTAATGTAAGATATTTAAGTTATAAATATGTATCACAAAATATGTTGCCCGTTCTTAAATGTTAAATAAATAATGTTCAAAAAGACTATGCATTTGAAATATACGAAAGATTTTCCTCAGTTATGCGTGTATTAAACAAGAAATTCATTTCGTAAAGAAAATCAAGCGACACGCTGCATGCAAAATTAAACGGCCTTCCCTTATTATTAGCTCAGCACACTTTCCCGTATGCAACTTGCATACACACGTCGTAAACATGCAATGTGCATACGTACACGCATGGCACGCGGGCGCTGCAGCTTCTATCGCGATTTTAGTAACCTTATTTCATAATGCATCGACATTTAAATATGATAATACGTCACGATCGTGTCGACGACGGTGACAATAATGATGTTTTATATCCACCACCGAAATTATACCCCGTTGTCGCTAACATCGATGATGGAGGTAACGCTCATTTCGAATGAAAGCATCATTCTGTCGACTGGTAGGCATGTGAAAGGGAACGAGGGGGAGGGAGAGACGGGGGGATGAGAGAGGGATGGAGAGAGAGCTGCAATAATAAATGGCGCTCCATTAGTCCCACTTTATTGAAAACCGTGGGCCACGTTTTAACCACCAGACGGTGGGCGAGCCATGACGCGTGACGTCATCATCGGAGATCCTTTAATGCTGGCATCTTTTTCATGCTGCGCCTTTTCTGCATTCACCCGGGCCATATTTCACCAAACCTTCTCTCCGTACGAAATCGGATCTTGCCAACTATTTACTACTAGATAATATCAAATTCGATGAATTTTGCGAAATTTCGCTGAAAGCAAACCGATTCTAAAACCGCTTTCGTGTAAGATCTCTTTTGGTGAAATTACGTGATATTTGATCTTTCTTGATTCACGGGAAAGATTTCAGTCTTTTTAATCCTTTTGAGCTGTATGAATGCGATGCTCGCTGAAAAATTCAGCAGACAAGAAAAATGCATGGATAATTTAATCAACTAAGAAACCTGCAGCGTGGATGAAAAGAACTGTGTCAAGCAAGACGTTTCATGAAACTCTGCCTTAACAATATTTATCAATGGCAAAGAAACCTTTCTTATGATCAGAAAAAGACGCTCAAGTATCGGAATATTCATTAAAATCATTTGCGTGTAAAAAGGATTTTAATCATGAATTTATAAATATTTGTCACAATTTACACACATTCAGAATTTTGCACGAATATACTACACTATTTTCAAAAAACAAATACTTGCGACACTCCAAATGATTTGTATCGTAACATAGGCAATTATCGTATACTTGATATATTACTTGGAATAAAAAGCAAAAACATAATATTTTTATTATATCAAATTAAAAAATACTCTCGATTTCGTTCAGAACTAAGGTCTTAAATTTCAAGAGGATATCAAAGGAAACTTGGTTGTTGATACTGGACAATTGTATAGGGATCCTCGGGCATCCTATACGAAATAAACTTTCATCAATTTCCTGTTGATATCCTAATAGCACCAAGATCCTGGCACGATGGCGACGGTGTCGGTTAAGTTGGTCGGAAAGGAAGATGATGAGGATCCGACTAATTCACGAGAATGGACCACTATGTGTGCCCACCGGAACCTCCAACCGGCAAGGATAGGCTATCAAACCGATTGTAATCAGACCACCCTCCGTCTCTACGGACGCTCCACTTCTATTTTACCCTTCTATACTTTCCAACATACCTCGTTCGGAGTAACTGATGTCCCTGGTAGAGACCTTCCGGCGGTAACTCGATTTTCGACTACTCGTCTTGATCTATTCCTACATATCAGCGTGAATGAAACCGTATCGAGTCGGCGAGAGGATGTGGATGGGAGAAAGGTAAAACGAGAGAGGGACCAGAGAAGAGGAGCATATTTTATCGAGCCGATGCGAGGCTGTACCGCAACGCCACGACGTGCACTCGACCGCACGACCGTATGCGAATCGATAATTTATCCCCCCAAAAGCTTACTTCGCACACCGTTTCGTTGCACTCATCCGACCGGCTCTAACCGTGGAATCGCACAGATTTTCGCGGGAGAAAAAAAACGGCATGTGTGTGATTAACGGCGATTACTGGCGCTTCATTCGATAACGTGGTCGTATTAGCGTATTTAGAATAAATAAAACATGTCTTAGAGCACGCAACAAAGCGGCACAATTAAGTGGAACAAACAAAGTAGCTTTCTCAAGAATGACAGATGCGTATTTAGAGAATATAAAAATAAATTAGCATTATAATAGGATAAGTTTACCATTGCCTTTCATTAAATAGCGCAAATATTATTTATTGCTATTCGATGTCGTCATTTTACACATTAAAATTATTATAACTATCGCCAAAACGATCACATTATCAATTGCTTCGGTTAGCGAAAAATGTAAATACGTTTAATACAAATGCATCTCTGTATCAGAGTACTTATAATCCAATCTTATGGCATAATATTAGCGTACATCATGTCGTTATACGGTATACTGGCTTGAAAATTCGATGCAACACTTCGAAAATAATAAATATTTGCGTAATATTATTTAACATAACATTATTCCGTAATCAGCTATTATTACAAATTCTCATTTTCCTTCTTCAATGAATAACGGTATTTCTCCGTGTTATTACTATGCTTTTATGCATAAAAACCATGTAATTATTTATAATTAATCGTTATATTTCCACAAATTCGCGAATTCTGTTCTTCGGATTGCAATATATCGTTGATCGTGCAAAATGGTTGTGATTAATAATTACTTATTAATAGTTATCCCCTCTGTTTCACGTGTTCCACGATCTGTAGCGTTTGTTCAAAAACAGCTACAATTAGTATTTATTTATCACCGCTAATCAGTTTGTATTCATGCAGGAAATTATTTAATTACGAATCCATCTTCAATCCCTGTTCTCCGACGAGTTATTTTGAAGTGTCTACCTTAGAGGCTGCATCTTATGTATTATGAAAGACCTTCGATTGCCTGAATAGCAATTCTCGCACTGAGAGTAATTTTCTGCGATGTTTAATTTTCCTTAATAGTATGCCAAATATTTTAGACGGTATCATCACGTTATTAACGAAGGAAAGTGTTAATTAACTGCAATTTAATGAAGAGCTATTCTCAAAACAGCTAAATGTATTATTTATTCTATCGCCATTATAAATGTAAATCTTGCAGAGTGATAATATCTCACGCTAGGAAGACAATTTTATCAAATGGATAATATTACGTTGCATTAAACTTGATAAAATTTAATAAATCAATTTCGTTAAAATCGCGCCATAATCTTCTGAATGGTTCTGTCATTTGCTCTCGTGTAGAGATAAATGCAATAATTTTTTCAAATAAACGTCACAGAAGCACATTAATTATTTCTCTATCAAGTTACTGAATTTTTATCTACATTTTTTGGACTATTGATAGCGAAACTTAATCACAGAGATATGTGCTTTGGAGTATAAAGAAATGAATGTTTCATATTTTGTTTCACGTCCATTAAAGCTCACGGTAAATTCATTACGAAATTAATAATGTTTGAATATAATCATTATTTTATTTTCAATCGCAATTTCCTCAGCAATGAAAATATATTGTATTAGTTTTTTTTCTAAAATGAGTCTAATCATCGCCTTTTTTGTTTCAGAACATTATCACATATTTGTTGGGGACCTGAGCCCGGAGATCGAGACACATACCTTAAGGGAAGCGTTCTCAGCCTTCGGAGAGATCTCGTAAGTCCTCTTAATCTTGCTCATTAAAGACGACTTACCGTTTTACTAGAGTTATATGAGCGATAATATAACGTCACCATAAAACGATAACATAATATCACTAACGACCTCCCAAAGATGCAAAATAATCTAATCTTGGATTTATAAAGATCGATGAGTTTACGTGTTATAAGTATTACAAGTTTACATGTTACTCCTTTCTTTCGTTCGCAAGCTAATCAATGAAAATGCATAATTAATTGCTTAATCAAATTTTCATAACACACTGAAACATTTAAAAGAAATACTTAAGAAAAAGTATTTGTGCGTAAAGAGAAACAGTAATAAGAAGAAGAAAAAAAACAACACTTTTAAATATTAAATTCTTAACCAAGAAGTACTTGATATTTTCTTTGTATATTTTTTTCTTTTTTATGTGCTATAAAAATATCTGTTAAAAATACTGTAAATCGTCTACGCTTTGCAAGATATTTAAGTCGTTCAAATATCTCATATGTTAAAATAACTTTCTTTATTCTATCAATAAATATATACTATATATACGTTGTAAATGCAAAAAGTATTATATACTTATGCAGAAGATCCTCACGAATCGCGAGTTCTATTGCGAAGTCGCAAAAATATCATTTACAATCTTAGCGCTTCCGGAAATGCAATTTATAAAAACGTAGTACTAACCCACGGCTTTGCTGAAGAAAAGCCACCGCGCTGGAAAACGTCAGTGTCGACAATAAATAGACATAATCAAATCCCTAGAAGTTGCAATAGAAGGAAATCCGGAATATTTCGTTTTATCAACCGGCTTCGCAAGTTTATTACACTTTTAACGACCTCGCCCTCTCGTCCTAACTGAGCTGTTTTACGAGTTTCCATCATCGTCCGACGTTTCACGATGCACCGACGCGAACAATAATAACGCATATCTCTGCGATCGCGCGGCAGCTACCACGAGTCCTGCGACCTTGCGCTCCGTTAAACTCGCCGGTCGATAGATGCATGACGATAATATCGCAAGCACCGATACCCTTCGAAGTCGGGGCTTGAGCTGCAAGCTGGAGGTGAAGTCGCGTCAATCTCCGCAGTCTTGATCGATTGTATCGGTAAACCAGTAACGCTGAGCCGTGTGCATTTATGCAGCAGGAAACCGGAAGCGGAAGAGCTAATTTGGCACATTTCTACAGGGAGCATTTAAAGAACATAATATATTCTCCATTAGTTTAGCGCAATTGATTAATAATGGATAGATAGGCAAATATCTCCTTCCCTCTTATCTTTCCTTTTTATAATGGTGTCAGCAATATGAGATAATAATTGAACATGAAAAATTGAAACGTCACAATTTTTGAATTGTGTTTTAAAATTTCTTAAATAATTTTACACTCTTTAATAGACACAACTGAAAGTATTTGTAGGCAGAATTTTAACGTGACTATGCTCTCGGATATTCAGGTAATGAAAATTACCTTCACTTGTAAAGGTAAATTATCATGTACATACACCAAGGATTTGTGGTAGTCTAAGAATAGGCATAATCAGCAGCAGAACTTCGATTTCGCAAGGAAATTACGTGAGCAAAACAAAAGGAACATATTGAGCTTGCATTTCGCGAGCATGCGAAGTGTCAGTAAGCCCGCGCTCTACATCGATTGTATCTGCAAACCAGTACGTTACGCCCTGTGATTTTACGTGACGAAAGTCAGGGACAGTATCGCGATTTCGCGCCACGATACATCGTAAAAGAAGTGGACGAAATAAATGTAGTCGCAACCACTTGGCGTTATACCACTTTGTCGGAACGTTGATTTTGCACTTGCCCCTCCAGACGAATATTTATGCTATAATAATGACTTATCATCTCGCGCTTTATCATCTTTCATGCGAATTAAGAATCTCAATCCGTAAAAGTCGTAAAGATAGAATCGCTTCTTCTGAAGAAGCTGTACGCATAGATCTTCGTATCCGTTTCTCTTGCGCGGCAAGAAATCTCCATTCGGATTTCGCATCCCGATTTATTCTTGGCTCATGCAGATGCATCACTTTTGCGTTCACGAAACTTTGCGAATATTTGCTCGGCTAGGAGAAAAAAAAAAGGGGAATCGCCGAGCGAGGTATCGAAATTTCAGATTCCAATCTAAACTCGGCCTTCGAGCGACAACCATGTTCGGCAGCGAAACAGCTGGAGGTAGGTACAGTTTGCGCCGTTTGGCACAAGAAGACGGCAGAAAAATGGGCCCTCTCCCTCCCCTCTGGAAAAATCGATTCAAACTCGCTCCACGAGTACCTAAGCCGCGCTTTAAAAAGCTAGTGAAAAATTGCCAGCGGTTTTCCTCTTTTATTTTGTTTTTCCCCCCCAGTCCCTTCCTTTTTCTCTCCTCTACCAATGCTCCTCACGCCTCGAATCTTCTGTGCTCCGTTCAACGCTCCTTTCCCCGATCCCTGGTACGCTCTTCCTTGCCTCAAATGGTTTATCCCGGAAAGATCTACCATGCTTCGTTCCTTACGCGATAAACATTCGTGATTAATTATATCTTTATCCTTGTGATACATATATCAATCTCGATCCTTTGATATAATACTACGAGAAACTGTTGCGTACGTATAGCCAGTTATATCAGGGATAACGGAAGGAAAATCTGTTTCGAATTTATCTTTTGATACAGCCGTCTTTTGACTTCCTACAATAATAAATGCAGCTTAGAACTGCGAGTTATCACAAATTTATATCGATATTCCATGCTAAGCAATTTCACGATTCTTATACATGCCGGTCAGCGTATTTCCTTCAAATATGAATAACGCCATGCTGGCGAATATCGCTTGCCAAGCGTGAAACGCGGTTTAGCGCTTCTGCTTTTCGGGCAAACCTTTATGAATATTGCACCATAAATTTTAGTTTTATATATATAGATATATGTATATAATATGTATACACGATATATATATATATATATATATTTTATACACGCGGGTGACCCATCATTGCGAAATGTCATCGAGAAATATGCGATCGTTTTCTTTATGTTCTTGCATATCATGGCAACGTGAGAATATTATATTTTTCTCAGAAAATACTGTATCGATTTTTTAATTATAGCAAATTTTTACATCAAAAAAATAATATAATTTAATCTTTATACATGTTCTGAAAAAGTATTTGATATTTTATATTTTACAGTGCATAAACTTAAATTAGTTAGCAGCTCACATAAAGATTTTTATAAATAATTAATTTTGATTACTATCATTACTTGAAATAAATTGTATATTTGTTGATATATTTCTAAAATTAAAATATTATTAGTTGAAATCATATTATTAGTTGAAATGTGTTAAAACAATAAAAAATATATTCTTAAAAGAAGAAAAAATTCATAAAAAAGATGGCTTAAACTGGAAAAACTCAAATTGGGATATACAATTTTCAGAGAACGTTTAAATATACCTGCGAAATATTCTTTCCTGTATTAAATATACAAAGCATAATTATATTTAACAATGGAATTTAATTACAAATTGCTGATTCGCCCTCTATCAATTAGAAATTTTAACAATGCAACTTGAAATTTTAACCACGTAAATTAATTATCGGTCATAATTCGCAAACAATGCAGCATCGAAACATAAATCGAGGCTTTAATCAATGTCACAATTACTGATAGTGCAAAGTGAAACGAAAATAGAAAGACATATTAAAATGTGTTTAATGATGATGACTTTAACTCCCTTATTCATTTAATCGTTTGACGTTTCACATTCGCGTTAACAGATATTATATTACAATGCGATAAAGGATAATCATTGTTCTCTATAAGAGTACCTATCGAAACTTAGGGATAGGTACTACAATGCGCGACTACAATGACTACAATAGGAAAGGGATTTCTGGAATAGTCCATTCACGTGAGTGCGACAACTTGCTTCAACCTATGTCCACATTTGCATACGAGCACATTGTACTTGTACTTTGATTGCTCTTGCAGATTCGAAGTAACCACCGGCATCAAAGACAAAATAGCTTTAAGTTATATACACTGAGTGATGTTTTAACACGTTTATACATTTTACATATAAATCACTGTACGATTATATAATTAGCATTATTAATATGTCAATTTCTATGAATCAATGTATAAATATAAAATGAAAAGATGCAAAAAATAAAAGAGAAACATTATATACATATATATATATGCAAAAGTTACACGTAAAGATTAATACTAAATTCTTCTAGACTTTCAATGATATGTCAATTGGAAAATTGACACATGACTGCGTCAAAAAATTGATAAATTTTTTTCTTTATGGAAAAAGAATTAATAACAAATCAAAAGAATATTTAAGTAGGAATACAACGCATATTGGTTACTCAAAGAAGCAATTCATGCATGTTGCTCTTAGGATCACCGCTTATGATCGCGCGTTTTGGGTATTTCAGTACAGCGTTAGGCCGTTAGTGTCACAGCTTGATCTCAGCGGAGAACCAAAGCTCGCTTTCAGGTTTAAATGGTGGTTAAGTAAGCTGCACGGTCGCCTCGCTCTCCTCAGTTGCCCTTTGCCGATATACCCACCATCTAATATACACATTCACGCCGGGACAGGCGTGCTGCCATTAAACGTGGCCGCACACCCGCGCATGCAAACGTGACTAACACATTTCCAGAGTCCAGCGCGGATATCCTAACTTATGATACACGAAGGCGTCGTTATAACTGCTCTCTTCTCTCTTACCCTTTCGTACCCACTTCTCCGCTACCTCCTTCGTCTCCTCAGTTTCCTGCCCATTTCGCACCGTCCACCACCGCCCCCGCCATCCAGTTTTAATCCGTAGATCTAGGACTGGAGAGCGCGGAAGGAAAACTGGCGAGTCCTCGTCGACGCAGTCTACTTGGCTGCAAAAGTATACATATAACGAATAGTACCCGGTATGTCCCTGAGCAGCGTCGTGCACATTGCCGTATTCGAGATTTCGTTATTAATATTTAACTACAGCGGAAAGATTAAAAAGTTTTAGGAATTTTAATATAGCCGTACCCCAGGGAGTCGTTTCCATGCTGAAACCTGCGCCAGGCGTTCCACACGTACACGGCCACCGCGACGGCCACGTGTGCGTGTGCAGCTGGCGACCACATGCGCCGCGCGCGAATATGCGTATATACGCGATTCCCCCACACGTGTGAAGATGCACGCGTGTGCAACGCCTATGTGGGATGCATGAGCGCCGTGCATGCACGCGCGAACACATTGATATTCGGCCGCGTCGTTTCTCACGGCGCAGCGAACAGAATTTTAACGACCCTCGTTATCAATCTCGCGACGAGCGAGTCTCGACTCTCGACTGACCGGCCGATCGATTTCGATCAGCATCACCGGGATATACCTTGTTCGTTAACGCTCTATGGAACCGAAGCCCATTACATATAGTGCCAAGTATATCGTGTAGACGAAACTCGCAATTTGATTTGCGGTTGACGGACAAGCGTCGACAGGCAAGCGGGCGTTCCGACTGCGAATGTCTGACTTATCGGTCTTTCTCCACTTAAGACGTATCCTCGCCTCGCCGCGCCGCCTCACGCCGGCTGTCGATCGTCGATTCCTGGAGGTAACGCAAATCGCATAAAGCTTTTACGTATCACATACATCAACCGCGCCGATTTTCTATTGATCCTACCGTGTATTCTCTCTCTCTCTCTCTCTCTCTCTTTCTTTCTCTTTCTCTCTCTGTTTCAGCGAGGCATGCGTTTAGCGCGCTTATCGTACCCTTCACGCGTGATCTACCATGTATACAACGTGCGTCCGAATTAATATTTCGCCGGGCGAGGCTCCCAGCATGCATAACTGAAGAGTTTAAATGTCGAGAGTTCACACGGTGTTATTTTGTTGTTTTGGCCTTCCTGAAACGATCTGTTAAAATGCTTCATGCAATGCGTATCCCATGGAAATGTGCCATAACATAATAGACTTAGTGTGCGATTGTCGAGGAAGATTAAACTCGATCCGTGCGCAGGACACACGATAATGTTTTCGAAATCAGAATTTTAGATCAGCGATAATATTTTCTATCCCGTGACTATAAGAGAGCCGGCGAGTCTTGTCCAAACAAAGAATTTCATAAACATTACGAACAAATAAGTGCGATTTGAAACGATTGTATCTTGTTAAAAGTAACGTGACATACTTTTTTTTTAAACATACAGAAGTGTATTAATGTTTTTTTTTGTACTTTCTGTTTTATACATATATGTGTTATACTAAGTGCACTTCTAATCATAATACGCGAGCTAATAAAAGCAACTGCCGTTGAGATAACCTTTGCGAAAATAAATGATATCGATTATGTCATATACGCGTGTGATAACACCTATTTTTTACTCTTCGTAACATTTAGAGTAACGTGACTTAGCTACTTTAATCTTCCTTAGAAAAGATATCGTAAACGACAAAAAAAAATAGGACTGTTTCAGCGTGTAGTGACTGAAGTTATTTATTCGTCGTGGTAACTTCGCTTATAAATTACGGTGAAAGCTTCGCATGTAAGAGTTAACACGCCGATAATGATCGAAATATTTCGCGGCAGCTTTCCTTAAGAATTCGGTGCTATTTATTCTCCGGCCCGGGGCTATAAAGAAGAAGCGTGTGAGATAGCGTCGAAAGGATAAAAAAAGCATGATTGCTTTACTTTGCAGATCGTCGCCGTCGGTCGAGGGTAAGCGTAAAAAGAAGTGTCGGAGCGGGAGGCGGTAGAATGGGAGAGGTAGTGGCAAGGGCGGTTGGAAAAGTTGACAGCCTCCGAAAGTTTCGACACCCTGTAGGGAAAGAGACGGCTCGATTAGTTTGCAAACGACCGTAACTTTTGCTCGAGATCTTTATCCGTAAAAGTACAGACAACTTTCTCGTAGGCGGCGCGACCGGAGATGGGGAGGGGAGGGTGGAACAGGTAAGGGATACGGCTGGTTCAATTGTAATGTCGGGACATAATAATTCAGCTTTCACTGTCCCGTCCGGCGTTATTTTTTTTTCCCCTCTCCTTCAAAGAGCGTTCTCGTTTGCGCGCGTATTCCGCATCTCCACCGCAACGGGCACAGCGTGACGCTTAGACTTCCTTGCATTAGCGCAAAGTAACTTCTAACTCTACCGTAATTTTTTCAGGATTATCAACGCGCACGTGGTCGACATTCGTGCTTGTCAGCCAAAAGCTTTTTAAAACTTCGTGAGAATAGTACGGAAGCGCGTCGCACATCCAGAGATGTGCAAATTTTATGCGACAAAAATGAAAAAGTTTTCAGAAACGGCATATAAAATGTCAATTCCTTTTTTTTGGTTCGCGCGTGGCAAACATCGTTACTGCGATTAATATAATTCGATTGTCGCTCGCGCAATCTCCCTTTCCCCCGTATCTCTTTCTTTTAATGTCTATTACCAGATGCTCTCATCCATTTCATTTTCCGATGCACATACCGGCTCTTGTACTTTCAGCCCCGTAAGAAAGACGAAGGGGGATCAAAGCAACGACCCAACGAAATAGCTTACCCCACCGGATATCGAATTTCGAGGGTGGAAGAGAATTATTACTTACGAGCCTCTCGCTGGCTACGTACTTACTTACCCTCTTATTGGCTATCTGAAAAGCAACCGAACATTTCTCATACCGGGTAAACTCCTATTTACTCGTCGATACATTTTATTCAATCCTAAAAGTAGCGCGGCTCTGACATAAGCGAATGCCAGGAATTACGCCGAGTAGGTATGTCAGAGGAATTCCGAACCCGCATAGCGCTTACGCTTCAGCGGAAATTCCTGAAAATGTTACGATCTTCAAAAATCTTTCCCGGTAGCAGACGACGGGCGTCGACGACGATATCCGTTTCGCAATTTTGTCACTGTCACGATCCCCTCGTGCTAATGACACCAGATGCAATTCGCGCAGTATAACCGCACGCGCGAAACCGACAAAGGGGTTCTAACGTTTCACGCTCCATCTGCCCGCGTTTACGCCCGCGCAATTCTTGCTCGCGCAAATCCACACAGATCCATATACTCACGAGTGTTGCGAATGTGCGGTCACTTGATTTATTACCCCTCAAGATTATCACTCCCTTCCTGGAGCAGAAACCCGCCTCTTCTCTCTGACCTCTCAGTCTTTCCTCGTGGAACCACCGTTACTCCTCTGAGTGGTTTGTGACTTCCTGCTACGGTTTACGGAGCGAGTCTACAGTTCGGAATTCTATGCGGGGACTAGAGAATGAACATATAGATTAAGACCGTCCTATAATTCATGGATCACCGATAATCCGCTGATGATAAGCGTGAAATTTTCCAGTCGAATGAATTTAACAGAGCTTGCGAAGCTGTGACTTTTAATGGTATCACGGCATTGTCTCTTTCCTCCTCTCTTAACACATATACTACATTTTTATGTTACAAACTTCCTACAATGTTTATTATCAATATACAAATCAGAATTATTGCGGTCCATTAAATTTCCAATCGTAAACAAATATGTAATAATACGTAAGATAGAGAAATATTTCCACACGTCTCTCGACACAATTCCGTTTCTATCTCATCACCACACGCGAAAAA
The DNA here is from genome assembly GCF_000956235.1 of Wasmannia auropunctata. NCBI lineage: Eukaryota > Metazoa > Arthropoda > Insecta > Hymenoptera > Formicidae > Wasmannia > Wasmannia auropunctata. The sequence continues at coordinate 2,314,038 of NW_012026819.1, read as the reverse complement.
CTTTCACGTCAATCTCGTTTTATCCGCGATAAATCCGGCGCGTATATTTCGTGCTCTAACAAATACATATGGCCGTTTCTCCTGCGTATTACCCGTACGGTTGCCCTTCTGATGCACAGCGATATCACGAGCGGCAGGACTGCGCGTCGTAGAATGGGTCGTGGAGAGCGATATCCCGTGAAATGATTCAGGGAAGTCGCCGAATAATGCGCCTCGCTGGTTCGGCGGTAGGCACTTAAAATCCGGAGACTGGAGTCCTCCGCCTCTCGGGCTCGGGCGTCCGGGGATTCCATCCCGGATCCCGGTGCCATGGTTATAGTAGTAATAGTAGCCGGTCGCTAGCGACCGAATCCGGTGAACGAGCGGTGCACTCGGACTTGAGACGTTGTCAGAGTTTAAATCTTACCACCCTTCTCGCCTCCCACTGGGCCGCACCGGCGCGGCGCGGGCGGCGGATGCCTCGTTCCCCTTTATTCCCTAACTCCCTCGCTCTAGAAGGCGACCGCTTCGGTGCTCTCTACCCCCTATGGCCGCCCCTCGACAAACTGACCCCGTAAACTTAGCCTCGCTCCAGCCATCTTTCCCCCAACCTCCTCTCCACGTCTCTCGACCGACGCTTCGCCCCTCGGCAAATAGTCAAAGAGAATTCAGTCCAACGAAGCTGTGACAGAGTTATGACCGCCTTTAACGTATCTACGTGCCGTGGCATTCGAAATTGTCTCGCCTACCGTGCACGGCTTCGGAAATCTAGTGACCCTCGGCGATCATCATTTTACTTACTGTCCAAGGAAGTGTCAATTGCACGCTGACTCGTGTAACGCGTCGACATGGTATCAAATTCGCGCCTGGTGTATATATCTTATCCTGACGCAAGAAGTGCACAATTAGCTTTCGTTTTTTTTTTGTTTTTGTATGGTAGACTACCTCGCGCAAAAAAGAAAAAGAAATTAATAAATATGTAATCAATTTTCTCGCGCGTTCCGCCTGATGAATTTAAAACACCATCGCGATCTTTAACGTCTTTAACGTTCCGTAGACGGCGAAGGTAAGTACAGTACCTCCCGTACTTCGCAAACTTCTTTCGGCACGGTGAACTTTCCTTCACTTTCCCGACTTCGTTCGCAACTTTCGAGATACTTCGCGTAAGCATTGCGCGGCGTCAGACCGTTGCGTACGGCCTTCGAGTAAACGTCGAGGAGAACGGACCATTCTTTCCATAAACAGTTTTCCGAAGAACTCGACGGAGATGCTGTAAGCGAAAGAGGGATGATGCCGGAGACGTGTAATGGCTGACTCCCGCGCAGTAGGAAGTGTTCGGGATGTCGGATGTTCGGGTGAACTAGCCAAGCATATCCGAGGTGGAGGGTTTGGTAGGTAGGTCAACGGGTATGAAATTTCAATGAGGCTGCTACTCTACGTCGCCACGGAAGAATTCCCCCGGCGCGCGTATAGTCCACCAGGGTTAGAATTATGCTTAGAGTCTGAAATATCGAGCGACGGAAGAAGGGCGTGGAAGAGGCGGCGGCGTGAGAGAGGAACGAAATGGTGACGGGAGAGGAAAAGGAAGAGTAGAGACAGAGATCTAGTAAGAGGCTGCATCGTGCATTCTCTTTGTAAACCCTGCTAAGGATCTCCCTGCCATACCCCTCCCGCTATTCCCTTGCACAGATAGAGAGAAGATAGACTCGAAGTACATCCAAATACAGCCCGCGTACGAGTCTCGCTTTGAAGCTCAATATCTCGTTTGCCAGGAATCGAACCTGCCGAAATCAATGTCACGCGCAAGTCTTGTCCCGAAGCTCTCAGTTTCATTACCTTCCGCCTATGATTCACTTGCCGCTCAAGCTTAATTTGATGTTCAAAATCGAGTAAATTAATGCTTATATCATATTTTCGAACAATCATCAAATTTGATTGTGATAAGAAAGAGACATACTTCAGAAGGCACATAAGTTAAACAGATATTAATATGAAAGAACTGTATTCTCCAATCTTTTTATGTAGTATATAAAAAGTTTTGAGTCATGAATAGTTATGACTTTAAATATCAGCTAAGTGTATGAAATTGAATGCACAATTAATTCAGTGTATGAAATTGAATGCACATTACATTTTTTAATTTAACTTAATTAAGATAATTAAAAATAATTGAGTTTTCTCATTTTACGTATGGTCACGTTATATTGCATAAATACGAAATAAGAATGAAGCAATTTAAAAAAAGAAGTCAATAAACGACAAGGAAGCAGAAAATAAAATATTCGAGATTTGGACTGTACAATAAATAAATTTAGTATTCTAAAAAATAGAATTATATTAAAATTAATATTTGCTGACGAGCTATATAATATTATTATTGCAATGTGCAAATGTTAAACGTAAAATTATGAATTGTTCAATATTTCGTTTGTGTACTTCTTCATAGATTTGCATTGATTTATGATCACTTTAATTTAAAGCCACTGCATCAAAATAAGAAAAGTGAACACGATTATAATAAATAAAAACCTTCAACACAAAGAATTGGCCACTATGCCTAAACAGCACTATAGAAGAGCACTTTGCTCATTAGCTCATAAAAGTATACCTTCATAATATATGCTTGCCTACGGGTAGGCTCCTCAGGCACTTTGGCCGCTTTTTACTTGCCTCCTATCTTCTTCAGACCTCCCGGCGGCTCCATCCTTTTGCTTCACAGTCTACAAATTGTTTCTAACTAATTTCTAACTAATTTATTGATATTGTGCCATCAATTTAAAAATTTGGAAAATAATATAGAAAAATTAGATTTGATAATTTTTAGAGAATACATGATTGCTCTTAACCATGATCACATAACACTCTTCCTACGTTTCTAAAGATAGAATTATAGTAAAACGATATATTATATATGACTTCGATTATTTTTTATATATTTAAAATTTATTTTATAATTGCTTAAATACACATGACTTTCTTTTCGTGCAGTGCTTATTAGTAGTCATAAGAAAGCGCAGTAAACCAGAAGTATAGGTATGCCGTATACATGCATGCCGTATACGTGCGCCCGGAAAAAAAATTATTATACACACCAGTCTCGGAAAAGACTGGGAAGGGCTAGGGTCAGTATCCAGAGTTGTCTGCTACATTAACCTGCAGTACGCCTCGAGAGAGACGTCTCAGAGAAAGAACTACCCTTGGAAGTGGGTATATGCCGACGCCGGGCCCAAGCACTTGTCCAAGTAAAATATTCAGCTCAACTCGACGGCACAACGATATGTATACGTTCTCTCTCATCTTTTCTCTCTTCCCATCTCCTCCCCTCCCGGATTCTCCAATGGGCAGTTCTTCTTTTCGGCCCTTGGTAGGAATTCGACCGAGTTCGAGCAACTTTAAGAGTTAGCGATGTGCGATGAACTTTTTACTCGCGGCACTCCCGTGTTAACGGACAACGCGATGCATTGAATTCGAATTTGCGTTTGACTTGGTGGACTTAATCCGGATGAATTTCACGAACGGTTTATAGCCGTGAAACGAGGCGATACGGTAATACATAAAGTGATAATGCTCGGAACAGTCGGAACATTTTCTTCAACTACCCCAGCGAGATAGAATAAGGATCATTTACAAGAATATCATTTATAGAAACTTTTAACCTACTGGCAGTCTATTAATGTCAGAAATTTAATTGAACGACTAACGATTCTTGCTACGTACCGCTGTCAAAAGCAATGCTACATAAATGCATAATCTTGTACAAAACTATGTTACATGCAATTTATTATCAATTAAAATTTACTAATCAGCCATTTAACGGCGATTAAAATGTCCTAATTTTATGTTTGCCATTATAGTTAAGTTTCTGAAGCAACTCTTTGTCAGGACAGATGCGAATTGATTTCTTCTTCCTATAGATGATTGGCTCGACATGATACACGAAAAATGATAGGAGGAATGGATATATTTAATAATATAAGAAAATAAAGTATTTCGGCAACGTTGGACGGCCGATAAGAGGGTCTCCCACGTGAGAGATCATTATTTATCTCTCAACAAGCACGATGAGACTAAGCGATATTAATTTGTCAGAACATGACAGCGGTCTTAATAAATACAAAACATGCTGTATGAAAAGATTTATTATAACATGCAAATAAAGAGTAGTCAAATATAATCTCAATAATTTTTCAATACATAATATTACATATTAAAAATTTAACGTTGTAAACGTGAAATAAATGTGCTTGTAATAAACACTTAACGGAAATAATTCCGCTTATTGATATTTATCGGTTATTAATGATATAAAAAGAAAAAAATTTTGCTAAATATCTTTCGCGAGATCTATAGGGTTATTGCGCAACGCCGCGCGAGAAGTTTGATTTTCCGAACAAAGCTAGGTCACATTTGGTATATGTATAGGAATGTTTAGCATGCTAGCGTGTCACAATATTAAATCGGCAATTCTTTTCCGCGAACGAAACAGTAACCGCGACCGCCTTTTTCCACGGCTACCGCAATACTCGACCAACTCGCTCGAACAAAAGGCACTTCCGAAGAGAAGTCTACGAGCGTACGATGCGGAGGAGCAGATAAAGGTACCGATGGCGAGCCGGGTATTCACCATCGGACGCAACACGTAAAACGATGCTGCACCAGAAACGGCGGTCTTTCTATGAAAGTGCCTTTCCCCGCTTTGCCAATGACGCACACTTCGCGGTGCATACACAACTGTAGCCGGCGCGGCTACAGGCACAGCAGATCGGGTAGCAAGTAAAGGGATATAGAGAAAGCAGCTGCGACGAGGGACATGGAAAGGAGAAAGGTGTAGGGCGGTTGATGGTGGAAGGGTGAAAGAGGGAAAGGAGAGGGAAAGGGAGCTCTTTGAAATACAACCGCGATTCGTATCGGCTCGTTGGTCGACCGGCTGGTAGCTCGAGGGGCTGAGACGTCCAAGCGTCGAGGGGAGCTACGATTGGTACGAATATTTAAATGCTGAGATATTCAAAAAAGCTCTTCTCGGATACCTCGTACTAACTATCAGTGGCGAGAGACCGTGAACGCCAAATAGTTGCAATTCGGACCTCTGAAAAAGCGACCGAAATAAGGAGGTCGAGAGTCGGGAGAACAAAAGAGAAGAAAGAGACAGACGGAATAGGGCAGGCAGGCGATTGTGATTGTTTGCGTCTCGCTACATAGAAATAATCGCGGAGGTGAAAGTGAGATACACTGAATGACCCGCTTACACTCCTCCGCAAATCTACAGATTTAATATTAACAATTATAATAAGATTATAAATAAGATGGTCATTCTATAATTATACTGTTGCTATAATTTATTTTATTGTTTTTTCTTTTAAATTATATTTTCATAAAGATTATAGTATAATGATTTTGTATCATCTGTGTGGATAATAATTTATCAATTAGTTATATTTAAAAGTTGAAACTAATCATTAAAATGAAAATTTACGTTTACCGGTTTATAAGAAGATAGGTTTTTAAGTTGATGTTGTAATAAATAACGCTATTGAAATGGACGGCTATAAAACTCTCGTTTTGGGCAATCATTTTATCCTGTTTTCTGTACAAACTTATTTTTGAGCACGAGCTTCATATATCTTGTCTCGAGCTTTTGGTCTTTTCATTCAAAGTAGCAACAACAAAAGTAAAACAATACTTGTTACAATTGCACGTACTTGTAACATTAATTACGCTACGTCACGGAATACGAATATTAGAAGTTCTCAATAATAAGATAATGTATAAGACATCTATTGATATATGAAGGAAGATTGTTTGCCTTAATAATCAATATAAAGAACTAATATGAAAATTAATATTTTATCATTTTCTCGATGATAAAATTATAAATAATGATGCTATCTATCGGAAAAAATAAATTTTACATTATGTTATAAATCACTTACCATAATAATTAATAAATGACAGAATTGCAACAATGCAGTCACAATCCCACAATCTGCAGCAACGTTATTTTGATTTCTTATAAAATTATCTCAATCATATAATGTTATAAACTCTATTAAAATATTTAAAATGTTTTTTTGTTATAAGGAGAAAATGAAACAAGGGGAAAGAGAGAGAGAGAGAGAGAGAGAGAGAGAGAGAGAGAGAGAGAGAGAGAGAAATAGATATATATGATGTGATAGTAATATGTATGTATGTAATATTGTAATATATTACAAATAGATATATATGAACAATTTTATTTTGCAGATGGTATATATTGACTTCAACATTTTCCAAGTATCGGAAAAATGTATGAAGGTATAATTAGTTTGTATAGATAACGTATATATCAAGCAATCAAATTTATCATCGACGCAATATTGCAATCGAGATTTTATTATACACCGAAATGTCCGCTTTTGAAATATCCAAAATGTAATAATGTTCCCCGATGCTGAACTTTTTTCGTCTTCATTCTTTTTATGACCACTACTACAGCACTACTACTCACATTAAGATCTGTGAAGTACCTCATCTAGGTTCCTCTTGGAAACTGTACAATTTCGAAGTGCAACGTTACCCATTTCATTTTCTTCGCAGTGAAATGTTGGTTGCATCATACTTTATTTACGAATTTTTACTGACCGCTTTGCCATTATACGAAATATAGGCCGAAAGTCCCCATAAATATAAAAGAAATTGTCTTATATATAATATTTCTTTAAAAAAAAAGTACAATTTAATTCAAAATAATATTACACATACCTTTTGCAGATACATACAATAATCTTCATAATTTGCAAAAAAGAAATAAGATTGTGATCATTCATGAATTGTATTCTTAGCCGCAAAATTCGTATATAATATAATTTGTTTTATAATTGTACGTAAAATAAGATAATTGTGTTGTAGATTTTATTCACTTTAACAATTTACGCAAATCTAATATATCCTGTTACACATTATTGTTGATGATTAAACAAAATTATAAATCCACCGAATTCTAACTACTTTATTACATTTTTACAATCAATGGTTGTTAAACTGATTGTTAAATTACTTTGTATTTATAGATCAATTTTTAAAATATCACGATAACGGCTAAAAACCGACGGTTCTCCAGAGAATTCACTTCACTCTCTCTGGATTGTTTAACCATAATATTCCTCTAAATCCCTGGAGTTCCATCGTGGTTTATTATCACAAGTATGGCAGTATATGAGAGTTTTCATGATAATATTTCTGAAGAAGATAACGCGAGAAATTGTACCTGCAACTTTCTAGCTATTTTTAATTTAATGGTTATCGACTTTAACATATAAATAATTGAAATCATTGTAGTATTGATTTTAGTTTATACTGAAATACAGACACATATATATTATCTTATTATTAGATTGTTAAAATATTTAATTAAATTACACAGTATTTAAATACTAAATAAAACATAAACATCCTGTGTATATAGTACTATCAAAATACCTACATATACAAATATCTCTACATAGATTCGTGTGTTTCTATTATTGCCAGACAAACTGAATCAGAATAATTGTTAATATTTGCGTTATATTTAAATCTAATTTATCATCTAATAAGTTATGCGGATTATTTTCATATTTGCGTATGTCAGAAGTTACGCATCGTAAACCCCATAACAAAAGATGCAAACCCAACGGAATTTATATTTGTACCTCATTTTCCACGATGACGGAGGCCGCCAGACGAGGGTTACGACGCGAGCAGGCGGTCCATAGTAGGTATAAACTCATATTTTGGTCACTCCGGCGAGCTTTAATAAAGAAAGCTCCCTTTCCACGACGCAGACAGGCCGATGAGAGGCGGTGTACCGTGAATCGCTATATAGATACCCGTAACTGTCAGTGAGCTACACGGTATACTCCTCCACTATATATATATATATATATATGACATTCCATATATGTACATACACAGAAACGACATACATAAAAGGGAAGAGGGTGACCGCAGGACTAGGCCGGCGACGTAGCGTAGAGGATAGGATAGGATGAAGTATAAAGAAAGAAAGCCAGTTCTGAAATAGCACGAGAGGGAAGAAGGATATCAAGGCGCCGTTGAAATGAGGGTGAGGCGTTGCCAGTCATAGTCGAGATGACCCGTCCCCACAAGAGGCCCGCGGGTTTGCAATATTAGTTTCCACATTTTGAAAAATCCCGTCATCTGACGCGATCCCGAACCCTCTCTTACACCCCACGCGAACCATCGCCATCCTCCGCACTCACACATCGGCCCCACTCCACACACCCACACACATACACACTCGCGCGCTGTACGCTGCGTTTCAACCTATATTGTTATTTGCATACCCGCCACCCGCCACGGTCCGCATGAATATGGATGTGGATGTGGATGCTCAACGTGCAGCCTCGCACACTGAAATTTCGGCGAGGTCTTCGTCGGAATTTCGGGTCGTAAACGTTCATCGTATTATACGTACACAGGTACGTAGATCACGTGTATAGCGACGTAGAAACGCGTCCCGGGGCTCTGTCGATGCGCCGCTGCTTTTCGCGTTTAACGGCCGAGCGTTTCCTTTTCGTGATCCTGGGAACGAGAAGATACAGAAAGCTCGCTTGTCAAAGGAATCAAAGTCGTATTAAGTGTATTAAAGAGACCATGAACTATATACGTTTCCGTATGTAAAACAAATTGATATCTTAAATTAGTAATGTTCGATTTGCAAAATTCCTAAATGACAGGCGACAACATTTTATCGCTACATTACTATTCTTCCAATAACGTATCTTTTAATTCAAGTTTCTGAGCGGAGTTTAAATATTTTAAAAGAGATCGAGTAATCGTACTTTAATTTCTATAATTTGGTACTTTCTTAAATTTCAGAATCGCTATTGAGTAATCATTGGACATTGAAAGATTCAGTTTTATTTATTTTGCAAACTTAATTTTACGGATTTGCTGATCTTTCGTTCAGTTCAAAGAAATATTGACCAAACTTTCCGATGCATAAAACTTGCAGAGAACTTTGTACATTATCTGAATAAAATCTTATACTACTATATTATAAAAATAATGGATTGCCTGTGTTTACATTTTAATAATACTTGTGCGATAAATATAAAAAAGTAATGAAAATAAAAGAAATTATTTCAATATTTGCTAAAATAATTTCCTTTATTTTCATTTTTTTTTTTTATATTTATTGCAATCGCTGAAATAATTTCTTTATTATATAATGAAGGCTATTAGTAAATCAAATTTATACTTTAGGATAATTCGTTTTGCAAACGATAGAGCAGAATGTCGGTTTCAGGAAAGAGTCGACGATAACGAGGTGATAATTCGAGCATAATTACAGAGAGCATAGTGCTTCCATTGTTAAAATATAATTGGAATAAATAGAACTTAGTCTACTCATTTGCAAAATTGCGCTTAATTTAAAAAATATGGTTTAAGACAGTTAGGACGGCGAAAAGAGTGACTTTTAAAGTTTTGAAACAGCGCTGATGATACGCTGATGTACGCACGATACAACCCCTAAAATTTATGCAATCATTAAGTTGTTTTTTTTGTGTTTATAAATTCATGACGTGCAATAAATAATTAGTAACTTTTATGTAATTTGTACGTTTTCCTAAAATATTATCGACTTTATATATTCTAATTTACATTTTATATTAAATAACAATCGTAAACAGTAAATTTAAATAACAAATGTCATAATAAATGTGTTCTGAAATGTCGTTGCTGCGTCCCAGGCGATTTTAACAATTTACCTAGCCTGACGACTATGCGTAGTGGAAAAAAAATACAAGATACTGGGCGGATTGCTGTTGTACATGTATGTACAAAATTAATTGTGCGCACGTTTACCAAATTCAGTTGCGTAAACTGGTCCGATACACACGTCGGAAAATAGCTCGTTTGATCGCCCGCGAAAATTGCGAAACTGACTGACGCGTTAGTTTTTCAACTTTCCACACTCTTTTGCAAGAATAAATTTTTACCGAACAGATTACATTATTGCGTAGTACTTATCAGTAGGCTATGTTTCATAATTCAAGAAAACCACTCTTGTTATTACACAGAACAGAGTAATGCTGCATGTAATTTAAAATAATCCACTTGTGTGGTATATTTAAATTTAAATTTATGCAGTATGAAACATTCTAATGTAAATATATCTATCCATTAAAATATAAATTACATGCATGAGAAATATTTCAAAGAGAATTATTTTTTTATAACGTAAAATTAAAAAAAATTTTTTTACTATTTGATGTGGTATTTGATGTGTTGCTTTCTTTTTTTCCTCTCTCTTTTTCTCTCTGTGATATAATATATTGCCCTTTTCTAAGAATATTCTTTACCACTATCTGCCTTCTCTTTGAATGTTCACACGGTCAGTAGTATATTCATATTTCAACTTCAAGAGCTACTCTTACTTTATCCTTGTTTCGTATTTTCGTAACATTTTAAGTTCCCTCCCCGGGGGCTTGCCCAGAGGGCATTCAAAAGGCATACACTTCATTCCACTTCGCTTTATTCCATTGTTTTCCATCACGACTCAGTTCAACTATTCTCTCGGCTCGTGCATATGTTTGTCTGATGTATGCATATACATTGCCTTACCAATATATCCAATCAAAAAAGAAAAGATTTATCGAACAGATTTTATTTTTTAACTATTTTTGCATTGCAGTATATATGTTTAAATTTAAGTTAATAAATAATAATTATTACTTCATGTAATGCGTTTTCAACATTATATCAAAATTTTTCTTTTTACAGTTTGCACACAGTCGTTTCTCTCCATTTTATATAATATATAGATGTACATATATATACATGTATATATATATATATATATATATATATAATATATAATTTAATTCAACAGAAATAGATATTTACACAGCATGGAAATTTGCACGGTAGTTGTTAACTAAGTTGTAACTCACAGAGATATACCCGCAATTATTTGTTCGTGAAGCATTTTCAAGCGAACTATTGTATTCAATGTGTAGATATATGATAAGATTAGATAACTGCAATAGAATGTATTTATTTATTCTTAAATTATATTTGAAAGAAACGATAAAACATAAAAGAAGAGATAAAGTTCATTTGTTTAAATTTAAAGTAAGATTTATATTTTGTTCATATTTTAATAAGACAAAAAATATGATATATTTTCAAAATGATACATATTGTTGCATTCTTAAAAATTAATATTTTATTAATATCACACATCTATAATAATTAAAATTTTACGCTCTTTCTGTAATCTGATAAAAAACTTTTTTTTGCTTTGATATACCTACTCGCACAGCCATGAAATCATGTCGTCAGCATATGTTAGGAAGCTACTGTCAGAATATATGTTACAAAAGTACTACTGAGATCATACTGGCATACATGAATTCCTACCTATCAACAGGTTGAAATAAATGGAGCCGACATGAAATAAATTGGTACAGGTATAAGTATATACGACGTAAGGAATATGGCAGTTTCAAATATCGAGATTTGTATTTCGAGGACGATTTTAAATATGAATAGGCTAAGCATATTGATAGCATAATTAAATCATTCTAATTTTTGTGAATATATAAAACAGTTATAAATTTTTAAGAAGAAAGATCTCTGGAAAAGAGCAGTATTAAAGATACTATGATGCTAAAATTATTTAATAATAAAAAATCAAAATTTATTTACTTATAAAAGATTAATTCTTCATTGACACATTTATTAAATTTGCAAAATAAAATTTGTATTATAAACATTTCGCATTTCTTTATTTTAACGATATAATTATTCTATAATTGAATAAATTTATAAATCATAATATAATTATATATCTCGTGTTATATCATGTCATTATTGAAAATAGAATAATCTCGTTTCGTGAAAAAAAAAAACTATTGCGTCATTGAATAATCGTTTCAATTTCCAATTTTCACCTTCACTGTGGGTAACTGAGCGTAGCGATAGAATTTACGTCGATACAACACTTACGGGTAACAACATTACTTCTGGATACACCAACCGCGACGTGCGCTCAGTTATCCCTGGCCGATAGTTTTTTTTCGCGCCACCGTGTATCGACATATATTCGAGGCGCCCGATGCCTCATGTAACAATTAGAATTGCGGGTGAGTTTGGGGCTGACCGCGACAAAGCGTGCACCAGCGAAGTATTGAGCCGTGTATTTCACAGTTTCTCCGTCCCTCATGTCCAGCCGCGGCTCTGTGTCGCACAGTGACATTCACAAATGGCACGCACACACCTACACGCCGCTCTTCGCCCTCCGTTCCGGCCTTCCATAGCCCATTCGCTCTTCCTGCAATAGCGGAGAGTTTGCACAGCTATATAGATATATTTGTGCCCCGTCGACCGTGCGCGCTGGCCCATCTGTACCTACATAACTGGAACCAATACCAGCTCTGAAACGCGAACTGAAACGACTTTCTCTCGCCGAGAACACATTGGCTTCGATTCTGCATCGCGCCACGAACACACGGGAACGCTCAAATGGTTCGAAGCCGAAAAATCTATGGCGCCGTTTAAGCATAGCTCAACGTGTCTGCGGATCGAGCCATTCCGAACGGGATCACGTCACAGAAAGCTTTAATGCAAATTCATAAAACGCTAGGAGCATGCGAAGTTTATGGAAGCTACTTACATTTGTCATTGGATTAAGCGACGAGTTATGGGAATACTACTGATATTCATTTATCGGATTTGTATGATATAGGTGTACGAAAGAATTATGTTGTGTGTCTTTTCCGTCTTTGGAGCTTAAAGGTTCTGTACTGAGGATATAATTCTTTGGCAGCAATATTCCGGGAGTAAAGGAAATATTTAGATTAATTATTTTTCAATCGAGAAGGTGTGCATGTGTGCGTGTCTCTATGTGTACGTGCGCGCGAATTGTGGATGTTATCCACAGTTTTATTCAATTCAGGTATGCGTACTTTGATAGCCCTCTTTAAATTCACGCGCTTACACGTGCTCTCCGATATATGTACACAACAAACATCAAGTTATTCTCAACACTGCAGGACTGCATATATCAAAAGTTATTCCACTTGTGCGAATCGTGTACGTGCACATCTTGAAACGCCGCGCACATGGAAGCGCCACTTTGTGCCACTTAACTTATATCCCATTCTAACATATCGCTTCATTTGTCAACGTTTCTTGTGGGGCAAAGCAATCGATATTGATTTTTGATAAGTCCATCGATCGACCCTCTCTATTTCTAGATGTGACATCGTTTCTCACGGGAGAATATTTTTATTCCGTGCGATGCGTCAGAGACACAAATCGGCCTAACCGACCCGGCATCTTATCTACTCGGGTTAGCGAATTTGTCACTATTCTTTTCTTCACTGATGCGCCTTATATATAAGATCACGATATGCTGGATAGCGAGTTTGAAGGGATCGAGATTTGAGGGTGATTTACAGAGGACGGCGAATGAATGTGAATCTCACGAGACTAAAGCTACATCCGTTCCATTCCTATGGCGACCCTCGATCCTGGTTTGTTTCAATATACCATACCTTCCTTACGCGTTTCTGCTAAGAGCAACCCCGCTGTTGTGTTCCAAGTACACATCCACGCTCTCTCCCTTGGCAGCACTTCCAATCTTCTTCGCGACATTTATGCCTCTCAAAACGTATTGCCGCAGAGTCGTGTAAACCGATACTCGTTTTACGACAGAAATCTATTCGATTTCGTACGCACGTCCGTAAACGTGATAACTGAAATTTCGACTGCGCGCGATAGAAGAGAATAGATTGCAGATGTCGTGAAGCGGGACATTATTACAAACAATATATTAATATGTAAAGAAAACGCAACAAGATAATAATTTAAAAAATGTATACGAACAGATAAATTTTGATAAATATAAAACGCTTTTGTGAAACAAAAAATAGACCTCACAAATTCATCAAACAAAAAGTTTCTAATAATTTTGTATTAAAGGAAAGAAGACACTCAACAAACATTTTTCAAATATTTATCACCACGTTCATTCAAAGTTGAGGGGATCGCATTCAAACATGACAATTCTCAAAAAAGGTGCCAAGTACTTAAAACGAAACTTTTTCCAAATCCCGTGTCTCTGTCATCGATTTTCCCTTGTAATAGAATTCCGGCAGCACCGTACCTTTTGCGACTCAGCAGGCGCGTAAACGTCAGAGAAGCTCGGTGGAGAATAGCTGAAATCTTAATCTCTCCTACGTCCCGAGCAAAAAAGGAACCTGCATATTCGCTCTTCACCCTGGCCTCTCCGCAGGCCTCATGAAAAGGAGAATGAATCGGGAGTCGCTTTCTAGGGTGGTTCATTTTTCCTTGTGGACTCGGATTAAAAATCTATTATTTATGCGCCTCGTATCTTCTCGCACTTTTACGTTTAGGTAGGATCTTCTTTAAATTGTTCGGCAAACGAGCTCATACATCCACAATCTCCTGTATCAGCTTTTGCATGTCCGTGTTTTCTGAGCGTAAAAAACTATGCGGCTGTTTAAGTCACGTTATATAATCGGAAGTCTTGCACGTTCGCTTATAAAAGGTTTACGCTTTTATTATTATTAAATACTTAAGAGAGCGATGGTATTATAAGAGCTACGTGAGCTTGGAAAGCAACTATCACGATTGATGTGTAACATGATGATGTCTATTTGAAAGAAAATTATTTTTTTTTATTAACACTATAAATAAATGATAAAAAAGCCAATATTTTTTTATAAGGCTAAAAGAAAAATGGTAACTTTCATATTACATTAGTGGGTTATTTTCCTTCTTATACTGGCTGCTGCTCATAATTTCTTACTCGCTGTTTCATAGCTGGTAAATATTTCAACAAGTTTGAAATGCTTGTTGGATTATTTTAAATCAAGTTTCTTTGCTTTGTGCAATAATTCTGTATAGCTTTAATTAGCTAACTAATTAACTCTGAATGAGAAATTTCCAACAGGTAGATCCGAGATACCGAATGAAACGCGGCTGGTAGCGCAAATTGGCCGATATTATTCGATGAACTTCTATCTCGTTTCCGCGAAAGTCATATTACAGATTCCTTTCCTTCAGGATTTAATTTAATTAAATGACATTCTCTTAAACGAGACAAATTAATATGTACCGCCTTAACTTCAAGACACGATCGCAAATTGTCCGCAAGTAGATGGGCAAACTGCATTCTCCGCAGGTAATAATTTCCCGTTGAGACCAGACATAACGCCCGTGTTAATTTGTTGTTAGCGACCTCGGTCTTTAACAAGTTGTCGGGCACATTATCGCCAATGTAGCCGGGACTAGTTCGAAGACATAGTGGACAGTCGTTGAAGCCGGACCGGGCAACAAGCTATTGCCTTAGTCGGCACCGGCATCATATACCATCACGGCTAAGAGTTTGGTATCCTCGAGTTATCGACTCCAGGGAGCATGGTGGAGAAACTTGACGAGTTTCGTATATAGGTTGGCTGCATTGGATGTAGGTTGAAGTGTAAATCAACCCCTGAGAACTGACGCTCTCTCCGCGTCACTCTTGCCCCCCGCCCCCTCTCTTCCCCGTCCCCCCTTATGCTCTTTCCCCACTGCGGCAGTCCCGTCTTGTTCTCCCTCTGGCGTGCGCTGTCGTCTATCAGCTCACACCTCTCGCGCGCTTCTCACCCTTGTTACTACCATCTGCCAACTATTTCGACGATATCGAAACAACCTGACGAAATTTCCAGTCCCTTCTTTCAACCTCTCTCGTGTTCGCGTCTTATATAGTTTCGTTGATCCGTAGCAGCCTCCGGAGCAACCGATTTTCCGTCGCGCGATTCGGGCGGCGAGGGGGAGAGAAGGAAAACAAAAATAAGGATAAAAATAAGTGAAAACTAGAAGGGAGAGATAGAGATAGGTTTGTGAAACCGGGTGGGTGAGCAAGAGGAATGAGCGAAAGCGAAAAGGAGATAAAGAGAGGACGGATATAGGGTCGAGGGATAAAACTAGCCGCGCTCACTCCGGCACCAGCGGCGGCTCTCCGCGGCTCGAATGAGTTCCGCTCTTCTTCCTTCCGGTCGACAAATTGAAATCGTCAGACCGGGAAAGCTCCACCGAAATCCACGTTCGTGAGGAAGGTGCCAGGCGGCAAGAGTGGAAGAAGAATCGAGGAAACGAGCGGGGAATACGAGGAGAAGACACGAACCCCCGGCAATGGAAAAAGAGAGGTAGATGCCCGGCTGACGGCGGTCGGTGCGCGAGAGAAACGGCGCGATGGAGGAGGGGGGAGGGGACGCGGAGCAAGGAGGTACGGGAACAAGCGTGGTCCCAACGTGGTCGTAACTGGCGATGTTGCCTTACCGGACGATATTTCACCCCGTAATTATCTTAGCGTGCAACGCGATAGTGCGAGGCGGCTGCCGGTATTAATGCCCGCTGATAATGTACCAATAGTGTCCTAATGTCCCGTGCCGGGAGACCTGAGTAATAGACAGGCCAAATGCACTGTGGCAACGAGCCGCCTAAGGTATTCGACAGAGTGGATTATTGCTTTCTACTGTATCATTAACGATCTGATACATCCTATCTTTCAAGGGGATAACGATCGCCGTTGTTATACGCACAGCGCGCCAGTAATTACATTCATAATTTCTCGTTAATCATTAAATACACCCAAATTTCTCATTGGAATCTTTTATTCAACTACCTATCGTATTACAGCTGAAAATTTCTGCGCAAAGAAAATGTATCGAAAATCATCCCCGATAACTCGATTACATCTCATTAAATTTGCATGACCACTTTACGCAATTAAATGCGGAAATTGCCAGAAGTCTGAGTTAATCTGATTTTAATGATAATACGATTCTATAATAACTTTACCGTCACGCATTAATACGTGGTCTCGAAATGGTTTTATTTTACAGACGCAATTTTCTTTCCGATTTTAATGCAGTCAATAGATAATTAAAAAATATATATATATTTTAACGTTTTATATGTACTTATATATTACTTAGATACTATAATACAGTTTACAACATATAGTTTACAATATATGTGTGTAATTATATAATATACTATACGAATTATTGCAAATCAAATGAATAATCGATTGTTGTCAGAGTTATACAATTTATATAAATTAACTTTACTTTGCGTTTAGAAGTTAAAAAAAATTATGAATGTACAAGCAAAAGATAGTGTGAATGAGCGAACAAGAGAATAAACTGGACGATGGAAATGAAACAGGAATAGAAAGAGATCGCAAGAAAGACAAACGGAAAAGTACGAGTACGCGAACTTTGCAGTCAAAAAGAGACCGGGATACAGTAGAAGGGAGGTTCACCGGCGAGAGCAATGCGAGAATGAGATAGAGGGGTGGGGGAGGAAGTGAGGGAAGGAGAGAGAAAGAGAGAGAAACAGAATACGAGGAATGGAGTGAACAGTACACACCGTCGCGTAAATCTGTGCAAGAGGAGCTAGTACCGCTGCGTGCATGTACGTGGGCTGTCCGTGGCCAAACAATGTCTGTCCGAAACAGCCGCGATTTCTCTTATCGGGCATTCAAACGCTAAATAATGGTGCAACCAACTTCTCCTTGGTCAACACCGACAACTCGGCCAGTCGCTTGTCCGACCAGCGCGCGACGGCACAAGCCCCATGAGTAGTGAGCAAAATTTTACATTTCCCCGCCGTTACGTGCAACTCTCAGTGTATACGACCGATCGATCGGAAAACGTGACATTAACAATATCCGTTGTGCGCGCGAATCTATTACTCCTACGGCAAACGAGGTTTCAATCCTGCTGTAATTAACCGTTCAAAGTCTAAATTTCGAGACAAATGATATATTAAAAAATAATTTGTTCTGTCGCTATACGAGTAAGTCAACCTGAAAAATCTCATCGTTCGTGTAAAAATCGTCCTAATTGTTCCCGATTGTATATTTATGAAAGAGCACTTTCGTTATTCGCATATTACTGCAAATTCATGAAGATTTAATTACTTTATGCCGGCAACAGACATACGCCATATCTTAGTATACTGACACCATCACCTTGTGTACAAGTATCTGAACAGGCGCTCAAAGTTCGACGACGCTCTCATCCGAAGTCCGCCCTGTCGATACTTGCCTAGCATAATTACTTTAGTGAACAATTTTCACTAACGGCGTCTGCTTTCGTGCGACGTCACGCACGTAGAGCGGGAAGACATTTGCACCCTATATCACGTAAGATCGTGAAACGATAATGAGAATGGCAGGGGATGAGAAGGGCGAAGTTACTGGGAAGGAGGCTGTAGCAGTGGCGGTAGTGGTGGTTAGCGGACATCCGTTGAACACATATTTGGTCTGGGATCAGAGAGAATAATCCCCGGGATTACCCCTGGTTTTCACCTCCAATCGTACCCCCATCACTGCCTACATTCGAGCCATCCGCTCATCCGATCGGAATATCGACCATGGATTTAAACGCCTTTCTGCCGAGCCTCGAAATCTCCGGATCGACTTTGGATTTCGTTGGAATGCCACTAGAAATTGCTATGGATAGCTTCGCCTGGAACGACTTTATAACTACGTTGGAAATTTTAAAACGATTCGTTCAATGAAAGCGCGTTTACCAAAAGTGTGAAAATCTTTTCTTTCATGATATAAAAATCGTTTTCTCTTTTTTCCAAGTTCTTCCTAATTCTAACATAAATTAAGATTAACTTTTAGTCTGAAATTCATATTAGTTTCAGATAAAAAAACATACGTACGATTAATAAAAATTGATACAAAATTTTTTTACTATATCATTAATTTCCTTCAGTATAAGTTATGTCAAAGCTGCATAATATGGTTAAAATTTGGCATTAATAGTTATGACAGTAAACATGACATTGATCAGTAATTTATTAGTAGAGTAGCGTTTCTCGTCCGGTGACGTCACCCGAATACATTCGAATAATAGCTAGATACTGAAATAAATAACACGATCACAAAATCACTTATCGGTTGATAAATAATGGATACTGACGATCACGGTTTTTCTTAACGTCCACATCGATTATTCCATGATGCATCACACTTGCAGGAAAAAATATTGATTTTAGAGTGACCCAGTTTTTTTTATTTCTTATACGGGAAACACAGTTCATCAGTTTTTAAAAGAGAATTTTAAATTGAACGTGTGTTGATTGATTGTATTAAGAAATAAATCTCAAAGTAAAGCCTTTCGCAATCTCGTATAATATTTACAGCATTTTACGAGATAAGACCCACGGCTAAACGACTAAGCCGTTTCCCTCCATCTGATAAAATCTTCCATTCTCTTCTTCAATTCGCTAAGTCAACCAATCTCGATCACAGTATCCCGTGATTCAATCAAAGTTACCTGTTTTGAACCTTCGGCGGGTCGAGCAGAGCAAACATGCCGCGAATCGATTTCAAAGATTATATTAAATTAAAAGCAACCCCCGGTCCCCCATGAATAGCATGCGGATTCGCGTGGTACGCCATTCTCAGGAGCTTTTCGACGAGTGTACCGAAAGAGAGAAAATAAGACGATCATACGCGCGTGCGCGCGCGCGCGCGGAGCGGTCGTGTCGAATACCGCCTTGCTTGGCCGAAGGAGAGAGAGAGAGAGAGAGAGAGAGAGAGAGAGAGAGAGAGAGAGAGAGGAAAAAAAAGGAGAATATTGTCGGCAAGTAAGAGTAACCAATTTCCTTGCTCTCGGGGGAAAAGGAGGGTGCGGAACGAGGTAGAAACGAAAGACGAACGGCGGCCCCGACTTTGCCGATAAAACGAGGAGGCGGTTGAAACGAAAATCCCCGAACGCGAACGGGAGAGAAATGTGTTAGATGCCGGGCTATTCGTCCGCGCTATCCGCGAGGATCAACCCAACAACGTGCTGTTAATTTCTAAAGAGTCCCGGTGCCGTGCGGCAACGACTTCTCTACTAGCGTCCCGCGATTTTCCATCACGAGGGAATAGCCCTGGCGCCGGACTGCCTGAGGAAGATGAAGGTATAGGGTGCACGAGAAGAGGAAGGTTCTCGGAGTTGCTAGATGTATACTGTAGGGGAAGAGAGACTCGGGTCGATACCTGTTGATACTTCGTTCAAATAAAAGTCAACTTGTACGGCGAGTGGTTTAAAAGTCACACACACGCGCACTCTGGATAACGTGCTCTTTACCTCTACATCCTCTTTTCTATATAGAGTTTCACGGCGGCGGCTGTAGTTTGCGGAGACGAGAAGGTGGTCAGAGAACCGGTATGGGGAGAGAGTACACGGAAACTTCCGAGCGACTTTCGTGGATACCTTTTGCAGGAACCTCTGTTCTCCTTTTGCCATTTTATTATTTTAACGCTCCTGATACCAAACACATTCGCTTTTCCTCGCCTCAACGCGAAATCGACTTTCGTCTCTCTAATGGAAACCTATAATGTGTTACGATTGAAAATCTATTGAAACGAAATTCGTATGCACTCTACTATATATTTTTTTTTCTGTTAAATACACGTAAATTTTTATTTTCGTGTTAATAAAATCAATATTTTTTTGGCGTATGTTCGGGGAATTGTGATTTTTGCAAGTGTACAAGTGCAAATTTGATTTTATGAAAGCGCTATAAAATAATTAATTATACAGAAAAAAAATGTTTCAGTTGTACCAACAAAATGTACATACAAAATGCATTCTGATCATATCATTCAAAATTCCTTTTATCGTAACTGAATTTCTGATTATCACGGCTAGAATATTTAATAGATTTAACTATAAGTGAGTCTGATTTGTATCTTTTGTTGAATCTACCAGAGCAATGTGAAATATTTTTTACAATGTATATACTTATATACACGTGGCGTCCATTACGATTGCTATTGTTTCTCTTACAATCATTGATCTGTCGTGCTAAACAGATAAACATGTTCAATAATTCAAGAAATTCATACCTAATTGTTACATTACAATGCCAATTTGCCTTTAGGGACTAATGTGGCGATTGAATGCTATAACAACGCGTGTAGAATGCATTAGTCTGATTGTACGTCATCAATCAAATGTGTCCGTGAAGCAATGTCAATAGTTTAAAAGATAATTAACACAGATGCCGATCATTCGTTAAAACAATATATCATCGTGTACCATTTTTTATCTCGGGGGAGGCTTGCAGCAATAATAAAAGATACTTGTTGGTTATTGTGCGTCACTTAGTGATGCATAATAAAGTTGCTAAATCCGTTCGTAATAAATGCGAGAATTATCCGGGACAGGAGATTTTACCAGTGATCATAATTTTAAATTTAATCAATCTCACCGTATATCCCTCTTTCAATTAATAATCCACCGAATAACGACTGCGTCTCGAACTAAATGTCGATATCCGCGAGTTTTTGAATCGATCCCTTAATCGCTTCCTCTGTCAAATCCACTTCTCTCAATTTACGAGAATTGTTGCAGCACTTAATTCGCCGGACAGTTTTCCCCGCAGATGTTGCCTGCTCCACTTCCTCTTATCCTTCTTCACGCAGGACGAGGTAGGCGAGGCTCTGTGCGGGCAAGTCAACCGGATGAAACTCATATTCAATATGCTTTGATCACTTCCCCACGGAGATCCGGGATTCGCCCCTCGGCTACGAAGGATGGATGCACATCTTCGTAGACCGCACTGATATAGGAAGGATTAAAATGCAACCGAGCTCCGTCCCCTCATTCTTTGCCACAATCTCTAAAGCATTCACCATCTTGGATATTAAAACTGCAAAACAATCGCGATGCCGAGATGAATAGACTGCGTTGATGCAACCGAACTCGGTGGTCTGAATATTCGACGATATGTGTATATATTGTCGTGACCAAAAATCATACGTTGTTTGCACGAGGTCTCCCCTGTCATAAATTTTATGTGAAAGCGGATAACGCTGACGGAAGACAGCACGAATTCAAGTTTTGCTTGAATAGGATTTACATTCAACCCTATATTTTTTAATAAGCTTTACATACATACGGTGTCGGTTTCCTCTATAACAGTGCTTTTTTTATCCCTTTTTCCCGAACCGGTATCTATATGTATAATACATGTTTATACTAAAAATTTTATATTGCTAATATTACATTTGCTAGAAATGACGGTCTATAATTTACATGTTTCGGCTTCTTTTGAAAAATGTATGAAGAACGGTTTTTTTATGAAACCTACATCCGCCAGAGAAAAATCTCTATTTTATAGCTCATGCATAAAATATATGTTACAAACGTATATATACGTATTCAATTTAAATGAATAAACTCAAATTAAATTTTGTTTACATACTAATAACAAAATATAAGTAGAAATGTAAAGCACTTATAAGTTCAGAACTAGTAACAGTATAATTAACAAAAAATTATCAAGAGAAGAAAGAGAGAAAAGGAGAGAAAGGGACGTATATTTGATAAAACGTTATAGTTAACTTAATTAAATATGCTTAATTCTAAATTACACAACAAATATTATATTTTATTTTATATGACATAAAAATTGTTTAATAAAAGAACGCGAAATTTTATTTTATACAAATATTTAAGTGAAATTCTCTTTCTTTCTACGTATTTCTTCTTTACGTAAATGTTGTTTCACATCTTTGAGTATACAATGTCAAGCGAAAACTGCACGCACGTAATATTATCGGAAGTACTGCATCTTATCCGTAAGATTATGTAAAACGTCTTGAAAATAATTTTTACAAAGAAAATTTCAATAGTCTAGCATTGTTCTTAAGCTTCTCTTAAAACTTATTACGGATATAGGAGCTGAACTGGTGTTGACTATTCAATTGCTCGGGCATTTTGCCACGGCATCCTCATTAAAAATAATCAATATTGCGATATTAACAAATGCCCTCGCGGCTTTACGTGCTGCCCGTCGTCGTCGTCGCGACTTCACCGCACTTTCCTCGTTTCCCTCTTAAAAATCAATACGCCACACCAGTCACACCACATCACGGAATTATAGAAGGCACTTTTAAATGCAGCACGTCAGCTCGCAGATTCAGTGAAAATAAATTATACCGTTCGTTAAATCGTTAGTTGCCGAAGCAAAAATGTTATGATATATAAGGATAATAATTTTTTTTTGTAATTTAATTTTTTTGTGCTATGCACAGAATATCACGCGTAATTGTGAGAATTTATATAATTTTCTCCTCGTTTGATTGTGCATATTTATGTTATCATATTCTTTTTCTCGGATAATATGTATATTCTATACGAATTTCAATCTCGGATTTTATCGATGAACAGTAAATCACGCTTTGGCTATTCGTGCATAAATTTATTGATGCGCCTGTGCGGAAAACTACAGATGAAAAACAATGTGGAAGAAAAGTTTTCGAACTGTGAATAATACGGGATTCAAAATTATGTCCATTGTTTTATGATGACGAAATTCATGGATGGGAGCGAAAGCGGAGAATTCAATTTTCCGGAGCGAGAATTCTGGCACCCTCTGCAATCGTTTCCTGAAATATACTCTACGTTGACTGTAAAAGCCCGAAGTAGAAAATTTTTCTTTTTCCGATAAGCTTTTAAAATTCCCTATGCACTTGCATCATTTCTCTCCTTTATTAGACGCCTATCTAATGAAAAACTCTACACATTAATGTATTAACATACTATTAAAACTGTAATTTATAAATAAAAAAATATGTTGTGAAAAACATACATATCAAAATGTAGCTCAAATTAATTTTTGCAGCATACTTGTACATACTTTAAGTAACAATACGATTTTCTTCATGAAAATGAGAATAATTTATATAAAATGATGTATCTAATAATAATCTATCGCGTTAAAACTGCAGGCAAAGCCAATTAATTTCCATTAATTCGCGCAATTTTTACCATTTGCAAAACCTCCCTTTTGTCCCGCGCATTAATCGTCATTATTCTCCTGTGGAAAAATGCCTAGGATTCAGCCGCACCTCTTCCGTGGCGCAGCATCGGTGTCGCCTATTTCGAGTGGAAATTGTCGGGCCGCGGGTCGACCCAAATAAAAAGGAATCGCGCATAAATTAATTCGCCGAGTCGACCGGGGAGTCCTTTTTCTTCCGCCACATTGGAAGAGCAGACACGTTAACTGGCGGAACCGAAAGAAGGGTGGCTGACGCCCAAATCGGCTAGGACCCGCGTTGGTGTGGTAGTCGGAAGCCGGCGGTGGTGCTGGTATGTTGGATGTCGAAAACGGTTCAGGTCGAAGTGGAAAGGGGCGGTAGAGGGCGAACTCGGTGGGTTGGCGGCAGGCCATAAACCTTTCCCCGCGTAATCTGGATAGCTTTATAGATTTCTAATAAAATAACGCATTAAATCAGGCGCGGTTCGACTGATTGGGCCACCGAACGAAATCGGGTCTACGCTCGTGACGTGCACGTATTGCAATCGAACCGACATTTATTATCCCGTCCAACGACCACTAAATATTGGATGATCTTCCGCACGGATAGAAAGCACACATAAGTGCTCGGTGAAGGTAAAACCGAAAGGTTTCCTAGATGGTAGCAGATGCATCCAATGGTCGAACAATGTTCATTGTTCGAATTTTGTTTAGCAGATAGACGACTTGCGTTTTCCGTGTTTACAGAACATTCCTTATGAGTTAAGTATGGATTGAGTTGAAATTTCAAATATATCTTACCCGTCATCTAAAACCGTCGATGTAAATATTTGTAGCTGTCTCCTATTTTACCAAATTTACATTTGCAGGCAGCTCGATAAACGCTGAAATGTAGATTGTATATATATGCGGATTAGATACATATACACGTTATTGCACGCGTAAATAATATTATCGAATATAGATTAAAACCATTATGTATATTTTACTTGGATAAAAGCAAAAACATAAAAAATACAAACAAATACAAAAGTTACAAAAAATAACAATAAATTGTTTTAATATGCAATTCAATTTATTCTTCTATTTGTCCTCTTGTGTAACGTGTTTTATTGAATCGCAGTGAGCGGAGAAAAATTTACATTTGCCGCATAGGTAAACACGCGACATTTATACACATGTGTGGTTCAATATTATTGAAGTATATTTATACTTGCCCGTTATTATAAACATTATAAACCTTTTCCATCCGCATATAAATACGTTGCCAATTTTTAAACAAAATTTATTTAAAAATTCCTACTCAGTACACAGGGGTGGGGGGAGGGAGAGGTATTGACGGACTATTGGTTATATCGATGATATCATTATCACAGAAACGCTGTCGCAGTAAACGAGCGTCTATACTGATTGGAACATTTCGCACACAATGCTAATCAGTACGCTTCAACGCTAATTAACATCAGCAAAATTCCTTATACTCACATGAAACATCGACTAATACGAGTGATTTTATAGGGAAAATTAGAATAATGGAAATCTTGTCTGTAAATTTTAAAATGAAAGCAAATTGAAGAAATATTTCAATCTTTATGACTTTAACATTTACAGATTTCTTCTTTCCTCTTCCCTCTTTTTATTTCTGTTTTTCCCTTTTTGTACCTATTCTCTTTTCTTAAAATTAGAAATTCATTTTTTTTCAATTACCTTGAAATTTGAAAAAATAATCTCATTGACTTGACGACGTCGATCAATAACTGTCCCCTAACATCCCGAAACTAATTTGGAATTCTTCTCGGATCTTGGCTACACAGTTTCGTTTAAACAAGAAATTTTGTGGGCACTACTTAAATCTTATTTTATCTTGCTCATTATTCTTTCCAAAATAGTGTTCGAAATTTTTTCGTTTAAACAATAAATGATATCCTTTAACGATGCTTTAACGATTACCTATTCTATACTTTCATCAAGAAAATTGAAACAAGATTTATCTTAATGGAGCTTAAATACTTTTTCCTTCTTTTCCTTTTTGCTTAAATTGATAAAGTTTAGGATAAAGTTAAAAGTAGGGTTTAAGGTCATTTGTAAATCGTTTCTTATAGTCGGCATTATCCTAACTATAAAATTAATAAATGAATTACAGGATACTTTTATATTCATGATATTCCAATAACATATAGAAGGAAATTGATATACTCAGTTGTTAAATTTCTATGCAATGTTAGAATCTTTGAAGTGAAATAGCAAGTTGTTTATAAGATTCGAAGTCCAGAACGATTATCGTCATACTGTTCAAGTGTGTGAATTCACTTCAAGACAAAATGCACACGCGTGAATGGATGGAATAAATTCCTGTATCAAGATTCGGATAAATGCATTCCAAGCCACGAGCACGCTTGCACTCCGCATGGAATTCAACTAAGAACACGATCCAGTTCTTGTTTTGCTGTTATATCTGCTCTGAAATCGATCGCCGTACAAAAGTCTCAAGAAAATCGTGAATATACATTTCCATATTATATGCAACAAATGTAACAAACGTGTGTCGAATATATTAAATTGTAAGGAATGTGTATATATATATATATATATGTTGTATTTTATATAATTATTATATATATATATATATATATATGTTATCTTTATCCGGATAATTTTTATTTTCTGACTGACAAACTTAAATATAATATATTGCACATTCAATCAATATTTTATATTAAAAAAGATAACAGTGTGTTTCAATTACCTATGTATGTATTGATTAAATATATCAAAGTTTTATTTGATGCTAGACGTTCAATTGATCATTGATATAATTTTATAAAGTGCAAAGAAAGTATATTACACCTAAGTGCGTAAATCGAGTCAACTGCAATATCCTACGTTAACTGCCATGTTTTAATCAACAGTTAAGATGAAAATGTCGATAGTTTTCTTCGTTCGCAATTTCAGAAAGACGTAAAGACTAAGTTTGGCGCGAAGTTTCTGCTCTTACACCTATGTCTAAAGCAAATACGATAACCGGGAAAGCTGCTATCAAGTTTAATAAGAGGTGCCCGCGAGACACGGATACTATGTGATACCGTATATTCGATTTCTAGGATCCTCTTCTTTTAATATCCGTAAGAATTTTCTTTAACGCAAAAATAATACCATGACCTTTCGCAAACGATAACCGTTCCAATTTCCTCGGCTGTAATCATTTTTGCAACGATTGTTTTCACAAGGGCTGCGTACACTTTTCATAACGTTTCCATAATCATAACTGTCTACACGTTACTGTCAATGTTATTTTCTTGCATAAAATGTTTCCAATTTCAGCATGTAATTGCGTTCTACTTTGCAATGCAATAAAAGCACTGGCATGATCATTTTGGTTAGATATGTCTAAATATATACGGAAAAATTTATTGCGGAATGTAAAATTCGTTTCGCCAGTATAAATTTTTATCCGCACATGTCAGGGTCGGAAAAATTCTCATTGCAGCCTTAATGCCCTCTTGCTCGATCTAGCACAATTTCAGTTGACGTAACTTTAAAGCCGTCTAATCCTCTTAACGAAGCCATATCGAGGGGGGCAAGACATTGCGTCCTCTTGTACCCGCTATCTTAACCCTTCGTTATTTTGGCTCCCCTCGAAGTTAACTCGAAGGAAGGAGATTCTAAGTTCACGTGCTACGATCCTCACTCGTATCCGGCTAAATGCAAACTTTCTCAAACTGCAGCCAATTCGTTGTTAACTCTCATCATAGTAATTTACTTTAATTATACAGAAAAGTAACGTACAACCGCCACTTTAATCCGTAACTACCACTTGCCTACCTATTGCCCTTTTATGATTTAATTAGCACAATGCGACTCGAGGGACTCTGGAATTATTATTTTATATCCTGCAAAGTGTGAATAACTTATCACAAGATTTGTCGTCATTAGTCGCCATAGTATAAAGGCGCGGACTTAATCTCCTTCCAACGTTACGATTTCGCGACTAATATCGTGTATCACAAAACTGCTCACGATACGAGCTACCGCGTTTGAAATTTAATTATGTTTACGAGACTAAATTATGGAAATCGCATTCATGCTGAATACACTGGACGTTTGTTTATCATCGACACTAAACAGTTCGTCTCTATTCACGACAATGATTCACATTGAAAATTCTGTAAGCATTGAGAAGCAACGTGCGTCAAGAATTTAATTTTGCAAGCCTTATTGTGTGATAGATATAACTACTAGCGAGAAGAGCTACTAGCAAAGAAATCTCCAAAAGCTCATATAGCACGTTTACAGTTATCATCATATTTAGAAATATAATAATATAATTCTCAGAAAGAGAAGAGCAAAGAGAAGTATGACAAATAGATATAAAAAATATAAAGAAATATGAGGATAAAATACTCAATTTTTCCCAATGTGCACTTGCGTAATATTGATTAATTAGAGTTTCGCTCAGAAAAAAAGGAGATTACTAACAAATTTTAACCAGATTCGTGAAATACTTTAATTTAGCTTATGTTTTTAATACACCTAGTGTAATACATATTTGAAACGTTCAAATATATATATGTATATATGGGAATATGTCTAAACTTATAAAAAATTCAATTCAGCAAATGTACAAATCTATCCTCATTTATATTCCACGTTCTATTCCGTGTTTCATAATTTATAACGATTGCAAACACTTCGTTCATCATCGTGTAAAATGAAAAACACGTCAGCAAGCTTTGCAGGTAGATTTAATAAATAATCCGTACAAGAGAGAGAAAAAAGTGTAATCAAAAACAGGCAACGAAAGGGCAGGGGAAATAGAGATTCTTCTCATATCTCAAAACGCGGAAATACCGGGTGGGCTAATAGCCACGTTTGAGTGCCGGCCATTCGGCCGCGTGCAGGATATTGCAAGTGTGTTACAACACGCGCATGTACGTCACCTGCTGATAGTGACGCGTTCGTAAAACGAGCGCCGGTAAAATGCGCCGCAGATTCGTCGAATGCACGCCTGTGCGACTGCCTGTTTTCAAATTGTATTTCGCGCTGAATAGACGAAATATATATGCATGAACCAAAAGGAAAAAGCAACGTCAGTCATTTTAAACACTGGCGATCATTCTTACGATCACGTCATTGAAAGTCATTTAAAGCGAATCATACTCTATATTTTGATATGTGCAGGATCTCTTTTACGCAGAAAGATTTTGCTAACGAAATAAAAATATAAAATTATAAATAATTGGATGATATAATCTTCAGTTGCTGAAAATTGACGAGAATATAATTATAAGTGGTGTATTCTTGTAGTCTCCGGTCGGGCTTGATGGGATAAACTTATTATCGTGATCAGTAGATGTGCCATGCAGCTTATTGATTGGAGAAAATACTCGGGCATTTACCATTCAGCCGGAAGTTTTACTCGACCCGTGAAGAAGGGCTATGAGCCGCCATCATCGTTGCTTGCGCTACAGCGTTTTATTATCATATGTTTTTGCTTCATACTTCCATCGGCCCTACCATAATATCCTTAATATCCTCATTTCTATAAATTTCCCTTCTTCTCCTTATACATACTCCGTTTCTTCTTGCGCTTTAAATTCGTTTAACTTATTTTTGTTTCGTACAGAAGCAATATAAAGGATAAACAAATTCTTAAGGAAATTTTGTTCAATCGATTGCACCAGATAATTACAAGTAATTTATACAATATTGTAACATGATAATATAATTATAATATAACGTTCTATTCCAAGTTATCGCAAAATTTCAAATATTATCATGGAGTTGCAGGATCTTTTAATGAAATATCTCGTCATGTTAATTCGTCAATTGCGGTATATTGGTCTGAAAATACCGACATTGTGATTGTATTACAATAACTGATAGCGCTTCCGGTACTGTACCGGCAAATGGATTATACGTGGATCAATTCGAATTGAAAATTGCACACATTATACACATATCACGCATCGTTGCAGGGAAAAGACATAAATTACCGATGCCTGGCGACTCGCCCGAACGAATTCGGCTCCGGCGAACTTTGCAAAATAGTGCCGGCGTAATCAGCAGCGCGTTATCTGCCCTCGCCTACAAACGCTCAGTGTTGCCTTTTGTGTGGGCATTGAGAGATAGAGAGAGGGGGGACAGTCGGGGAGCAATAAATATGTTATTAAAATTACCATAACCTCGCACACCGGCGGGGTAAAACGGCGCATTTTGCAGTTAATTTTCCGGTTATCTAGGTAATAATCTCG
Organism: Wasmannia auropunctata; assembly: GCF_000956235.1. NCBI lineage: Eukaryota > Metazoa > Arthropoda > Insecta > Hymenoptera > Formicidae > Wasmannia > Wasmannia auropunctata. Next base: position 2,283,979 of record NW_012026819.1, on the reverse strand, counting down.
CTTACGGCAGGGCCGGTTAACCCTTTGGTTATAGGGGTGACTATCGCGAAAAGGGGATGAGAACGATAGGGGCAGAAGGTAAATCGGGAGCACGGGGTGAAAAGGGGCTCGGTAATGGCCGGTGCTGATGCCGCGTGTTACGTATCGGAGACATTAATAAGCGGTTTACAGCGACGAAAGTAGAAACGGCGTGCCGTGGAGTTCAATGGCGGGCACTTCCACAACGAGAGCGCCGGGTTTCGTTCGGCGCCGCGCGATCTCAAAATCGAAGGGAGCTTTGCTTGCGGGACCCTCGAGAGCTGTTGGGTGGCATCAGTGCCAACACGACTTTGTCTGAGACTCTCTGTGTCCGCCTCCGCCCTACGCCATCGACCCGACCTATCCCATCGACAATTAGCTGGCTCGGTATTGAGTGCACTTAGTAAGAATTAAGTAAACTACATGGTCGTGTCCTATCGTTTCCATCAATAAGCGAAATGATTTTTATGGGTCCTATTCTTATCGCGTAATATTTTCTCTCGGCGAGTACGGCGAAAGGTCGAGGCACAAAAGACACGAAAGGTATTAAAAATACGCCATTTTGTGCGTCAATTATGATTTTTTGCCGAGACAGATATCAATAGACGTTCGTATCGCGCTTTACGAAATCAATCCGAGATGAGACTAACGTGTCTGCCATTAAAGCTATATTAAGAGAAAATATACTCCGAAGTATAAGAAGGCGTTAGTTTGTTTCTAGAGAGAATAAAGTTCTCTCGCTACATTACTTAAAGTCAACAAAGTTTGTGTAAACAATCGTGCCACTTGATTGACTAGCATTACGCTAAAATGCTGGTCTTTAATGCTTTATAAACACTCTTAACCCTGTTGATAGTGTAAACTTTAACCGGTTTGGCTGGTTATGCAGAATGCACATTCCTGCCCCTCGCAAATACCCTATTTGAACACGAACGAATCGATAATAAAGCATATAACGATCGACGTTAAATGTTAAATAGAATTTAATATTTTACCAATCCAATGGAATCTTCAATCTAGGCGAGAATTTGATAATAATCGATAATAAGATGTCAGTTTGCTGAGATTAGCTCCTCTGCTATTCATAATCGAAGAGAGGAGCAACTTCTTATCGAAAATATTTCAACCTCAAGCCGTGAGAGGGTTATAAATTCATAACTTACATCCCGCGGGATTCATTATACGGGCAGGAAGATAACAACTCCCGCTAGCATAGAAAACTGCACTATACCACTTGCCGCTTGAACTCGAAATATTTCCGATAAAGGCTTTCCCTTGTAGCGCACTCCAAAATAGCGTATGGCTAAAGCCGTATAACAGCGAAGAATGAAATTTGTGCTCTGAACGTGTGACACTTTATCTACATCTATAAAGTAAAATCTATGCATAGTTCTGTACGCTGCAAATTGGTATTTCGTATATAAAATCATATATGTATATAGGTATATATGTACGCGATTATGAGAAACTTGCGCGATATAATCGTACACTCAGCTAATAATTAAACCGACACGTCCGACCTGATTTTCTTCTGGAATCTTTCAATGACACAACATCAATTTGTCATCGTAAAATGTCGCGTGCTTTATAAATGTTCTACTCTACTCGGTATTTCTATCCCTTGTAAACAGATAAGTTGTTATTCCCTTGATACAGAAATCGATAAACGGCGTCCGAGAATAGCGATCAAATGCTGATGAACGATAGCACTCTGCAGCGATTATTTGTAGGTAGATTGATGAATCTGTTCCCGCGGACGCTCATACCCCCACGATCCCTCTCCCTCCGCGCGCCCGCTCGAAAATGGTGTTCTTCAATCTTCGTTGCCCGGGCGATAAGGACCCAGATCCTACGGTACAAAGATTTTCATGCTGACGCGCCATTCCTAGCGCCTAATTAATGAGTTTGAATTTTTCCGGCGGCTAATGGAAAGACTGCCTGCGCAGCACGTAGTCAAAGGAACCGGCATAGTATGAAAGATGAAAAAGCGGCATCAAGGAATGGAGGTTAATACGCGAAAGTTTCGCGGCTTAAGGATATGAAACTGATGAGGTCGTGACACGATTTCGTCAATTCACGATCCTCCTCTCCCTGCTCTCCCCCGCCTTATCGAAAATATCTTATACGAAATAAGAAACGGGGTGGAACGCTTGAACGATCATTGATAGAAACGTAGCCTTCGATTGATGGAAGTAAAGATTGCCTATTCTTTTCGACATGCATGTTTGAAATATAGAAGGTTGTAAATGTGTAAGAAATCTTTTTAAAGCTGCAGAAGATAGTAGCTCAGTAACATTATGTTCCTGTGAAAAAATGAAACACGAGATGTGTAGTATTGATAAAATAATATTTAAAATATTTATAGATTTTGTTAAGACTTGCTATACTAATATATATAGAATTGTCAATTATAAACTTATATGTCAATTCGTGTATATGCACAATTTTATTTTGCACAGAACTTAAAAATGTTATATACATAGAAATTTAATTTAATTTAAATATAACACACAAAAAAATCTTAACATATTTATTAAAGATTGAATTTGAATTTGTGATTTTATAATTATCTAAAAATAAGTTGCGATTCTCTCTCGAATGCAGGAAAAGGCAAATCTCGCGAATGAAAAGTTTCATCAATGTCTGATTTTCATGCTAAGTAAACTGGGAAAAACTTTTTGCGGGGTAAGATTCAATTATGATATTATCAAGTACATTTGAATGTTTCCAAAATAATAGAATAGTATGTATGGAAAGGGAATAGCAGAAGGGAAATGGCGCATTAGACAAGAAAGAAAATAGATGAAAAGGCAGATAGGCAAGAGAGAAAAAAGGTACGAACAAAATGCGAAAGGCAAGGAGACCAGTTTAGACTTGTTGAAATGCATCGAGCATTCTGGCAAAAGTACGGTGTTTACGAACAGAATACGTCCAGCAGGCATCGCAAACCAGCAATTGTTAAGTAAATACTGTACGAGTGAATCGCATGTTAATTATCAAAATTGGACTGCCGCGGCCAGTAGCTTTTATCAATCCCGGGAATTTACTTTGCGAGATAAAGGGAATTACCACTGAGAATTTTACAAGCTCCACTATACTTGTCTCAAGATTAAAGAGAACAAAATCTAAAAAAGTTGTTAAACGATTGAACCACTTCGTGACTTGTTTAAAAAGAGTTGAATCACATTAAGAAAATTACTTTGCAGAAATGGAACGGAATCGTAATCAGTGCGATAATATTTAGAAAGTTCTTATTATTATTAGATGAATGTCATGACTGTAACGACTTTTATGAATTGTCAATGCATTACAGATTGAGCAACACCGCTTTTAAATAGTATAAGTATAATCCTATTAAAATGATTGATCGGGATGCTCTGGGAATTCAATGATTTAGGAAAGTAAGCGCATATCCGTCATTGTAATCGTAACAAATATCACCTATATAAACAACGCAGAATCAAGATTTCGAAATTGATAGAACGAACAACAAGCCTGCAATCTTTCTGCGGATTACGTCCCTAGCGCGCAATTTGAAACATCGACACACCCCATCCTTCCATTCTCGCGTCTATCACGCCCGACCTAGTCGACGGCAATAAATCTGAACTTACGGTGTATCCTTGGATGCAAATTTCCCTACAGCTATAGAAATTTCGTAACACAATATCGCCATTTCCCTTTCTCGCGTTTTCTGCTACATATACATACATATAATATAATATGTCACTATAAGAATATAAATTATACCTCCCAATCAATTTACTCATTTATTCATGATGTTCCGCTAACTACTATTGATGCGAAGGAATGAACGGTACAATATTACATAGGAACGCAATTTCGAAATTGATAGAGTGAGAGATAACTTATGCGGGATTCGTCACATCGGATACATGTCCAGCGTACAATTTGAATCATTGCCCCCCTGCTCTCCAATCCCCGCCCACGCAAAACCTTTTCTATCCACACGTCCATCGTGTTCGACTGGCTCGATGGCAATAAATCCAGACTTACTCTTTATCCTATCGAGGCTTTGCCCGCCAGGACGCGAGCCTCTGGCATTGTCGCGGCTATATCACCAGCCAAAACGGACGAGAGGGACGGCGTGTCGTGCGACAAGACTCGACGGAACCTGAATTAAATTCTGAGATTTATCGCGTCAATAACCGTGCATTAATTTATGATTTTTTGCGGTGAGAAACGTAAATCTACGGGGCGCACGCCGTCGCGCCAATTGTTTCGCTCTACGTGGCGGCCCAGCCAGAGAAATGGGCATGAAGAGGAACGGCAAAGGGGAAGAGAGAGAGAGCGGGCGCGCTATACGGAAACACACAACAGCTCAAATCTATATCGATAGAACCAGAGCGCGAGATGTGTGTATATATATATTGTATGTGTGTGTATATATATGTACACATATATATATTATATATATATATACATACACATACACGGCGTGAGCGATGTGAAGTGTGGGTAACAGCGTATGCGGGCGACTAGCGGTGTGTTCTACATCTAACTTATATTGACCACTCAACATTCCGAGCTCGTAAACTACGACGTTCGTCGACCATTCGGTGCAAAAGCAATCGGAAACAGTATATCGCGGTTCTGAAAGGCCTTTGATGTCGCGCGCGTATCACCACGAGGGGAAGCACCGTCAATTAAAATTATACGCCCATATTTGTTACTTGGAGCACGACATCGCTAAAAGATTACTCTTGAAATCGCGCGTCGCTACACCGACTTACAATTTATTTCCAATAAAGATTAATCGACTGGGCTGACGCGTTTCCGTCGTTCGAAATTCACCTTCAATCTTTAATTCGCGTTTCGTGATATTATTCCTTCCTGCGGCAACGGGAACGTCGCCGTGTTTGAAATTGTTTAATTACCGCTGACGCTTACTCGTAATATTTCGCATTAGTCATTACGGATTAATTTATTCCCTATCGTCACTCATTAGGGTGGGTGTACACATGGTACAAATTTTTTCTCACTCTTCCCGCTTCCGCCCAGATACGTCCTTTGATCGATTAATCGTTTTAATTACGGGCGAAACCGCGGCAGGTGTGCATTCAAATTGATGCACAGAGTGGAAGTACCGACCGGCTACAGCCTGAAACGCGCGTAATTCCGCCTGCCTTCTCTTTTATTCCCTTTTACGTTCTTTCCTTTTGACAAACCTTCTTTGAAGCCTCCTCTTCCCAAACGAGGTCGTCCTTTTGGTTTTTTTTTTCACCGCCTATTCTTCGCTTTCCATCCGCGTGTATCACAGCGAACGTCGTTTTTGCAAGACTTTTCAAACATAACACATTAAATTGTGGTTCTACGCATTATGCATTTAATGGCTTGTCTTCGTAAAGCCGAGCATGCTTTCGGTTTGACAGGCAAACTGGTAGAGGTAACTAACTGGCGTATTAAAGTAGGATAGAAGCATTTGAATACGATATTACTAAGTTTTGTCCAACGATAAGTCATCGACTTTTTAATTTGTTAATCGGAAGCATGTCATGCTTTGCTATCTGTGTAAAATGCACCTCGCATAAACGCCGTATACACGTGTCGTTCAACGATCCATTTCCTAATTACTTGCTGCTCTTCTGCACTTAATCCATCACAAACGAGAAGATAAAGGAAAGAGGATCAGTACTGTCATCTTCACGCCGGCAATTTTTTTCTACGGGCAATTAATTCCGTAGTACGCGGAAAGTGTCATATATCAAAGTTCCACCGTTCCGTCTACATCAATCACCGTGCATAGTTGATAATGGGTACGCCGCGCGACGTAGTCTTTTGAAAATTTCCAATTGCGGTCGAAAAAAGTCTAGATAGCCGCCGGATAACGGAAGTGAAAGGGAGGGAACGGTATATATGCGATGCGGAATTTTATTCGCGGTGCATGCCATCCCGCTCTATCGGTCCGAAAGGATATTTCCTCGCCTTAAGCTCCTCGCCGAAACGACTGCAAGCCTCCAGGGCCACGTCGCGCGTTCCAGTATTCCTAATTTTGTCCGCCGGGCGCTACTGGAATCTTAATTATGAGGAAGAATTCGTCGAGGATGGTCCGGCGACTCGGTCCCAATTCGCCCGACAATGTCGCCAGTACTTTTCCAGAGGATATGAGCGTTTCAAAATTCAATTGCGCATGAAACAAATTGAGGTCTCTTACGGGCACTGTAATATTGCGATAATGAAGATATAGACATAGGGCGTCGTGGAGAATGAATTCTATTGAAAATAGTAAATATTATATTCATATGTGCATTATTTCGATCTTCGTTAGCGAAGAGATAACGTAATTAAGATATATAAAGTTATTATCTAAAGTTTAATAAATTTATTTGAGTTATTTAAATCGTGATATCACAGATGTAAAAAAAATCAGATGAATTAAAATGACAGAGCTTTCAATTAAAGCGAATATGATTCTTGTTGTAATAAGAAACGAGTGCTGAATTTAACCACAAAATTTTATATATCTTAAGATTCTTGGTAATTGAATCTTATTCTTACACTTCCATTTATATCTACATATCTTAGCTTGACGCTTTACGTAGCTTGTCTTACCGAATATAATATTTATGTTACAGAGATTGCAGAGTCGTCAGAGATCCCCAAACTTTAAAATCCAAAGGATATGGATTTGTTTCGTTCGTCAAAAAAGCGGTAAGCAAGCAATACTCCGATTAATACGATTTCTTTATTTAAAATTTAGAGAAAATTTAGCGTTATGTCGTAGCTGAGATAATAAACTGATCCTGTTACATGAGCCTTAGCTACGATATTCAAACTTTGCACAAGACGTTGTTACTTTTAATTCCGCACTGTAGATTACCTGATATATAAACGTATTAGTTTAGTTTTTATTTTTAAGAAATACAAAACGGTTTTTCGGTTAATTAGAGACATAGTTCTTAAAATTTTACTACTTTGTTATTCATTCATATTCTGTTTCCAGCAGCATGAAAAATATTTCTTTTTAGTAGTAGAAATTTCTTTCTATTCAAAAAGTTTAATAAGATAAGTCCGAGTATGTATCAATCGATATATCTTAACTACCAAAAATGTACTTATTCCAAATTAACTTCAGGATCTTGCAGTCCTTTAGAAAACTTTATACATCAGGCTTTCTTGTAACGTTCTCTTTTGCCAAAATGCGGCCACTCTCGAGAAAGTCCAAAAGACAATTATTTTAAAGAAGGTTGCAGCATGCAAAGTGCGTCGATTAAAACAACAATGTTCGTAATTCCATTCCTAAGGGATTGTAGTAAAAAATTATATATAACAAATTAAACGGGCGCTTGTGTGAGGCGAAGGAGATAAGAGAGCGCGATGCGCTTTATGTAAATCAGAATTACGGTAGCATAACGGCAAGGTAGATAATTCCCTTCCGAGCAGCATTTTAATTATCGCATCTAACTCCCGATTTTGTCTCCGAAGTCGGAGGGAACGCGAGCGAGTATTCCTCAACGGTAGCAACTGCGGAATCACATCCGTCACAGTCCGCAGTATGTCAAACTTGACGTCGTCCTCCCGGCTTTCGCTGATCAAATAAGGGGGTGGGTCCGACCGTCACGGTTTACAACATCATTTTTCGGGGGCTAAATGGAGAGTGGCCGGGAGTTTTAGTGTGACCCGCCAAAATCCGCGGCGTAAATCACGGCGAAGTTAGATGTACGGCTGAGTAAAAGAAGGCTTTCCTCCGTTTATGGCGGGGTTATTCGTCGAGGCGCCTGCCCCGAAGGTAGACCCTCTCTCCGTTTCCCCTCTGTTTTAATGTCCTATCGATCTGGACCACCGCCGGCACCTGCCTCACACCCGCGGTATTACTATTGCCGAAGTATAAATTTCCCGAGTGTCTCCGTTAACCTCGAGGAACACGCGAAAATTTCTACCCTTCCCTCCCCCCGCCGCTACCCCCACATCCACCGACCGGTCCCACCGACACTATATCCTTCGACCGCCGGATACACGTACCTAAATCGCGAGCTCTGATCGCGCAGCATCTAACATCCTGGCTCTTTTAAGATGTACGACGAAATACGAATTCCCGGGATTCCCGTTTTTCTTCCGGAGACGGATTCGAAGTCTCGAGTACTGCATTTAATGAATACCGAGCTTCATAATGTGCCGCCGCGCGCTTCTATATATTTCGCGTATATAAATATCTACATACACGCGGGTGCGACGATGTTTTACTACTGGCAACAGAGCTTTCTTGACACGAAACGCTATTTCCTGAAATCTTAGTATACGCAAATATTTATTTTCTTCATGCTACAAATTGATTTATGATCTGAATAGTTCATCTTTCAGCGAAATAGTAATAAATCGAGATTTGTAATTTCGAGGAGAAATATGTGCTAGTAAAACGGTTTTCGAGAGCGAATATAGTACAATGTCGATGTCTATTCAATGCTTAGATGGATCCGTCATGTAGTCCAGGCTCTGTCCCTGTTACCAGTTGATGGCCAGTGTGTATACTTACACACACACACACACGCTACGTAAGTGCTCGGGTCGCTCTAGTTACTGTCAACTTTTGTTGCTCTACCATTTGATCGATAAATCGTGCGACATTATGACTCGCGACCTTAAATACACAAAAGCGTGCGTCCATTCGTATAGATTTGTATTCTTTCAGATAGGATAAAGCAATTAGAATGTCATTTACGGCACATTGGAAAACGTTACCTTCGTATGTGTTAACGTTATTTTATTTACGGCTGCAGTCAAAATATCGGATGCATAACGGCCACGTTGACACGTGGCATTGAATATACGCACAGCCATGTAAATAAATAGTCTTTATTTTCTGACGCAATAGGAATACCGTATGTAGCGAGTCGCAGAATTTTTAAAACAACAAGTCATATTTTTATTTAGTCATGAAGTCATACAGTTTTTATTAAAAACTGAAACGTTACTTAAGTTTCCTGAACTGTGCGAACAAATTAAATAAATAATCCGAAACGTTTCAAAGAAATATTGCTTGAAATTTTTGCTCTGTTATTCTAACAAATATAAAAGCTCAATCATTACGTGTATGTGGTTTTATACAAACTTATATTATTTGTACTGTATTTTATTATTTGTACGGTATTATTTGTACTGTATTAAAGTTTTAACAAAAATTAGCAAACTATTTTATATTTAATGCAATAATTTTTTATTAAATACGATATTATAATCACTAACAAGATATGTAAAACATTTTAGCATTGTTTTTTTTTTTTTTTTCTTTAATTATCAGTTAAGAACGCTACATTCTACTATAAACATATGTTATAACTTGAATGAGAAAATTTGCAAAACAACAAACATTTAATGTAAATAATGTAAAATTTTAAAAGAGACAAGCCTAAAGAGGCAAAGTCGATTACATTCGGGCTTTGTACAGTTTGTTTGGTGCAGAAGGAAGTTTCGTTAAGGCCACGTAATCCGACGGCGCGTTACTCCGTGCTAGGGCATGACTTAATAATGCGTGTAAAACAGTTGGGTGTCGGTAAGCGGCGCTCCCGTCTGTCTATAGCATCGTCGACCGCGGAAGAAATTCGATTTGATGGGTGCTTGGACAGCTCAAACTGCCGGCCGGTGGAACGGGGGGAGGGAGGGAGAGAGAGAGAGAGAGAGAGAGAGAAAGCCAGAGAGACGGGAGGTGGCTGGCTTCTGGTGGTGGTACTTCTGGTACCACGTAAACGCCCTGGTCACGCCGGACGGAAGGAGGCAAGCGGCGGTGGTTTTCAGGGGCTGCGGGTCGAAGAGGCGTCGGGATATCGACCGAAGTTTAGAATCGGCTTAGAACGGGGCATTCGGTCGCCTGAGCTCTATCTAGGCTAACCGCGCGAATGTGCGGCATCATATCGGGAATGGAGATTCGAATCGGAAATACTTTATCCAGCGGGGGGGGGGGGGGAGAGGGGTGTGCGACGAGGAATGAGGAGCGTGCAGAAAAGCGCGGAAAGCCACTGGCTGAAGCGTAACCCGCGCCGTGGAGGAAGGAAAGTAACGACTGGAGATGAGGCAAAGGCAAAGCCGAGGACGCCCCGAATGGCGCAAATGGCTGAGAGTAGAGAGCGGCGAAGGGTGGACTGCTGCCGTGGAAGCTGGAAAGAGGGAAAAACTGTAGGAAGCTAGAGAGAGAAAGAGAAAGAGCGAAGTATCTTCCCTTCGCCGCTCATGCCGAAAGAGCTTTTCGAACAGTAAACTTTTTCGGGGAATTCCTCGCGCCGAGAATATTTTTAGGTCTCCATCCTCTCCAGATATCCTGCGAATCTACCGTCCGAATACTACCGTCACGATGTCGCGCGAGCGTACACATCTCCGCGCGTGTACACGATGCAAGCGATGACGTGTGCCATACCGTATCTATTTCTTATGCGCGAGCGCTACACGTAGCGAATATCGCAGTGATGCGATTTCTTCACCTTTTCCACGAATCTCGTGGTCAATAAAGATTTTTGGTTTTTTTTTTTTTTTATGAATCGTGTAATGAACGCGTAAGAGGGAACGGATTGAATATCGTGAAAACCGTTTCGTTTCGAATGTTCGTAGATCGTGCAAATAGCTCGCGTTGCGCAGAAATACGTCAACGCGGTGCTTTCTTCTCTTTGCCAAAGGTGTTCCCGAGCCTTCCTCCAAGAATCCAATGTCGCAATGGAAAATGTCCCGGATCGCCCGAAGCGGTTCACGAAAATCCGGGGAATCAAGAGTGCAGTCGATCGAATAAAATTTCAAAACGTATATTAAGTTGACCTGGATCGAGGGCCATGCCGGCGGGATACCGCGGCTGAATCAACAATAAGTCGCGGATAATATTGACGTCAACATACCTGTTGGTTTTATCCGCGGTTTTGCGTGTGAATGCGGCGGCATCCTCCCACCGCATCTCGCGCGGATGCCGTCGCGGTTCTTACGACGCCCCGCAATTGTTGTTATAGACGTTGCGAGAGACAATAAAGGAGCTTTCGCGGAGGTACTGCGCGACGACGCGTATTTTCATTCTCCTCCCGGTAAAATCCCTTAGAAGCATTCTGTAATACGTAAATACACACAGTCCCGTCTTTTCTATAATTTCAAAATTATTATTTATAATTTTTTTTAATTCGCGTTAATTACACGACCAATTTTACAACAAATTTCGCTTATCTTTTTTCATATTTTCGCGTTTTACATCATAGATTTATTTGTATGTTTTAACGCGTGTTTCAGGAATATAGCATTGTAATGTAAGAATTTTGCAAATTTAACTGTAATCGTATCCGTTCATACGCATTCGATAAAGTGCATTATAAAATAAAATGACCGTTTTGCTGTATATGCAAAAATGTGTTGTATTTCCATTTAAATGCTCTTTGTGAAATCAACGATTCCTTTGATCATAAAAAAATGAATTAATGAACGATGCAATAACATAAAGATCGAATAAAATTCAATTCACTACCGAAATTATTGTAAAAAAATATTCCATTACACAAGCAAAAAATAATGTTGCAGAAAAATGAGAGAATGGAATATTTTTTAAATATATAATGTTACATGATGTTAGAAATATCAACAAACCAAATATGAAATATTTGCAAAATTCAGCAAAAACAATTTCGAAATTAAAATGCAACCTTCTACAAGATATTTTTCAAAAAAGATATTTTTTATTAACAGCATTAGTCCGGCATCTAATTGGAAATAGTCTTATTAATTCAATGACTGTATTATAATGAAACAAATATTCTATAGTTTTAATAAAATTTTATTTGTTTCATTAATACTGAATGAATAAGATTAGTTTTAATTAGACTACTGTCGACTGCTAACGTTGTTAATACAACATCATTTTCTTTCCGTATTCGTTTAACAATTAACAAAATTACTTTCTTTCTGCTTTTAATGTATGAATTCGCTCTTAGAATTTGCGATGGGAAATATTGATTTTCCCCGTTGTCTTTTCTCAGGAAGCAGAGAGTGCGATCGGCAACATGAACGGCCAATGGCTCGGTGGCAGAAGTATCAGAACAAATTGGGCCACCCGCAAACCTCCCGCACCTAAATCCGAAGGTAAGTAATTTCAAATATTACGACCAAGAGTCTTGTTGCATACAAGAGTGTAGCATAGAGCATGATTACTATCGTGATAGATGGTTTTCTTGGCGTAGCAGGTGAAAGTATTTAATTGTCGCTGTAAAAACGAATGCAGGTATAATTCAATATATTATATATTACGTGATATCTCTTATCTAAACAGAGAAAGTTTTTCGTCAAGTTTTTTTTATTTTATCGCATTATTTCCTAAAATTCCGTCAAAATATATAGATATACAGAGTTTAATACATACAGAGTTCGTATGTATTAAGTATAAAAGCGGATTATACCTATATTGCCAATCGGAACGTAAAAATGAGAAATGCGATTACGATTTTATGAGAATTTCATATGCTTATCTTAGAAAAAGAAAGCACGTTAAGTACAAGTCTTGGATGGCAAAAGCTGAAAGAAATTTTGACGAGTCAAAGTCAGCCCGGCGAACAGAATATCGGTTCAATTTTGGAAAAGAAAATCAAAGGGTCGATACATATTTCCAAGTGCTCCGTCAAAGCGTTATATTTACGTCCGCAGCATGCCTCGTCATGAATACCAAATCGGCGCTGCTAAATTAAATATCGCGCTCGTCGGTCGCGAATGCGGAAATTTCGCCGACGCAACCGGAATTCGATTAGGTCGGCGAAATTCTACCGCGCACAAATGGATGCGCACGGTCGCGTTATTCTGTGGAGTTCGAAAGGTCCGCCTCTTGTGCAACACTCGGTGAGTCGTTCGCACAGAAAGCTTTCACTGTGCCATTCAGGAAAGCTCGAAACGGCTTTACCACGAGCGGTTACTCTGCAAAGCGGGCTCTACAAAGGCAGCACTAGCTGTTCGAGTGTTTGTTAATCGATACCTTGAGATGGACTCAAGAGCCTTTTTTCAATGGACCGAGGCGGAGGAAGGAAGAAGTTCTACTCGCGTCGTACTATCATGTTCCCAGAGTACTGAGATTGATTTCAAAGCCTTGGCGAGCGACAGTATGGACCCTGTGAAAATTTCCCGTAGCAATGGGGGTCAACAAATATTTTCTTTTCTCTCTTTTCTCTCTTCCGAAATGCGTTTACTAGGCGATAAGTCGTAAATCGTATTTCAAAATGCACCGAATTGAAATGACCGAATACGATTCGAGCGAAAGGAAATTATAGCAGCAAATTATATATCAGAAACGCGTTGACGCGTTGAATATAGGTACATGCATATATGCTAGGTATATGATGATAGGAAACGTTTGAATTCTGAAATTTATGATGTACCGTATTTCTATACCGTAACAAAATTATAATAAGTACAATAAATTTTAATCAAATATCTCGAACAAAATATTTGAATTGCAAAAGAGATAAACTATCTTTGCTTATGCAGCATCATCGCGGCCATGAATGAGTTGAAACGTTCTCTTTCGCGATAGTAATTACTTGTATAATTAGGATGGTTTGAGACAACGGTTGGATGAAAGCCCCGGCTCGGTAGGGATAGTAAGAATCCAATTGAAGTTATGAACTAAACGCATAATGAGCTTGGAGGTAGCACTCCGAGGCCCCAAGTAAGTATTATTATATTATCATAAGCGGCTCTTCGTCGCCGAGTCGAGGACTCCGTCGTCCATCCTCGAGAGTCACCCCCGCCCGACCCCTCGGCTAACTAATTTCATTCCGCAAGTCTTTAATTAGTATTCGTCGCGGGGCGTCCAAACTTTTTCACTAGGCGAGGGCTTGCAAACTCGACCTACCCGGATTGTTCACCCGTATTTGCATAGGCCAAATTCGCAGAAAGTACTTTCTTGCCGGCCACCTTTACGTGGTTAATATTCCCCGACGAACGTACCTTAAATTTCTCATAAGAGAAAATAATAGTTTCGTAGAGAAGTTTACCTTGCTCGCCTTCTTTTGCGCCGTAAACATTCAGCTCCCGTGACAGTTCTCAAGCGCGGATATACGTTTTTGCGATTAAAAACCCGACCACGTGGATTGCATTGATTTACAACTTTTACTTCCACCTTTACTTATTACAAGTAAAAGTAATTTACTTTTACTTCTAACTGAATCCATATCTAGGGTTTCGCAGTAAAGCCCTGCATCGCGCGTTTAGTTTCAACATCCTGTTCGTAGCGTCTCATTTTCTATAAGTAACCACACCGACACAATTTAAAAATTCATTTTCATTTCAACTTTCAAGATCTTCTACAATATTAAAATTTAAAAAAGGGCATTTTGCTTCTTCTAATTAAGTTACTATGGAATACCATAGAATGTCTGTTATCTTGTTACGGATAATTTAAATTCTACTTCCGACTCTTTGAAGCAATAAAACTGTACGTTATATAGAAAATGTGCTTGTATTTTATAAAATATTTCCGTACATTTTTAAGAAAATTATGTAAAGGCTAAATAAATATCAAAATATCAAAAATATATTTGATACTATCTACTTAATTATATTATATACGTATATATATTAAGTATTAAATTATTTAAAATAATATTCAATATCGAGTGGATTATAAATTTAATTACCAGATAATTATTGAAAATTTGGATATTCTCTAATTATATTAAATTTTCCTCTAATCTCATTTTCGCTGTGTCATAAAATATTTAAGAAGCTTTCGATACATATTTTATTCAAAGAATAAAATATTAAAGCTATTATCTATTTTAGGATAATACTCTTTCACTTACATATTTACGTGTTCAAAATTATGCAGATACTTAAAAATATTTTTAATCACAAAAAATTTGCGGTTTTTAAATTAGCCGATTAAAAATGAACAGTAGCTTATTTTATTGAATACTACTTTTAAGCACGTTATTCACATTAAAGTATACAAAATCTTATTGGCGATCTTCTAACGAAACTCTCAAACTTGAGTGGACGACTTGGCACGCTTCAAGCAAATTCTTGCATTGTGTCGATGGCCAATCGTATACAACTAAGAGTTTCATGTGCGACATTGCACACTTCAAAGTCACCATTTCGCATAATATCACGTTTCTGCTCCGTAGCAGCAGTAACTTCTTTCAATTGCTTTACGAAAGTTAGCAACATGCAAAATGCCATAACTCTTGTAACACATAACTAATTTTAATAGAAATTTATAATAGAAACCTTAAATAGACGTTGAATAAATATGAAATTACATATTTTAAAATGTGTTAACAATTAAAAAAATACTTTTATACTTTTTTTTATATTTTAATCGTATATTAAGAATTGACAGAATACTTCTATTTGATGTAATTTTTTTATAAAACAACATAAATTTAACTGAACTATATGATGACCTTTACAATTTATTGGTATTCCTCAATTTTATTCAAAGAAAAAACTAAATATTTTCCGTTCTTAAATAATGGATTGGGATAAATATGCCGTTTACATTTTTATTTAAATATTTTTAAAATCAATATATGTATCTCTTAACGAGAATTTTGCCTTTTTTTATCATAAACTGCGTTTTTCTTCGCATATCAATTCTCTAACAAATCTATTAAGAAGGAAATTTTTTTAGTAACGAGAGATAAAATAAAGTTTAGTTAAAAGATCCTGCCTAGCCTCTTTTTCGTGCATTACGTTTTACGACGCATACCAGGCGACGCGTATTGATATTATTTACCGCAATATCAGAATATGGAGCGTGAATTCGCCCACCTGCGATAAAATACGATATCAAAAGCTTAGACGGGTAAATAAGTTTGAGCGGGACGATAAAAGAAAAACAACGCGCCGTAGAAAATATCGAGAAGCAGGGAGCCCTGACTATAACGCAGGCGCGCCACGAAATGCATTCAAAGAAAACAGGAGAAGTCCCGAGTGCAAGTTTATTGGCTAGCGTTTTACTCGGCTGAATTACACGCGCGCGGTGGAGTTTATATGACCCCGGACTTTTCTGCTCTTCACTTCGGTATCTTTCCAACAACGTTTCGGACGGTTGCGCCAACTCTCATCTGCAAATCCGAAACGCGGTGCACCATAACCACCGAAGCTGAAGCTGATCTGCATACCTCAACGAAAGGAGAAGACGTTACAGCGACTGTATCGGAATTTGAGTTATACTTCAACAAATATCGACAAGGCAGCCGTCACGCAAATAAACAAACGGGATTGAAATAATTTGTTTGCGTTGCGCGTAAATACGGATAGGAATATGGATACGCCACGAGGAGAAACGCTTGAATTTCAGTTGTATTTAGACATTAAAAGCGTACAATCTTAACAAGAAGAGCGAGTATGAGATATATATGTATATATACATACAATATATATATGTGGGTATATATGTATATGTAACATACACATGTATATATAACATATAAATTCTTTGATTATAATATTATAAAAGAAAGAAAAAGAAGAGAAGCGAAAGGGAAGTTAGGGAACAGTTGGATCGTGCCAGCATTTAATTTGACTGAGTCCCGAAGTTACCCGGCAACTAGGCCAATATTTTATAGCCATGGCAATTAGATAATTTTGCGGTCAGGCAAAAATATGATTGTTGGCGTGTGAAAGGACAAACTTGGGCGCGGGTTAATGTCGAAAGTTTGTATCGCCACCGACATCGGACATAGTCGAACCAGGACTTGCGAGGGCGCCAAACGATGACGTACACATATTATCCCGATGACACGATGTATCACAATAAATGCGACATATTCAATTGGAATAAATTTTACGTTTTCAACTTTTTTTTATTTTATAAAATTTCTGCTCTAGAGAATTGTAATAAAGTTTATTTGATCAAAAAATGCATTAAAAATTTAGTTTTATTATTTTAAAAGACAAAACATTTGATACTAAAATATTTATTTTATAAAGATATTTGTTACGTTACGATATGCTCTAGAGAAAAATGTGCATAATTATAAAATAAAACACAGAGAAATTGCATTGAAATTTCTCGAATCAATACAAAATTCTCGTATTTCATAAAAATAGTCGCATCGTATAACAGTACATTTTATTACTAGATCTCAATGCATAAGCTGAACGTGAAATGTATATTATCATGGATAGCCATTCGGCATGATTACTACCTGTCCTCGTTATTAAATAACGCAAAATACATGCACCGCATATAAAATTTCTGTACACTAAACGAACAGCTTATATATCTCAATAATACACATTAAAGGTTGCGTATGTGTTGCATATAGAATATATGTATGTATGTAACAAAGGGGAAAAAGACAAAATGTGCTGAACTTCGACTAAGCACACATATGTCATAATTATGCAAAATATTACAAAATTATACAAAAGAGTATTTTTCACTCGCCATAAATATTTTGTATTCGTTAAATATATACATATGTGGAAGAGATGTTATTGATTAAAATTTAAGTTAATAGAAGATAGTTATTACGAACGTTATATAACATAAACTGCCGATATATATTACAAATGCAATTTCCAATAGCATATATAACAGCTAACTCGAAATATAATACCATTATAATTCCTGACACGATCATTTATAATCTCATTTGTACTTATACACATTTGTGGACGCATTAGATTTTACACCACTATTTGAACACATCCGCATAATGGAGAATGCGAATGAAGGTACGAAACGAGATGGAATCCTAATAACCCGAATGTACTCGGTTATTCCCGATTTCACCACAACGATCAGATTTTACAAATATTCTCCATTAACGCGCGGAATTTTCGTCTGTATATGTAAAAGGGGGGGGGAGGGGAGCAGAAATGTGTGCGTGTTCTCGTTTAAAATGGATACTTCACAGAGCACAATGAAGTTAGTGAAATAGAGATCCGCGTAATTACCATGCGCATCGATATCGTGTTACGCCGCGTAAATATCCATCTAATGTTCATACCTCGTTATTTCGCGCCGTTGTCAGTGCAGTAGGCGCGGGATCGTATCGGCGTATCGCGAATAACGCTCGGGAATTGCGAGCGATACGTCGCTATCCTAACGCGATCTTAACGCATCGGAAGTCTAGTCCATCAAGGGTGACGGGTGGCCGACGTGCGGACATTGAATAAGCAACGCAGTCCCGTTTGCGTGGGTTAAGGTGTCGAGTCTCGTTGTAAATACATACGGCACACTTGCCCGGCGCTCAAGTGCGCAAGTACGCTCGTGCTAGATAGGGAGCTTATACGATACATTCTCCCGGCGCATCGCGGTGCAGCAGCGTAACACCGTATGCGTGCCACCGGTCGATCCGGACTGTCTACTTGCAGGTGGTCGTCCCGCAGTTAAAGCGGCCAAGACGCGAGGTCGGCCGGCCCCTTTAAATTCACCCTTCATCTATATATCGCTTGCCTTATACGTCCCTTAAGTTGGGGGAAGGGATATACCTCTTATCGCGCCGCGGACCTTAACACGTTGCTGCTGCTCGTCAAGCTTCTGTTACGTCGAGGTTGTTGTCGACGCTTTTCTCATGATCGAGGGGAGCCGGAGTTGAGGACGGAAATCTCCAACAACTCGGCGAGTCCTCATGGAGTGCTTCAGAGTATGCTCCGTATTAAATTACACGGTGATCTTAAACTCACTTCGGCTCGGAGTGGGACAGGGCCGTCGGATGGCGAGTACGTATGGCTTTTGGTTACAGACAAGAGGAGATTCTGTCTCAGGTGTTTTACGTTCCGGCTTGACGGAAAACTATTCGACAAGATTATTTTAAATCGACGTAACTTTATTTAGTGGCAGTGGCGTAGCCTCTAAGGCACGATAAAGGCTGAACGATTCCGTTCAGTTGATAAATACAATATAAACCGACGTCCCAACAGCGAATCTTTTTTGTCAATTATTGAGGAATGAGAGAAACGCCCTGACGTGATATGTCACCACTGATATTCTATCGGTTAGCTCTTTCAAAGTGTCACGGTTCGATAAAGCCACGCGAAAATCAAAGGCCGATTCAATTAAAGGTGTCCCCGTATTCGTGATTTTCTCTGCGACCTATCCGCGACGTATCCGCACGATCCATTCCACATGATTTGCATCCGTATCCAACGAGAGAACCACGCGATCGCGCTTGTATAGCTGTGTGCGCACGTTAAAAATCGTTAACCGCCGATAATTACTTTTATAGCTCAAGGGGCGAGTCAAGTACTCTTCTCTTGCCCTCCCCTGGGTAGTGCGCCATGTTAAGTGTACATCGTTGTATATACGCATGTATGCGCAACACTACAGAAGCTGGATGAAACGTCAACAAACGAAACTACCAACCAACAACCGCCCAGTACGTTCCGTACGTCCTCCCACTCATCCCACCCTCTCCTTCCTGTATATCGTTTCCTCCTGTATTTTCCGACCGTCCATCCTCGCTTTAGGCTGTGAGTAGAGGTTTCTGCTTGTTGCATCGACGGCCAGCCGGTCGGTTGTTCCGACGAGAGTTTTTGATTGGCTGCCCGTATCACAACAGCCCGCGGCTGGGCGTACATCGAACCAGCATGAATAGTAAATTGGTTGGAATTGCCGTGGAACGGGAAGTTTATATCCCTTAGGAAACGAGCCACAGGACGCGTGTATCCCGTTTCAAAGCATTATCGCACTCTTTGCGATCGACCGCGACGCGGACACATCCTTCCTGCGCGAACGCAGAGAGCCAATTGACTTTGATATCAAACCGGTAACGTGATTAGTATCATGTCGTCCGGGATTATCCATCAAACTTCACGTAACGCAATTTGCAGAGTCTAAAGACCTTGACACAACCATAACATGATGGAAATGGATCTTATCATCGTATTTCATGGATATGACACCGAGCAATGCTGGTAATAACTAAACATAGACTGGCAAATTTGATCATGCTCGATTGCTATCATAATTGATTTGAAGGATTGAATGCAGTAACGTGCCAAAATCTCTAAGAGCAAATTGTATAAACAATCGATTGAAGAGAGCCGCTAGTTAAAATGAGATGTATTCTCTATATAATTTTTAAACTCATTTTTAAATATAATATTTTGAAAATATTTATCAGGATTCCTATTTTAGGTCAAAATGATCGAATTCTCTATTCTGACTGATTAGTTAAACTCTATGATAATTGAATTTATAGATAAATATTAATATAAATTAATTACACATGAAGTTTAATCGGTCCGAAAGTAGCTATTGCCCCAAACTCTGTATTAATTTAGATTAATAAACATGATCTTCCATAATCGATTCGTTAATTGTTACATTTTAAGCAATGACTATAAATTGCCCAACTAACCAGAGCGTATCCATCATGCATATTATGCACCATTATCATATATGTGCTGCATAGATGTACATCCTAAATATCTTGTTTATCCGTACAGATATGGCGTATATGCTAATTATCGTGACAGAACGTATTATCATAACATTGCGATGTTAAACATCGTCATTTCGATTAAAGGTTATGAGAAACAGTAGCTGTTCTCTGGTTTAATAATTATGTGCACGGCGGCAGTTTATGGCCCTTGAAATTGCTAATGGTCGAAATTGTAAACAAGATGCAATTAATTAATTATACATCGCAAGAATATTAGGTTTCTTGTCCTACTTCTCGTTGGCGAGATTGTTATATGAACTAAATCGGTTTTTTTTTTTATATTACTCGCACGCGATTTAACTAATCGAAGGACAAAGATGCCCACAACGCTTGCGAGCCTCTTGGAACAGATGAGCCGCAATTTCTTCTGCCCCAGTATCTCCGGGTCACTCTGACTTCCTGACTCGATAATGCGGCGAGATGTGAAACTTTCGGACAGAATACGAAATCTGCGCGTGATGCGAATTAAGAACGCAATACGACTGTTCGCAATACGACGTAAAGTCAATAGTGAGAAATGCGATATATCACGTGAAAAGTTAGTTTAAAAAGCGGACTATGCACTCGTACCGTGCATTTCGTATCACAAATTGACGGAAATTGGAGGCTTTGTCATTTACAGTTGAGCCACATGGCAAGGTTCGCGAGACCCTTAGCGCTGGTTTAGAGCTTGACGCTCTTCACTCTTCGCTCTTCTTTCCTTTCGCCGATTCTTTTTTCATTTTTCTTACGAACCACGAGATTCGAGAGATGCAAAAATCACAAGCAAATAAAGACGTATTGTTATCGATGATAGATACGGTAATCTCAAATCTGATGTATGTAACTTAATGTATTTTGTCATTAGAATCGATAACTTTTTTAGTAGCATTTGAAGTACGAAATTTAAATTTAAATTGCTTTTCAATTTTCTCTCAATCTATGATATTAAAAACCTCTCTACTTCTATAGAGTATTAATAATATTATTGCGCCACAAGAGTTCGAAAAATCGATTTTATATAATTTATACAGATGTAATTAGTGCTATGTACGTTTTCTCTATTTTTCAATACGCAATAAGCTTATACATTTTTAACAGCTTACATTTTCTAACAATCGACGAAAACAACTTATATTTTTCATTGTCACTATAATTGCTTCGAGTTCGTTCTCAGTGACCCGTTTCGAAAGAGGTAATGTTCCAAGCCAGACTGTGGATGTTACACTGAATCCCGTAGGTATTGTTCTGAGGAATACCCACACTTGAGATGTATTTCGCACAAGAGGCAACGTATCCTGGTCGTGCATCTCCTCTTGGCTGTGTGTACTAACAGCAGTCGGTCGTCGCAAGATCCATTTGGTCGTTAAAACACTTGGTCTTTCCTATTGCACGTCCGCAATTCCGAGCTATTGGGAACAATCTGTCGTATTGATTATCCCATGCGTTCCGAAATTCGTTCAAATAATGAGAGTGCGGATTCAGAGAAATATGGATTTTTAAGTTGGAATAATAAATATTAGTGCAAATACATAATGGACGTTAAAATACGATTTCGTTTTTCAATCGGGCAGCAGTCGACTGAGCCGTTTAGCGCGGTAAGCCGGAACACATACGGAAATTAATATCGATGATTGTCCCGGGAATAATAATGGCTGCGTTAGTTTTCAGTACAAACTCCTCTGTTTAAATATTGCACTTGGTTAATTATACTGGCATGTTTAAATACCGAAGTAAATAAAGACAAATTATAAGACACTTTTAGAGAAATAAAAAACATATGTAATAAGTAAAAATAATATTATTATTATTGAAGTTGTATGTCTATTATTATTAAAGTTGTATATAACTCCATGTATATATATAATGTTATTTAAAATAATATAAATTATTTTATTGAAAACATATAAAACCATACAACGTGGTAATTAATTATAAATGTTATCCGTAATTACAATGCGCGATAAAAGATGTATTGCTTGCTTTTCCATGAATTCTCAATTTATTTTGCTCGAATATTAAAGTTATTTCAATATCATTTAAATAACATTATATTATGAATTACTTTACATCACAGTATACATGTTCTATGTAGAAATTTATCTGAATGGTTAATTATGCTTTTTAAATCACATATTTAATGATAAAACATACAATCGCTTGGCAGATTATCCCTTTGCTTAGCGATCGACCAAAATATGCAACAACATCCTCGATATTTTTTTTATTGTAGGAGTTTAAACAAATAAATGAAATTAAATGAAAGGTACAAGTTTGATAAAAAAAAGAAATAAAAATTTCTTATGCGCATTTACACCGACAGTCAACAAACAAGAGTGACGGTATCTTGCTAAAATTAGATTCCCGTAGCTCGAGATCGATCGAGTTTACTCAAGAGACGGTGTACGCGTATGCCTTGCTTCAATCCCAAAAACTTTGACGATTATACAAATCGTGCCGATAAACCTACTTCGTCCTCGCGCAATTTCGCCTCCGGATTTCCGATGTAAATCGGCGCTCGTTTGTCCTCTCGACGACGTCTACTTCAGAACGATTCGGCCAATCAAGATCATACATCACTTTCAAAGGGCACAAATGCATGAAGCGAGCGTGTATGTTTTTACATATGAATCGACCGGGGAAAATTATTACGGCAAACACATGTGAAATATAGCACTATGACATAGTAGAAATTTGGAAGGACAAATAAAAGGGAAAACAGTTCCGTTCAGATAAAAAAATTTTAGATTGAAAGTTACAAATTAAAAAAATTATACATAAAGAACAGAAATTAAAAATATATAAACTCGCATCAACATTTGCATTTTATTATCTTTTATACATTCAATCACAAGAAACAATGTTATCCAATATCTTTCTACTATATAAAATACGCACATTAGATAAGATTGCTGCCGTGCATGAAGAAAAGAGAAATCTAGTATAGTCTTCCTTTGTATTTCTTTTGTTATCGATAAGTTGTGAATAATAACTTAAAGTAATTATTTATATCGAAATACGAGAGAAATTCGCTAGAATTTAGAGTCGTCTCAACATTTTTCTTGCGAAATCCGCCATGGTAAAGCTACCGCGGACTAGACTATCCAGCTCACGTAAAACAGTCGCAATTTCGCGGCCATTTAATCGTGAAAGTGGTCGAAAGTAAATGATGGTAGACAAGCGCGGGGGCGGATAAGGCGGTGATTTTAGAAAGGGATGAGCGACGTAGGTGCGAGAACCCGCATGGAAAGATAGATCGCCGGAGACCGAGCACATGGGAAAAAGAGTGAGAAAGAGATCCAATGTTTGTAGTAGTAACTCGTGAGTAGTTGCCGAGCGAGTCACCGCTGCAACCACTAACCCAACCCCGATTCCTCGACCAAGCAATCACTACTATCAGCACCTCGGAACCAAAGACCAATCTAACAGTAATACAGTCGCCTCGCTAACGTGTTTTTACAAGTATCTCGGCGACATGGTATTCCGGCCTCGCAATGAATATGACAATTGCACAATGTACACGAACACGAAACGTTCGCGACAGAATGAGCCTCGCTAGCTAGCCAAAATCCTTGCTAGCAAGTGAGTATATATATATATACGTATCTCTCTCGTGCTAATCTGCGAGTATATTCAGCTACAGTATTCTCCCTCCCTCAGCCTTCTTCAGTCTCGCTTTGATAAGACGATAAGAACCGCGTTGAAATACATTGAAATCCTTCCTTGTACTTATTACACATTTTCTCCGTCTTAGTTTTATATTACGAAAAGTGATTGCGATATATTATTACAAACTTCTATGTCTGTTGTTACAAAATTCGATACGAAAATTGTTATGTACGAATTCGTTATACGCACGTTTTTTGCCTACACAAAATTGTCTTCTATTGCATCTCTTGGTGCACACAATGCAAACAAAACGTTGGTCGTAATGATTTTTATGGAGGAGAATAGCGCGCGACTGGAAAACCATGCACCACGCTGACCCACAGTAAAATAGCGACAGCGTCGTATGTAAAAGCCCGGCGTATAATTAGCCTCGCACACGAAATGAAATTCCTGAGGGCTGCCGCCTGCTGCGAACATACTGCACAGTTTGGCGGGATCAGGTTCGGGAACGGAGGAGGTGCCGAACACGTCGGGTTTAGAGGGTCGAGGACGAATAGAGGTGTGCGGCAGGGGGTTGGCTGGCGGAGGATCGGTGGTAACGGAGGCAGCGGCGGCGGGTGCCGCCTGCGGAGGGTGGCGAGGGCTTGCAGAGAGATGCGGATCGAAGGTAATATAGGCACATAGGCGAAAGGCGAACGAAGGTGCAGAGAGAGGATTGGTTTTCCCGTTTCGGCGAGGCGGGAGACCATTTCGTCGTCGAGTGCGGAACGCTGTTGAACACCCCCGTGGCTCTTTAAACGCTCGGATTAGTTTCTCTCTCGCTCCGGATCGTTCTGTCTCTATCCTTGTCTCGTTTCCTCTCTGTATCTTTTTCTCACTCTCTCTCTCTCTCTCTCTCTCTCTCCCTCTTTTTTCTCTCTCCTTTTTCCGGCTTAATCTAAAACGGCTCACCTTTGCGTCTACTTATTTTCGATTGTATTCCTTGCATCGACGCGCGCGCGCAAGCGCGCGTTTATACATTCGGTCCTCGATCCTCGCAAAAAACCCACGTGGCAGATTACCGAGAAGATTCACCTAATAGGATGATTCGCGACTGATTGATCAAATAGGAAAGTAATTCGCGGAAAACGAACAATGAAAATATATTCCGAGCTCCGCATCTTTTATTCGTGCTCGTGTATGCGAACACGTGAGTGTCTTAAAGGAAAATTTAATAAAATTGTTGCACTCGTCAGATTGCCGTGTATTAATTACGTTATCTCGGTCGAAAGACGCAAAACCGCTTTCATCTTCAATACCACACATCGCAGTTACGGTATAGCGGCGGTTTATCTATGTATCAAGGTTTATCTATATACATTCCACACTTCTAATTGCACGATTCCGGATGAGCGATATCATAAACCGCAATTTATACGCACACCAACAGGCTCCTGGAAACGTTTAGCAATAAAATGACCATTAAAACGAATTGATTCGCATCAGGCGTTATTAATGCAGAAACCAAGAGTGTCTAAATATACACGTACGTATTGGACGTCTTTATCGGGGCCGCCAATCTATTAGGACAAGTCTGAGAAGGGAGAAAGCCGCTCGAATTTATGCGGCGACTACAAATCTTGGCTTGGCTCGACTCGGAGAGAACGAGCGAACCAGGGGAAGGAAAGCACGAAGCACCAAGCTAGACTCGATTCCTAGACTAACTCGAGCGCCGAATATCACAGTGATTGAATACGACGAAAACATCTCGATTAGAAATCCGTATTTTGTCGCAGCCTTTTACTTTTCATTTAAACGATTACTTTTGTGGAAATTTCCATTTAGTGTATAAGTTGAACATTAATATGTTGATTATAGTCCGTTCTTAAATTTTTTTATATTTTATATATATTTATCAGAAATTATTAAAATGTGTGCAATATAATTATTTGATTAAAAATGAAAATAGGATCGAATAACATCTAGATGCTATTCAATAAATCTTCTCAGTTCTCAAAATAAAATATTGAAAAAAAATCGTTACAAATTACAGTATAAATTTAATAGGATTCATTATAAAGAAGTATGAAACTCGAAGAATTTTTATTAATTATTTGAGTAACAACATACATAATAATAATTTGCATAATAACTGGTAAATGGAAATTTATGTAAACAGAAGAGATATCAACACGACTGTGTGCACAATAATTGTGATAGAGATATAGGAAGTACAAAACAAGAGTCATAAATAATAACCAAGCATAACCCTTTCGCATAGATTTGGATGCTGCTCAAACTTCAGTGTGAGCATGGGGGTTCGAAGTAAAGCTTTTCCTCGGAACGAAACCGCCTATCCCAAGATTATACGGAAACTTTAACGGCCACGGTTACTCAGCTTTCTTGGCAAAGTATGGCAGCCGTGGTTTAGTTCGCAGGTTTATTAGTCCCGATAATGTCCCTGTAGAGAACACGCGTTTGTGTTTACTGCTAGAGTGTACTTGAAGGTATAGACTTTAACGTGGTATATGCGCTTGCAACAAATGTATTTGCATTATAGGTCTTCGTATGAAACTTCGATTTGTGCGAATCTATGCGATATTCGTATACTTACGAATACGAAGAATTTGATATTAGCTTTGATTGTGCATGATCTTTACAATTTGTTTGACTCTTGATTTACCCCTTATACATTTTTTTTGTGTAATTTGTCTTAATATGTAAGTAGTTTGAGATAAAAATGACAACACTTAATTATAATTGCATTTTTTTATATTTCATACATGTATTATTAATTATCTATGAAAACTTTTAATTGATTTGCCAATTTCGATTATCAATGATATTATAACAATTATCAATGATATTATAAAATAATGTGATTTAAAAGTAAGAATATATTGACAATGTCAGAATATACAAAAATCTCTTACAATGTATGAGCACATGTAAACTCGAAATTAATTTAATTGAGTCTAACGTAATTAAAACTTAATTGAAGGTAATATCATTATAACGCTATACATTTAAGTAGATAGTAAAAGTTATAACTTACACGCAATCTCATCGTGCGTCGATATACGGCTATACTATCCATAAAAAGACGCATCGTACAGTTTATAGCGTAATCTTGAGAGATAGGAGAAACTGGTCAGGAAATACCAAGTTTTTGTCATTATGAGGAGATCCATTAAATTGTCGTTAGTGCCGCAGCGGCATAAGGATGTACAAACTATCGTCACAATGGTAAGCGAGTTGGGATAAGAAGAAAGGGGAAAATCCATTCAAACGTAGACTTCATTTAATGTAGCACATTTGTACAAAGCCCTCATGATCGAAAGCATTTGCTCCGCCATTCTTCACGTACCTTATTGTATCACGAATTTACGCTTGACTAATACCTGTATCGAGTTCTTCGGCGTACAAATCTAACGTCAACCCGGTTCGGCTCATTTATCATTGAACGAGACCTCCGTTAAGTCTCTCAATATTTTTTCTAACAGCCCCATTGCAACGAAATGTATTTCAAACCTCCATTTGAAAGATTAAACATCGAGAGCTCAGAAATCCTTTTTACACGAGAACACAAATCAACCGATTATCGATATATGCTTAAATAAAAATTATTACGCGCAAGATCGTTTGCTGCAAATATCGCAGATAATTGTCGCGACACCGATAAATCAATTCTGCATAGGTTTATATTCCATACGAATCGTCGCTGCGTCATTTTTTTTGCACGTGTCGTTTTAACACGGATATTTTGCAGGAGGATGATGATACGTCAGGGAGTTAAGGCCAGTAGCAAAGAAAAGAGAGAAAGAGAAAGAGAGAGGTGGTGTGAACATAGACAAGTGTGTAAGTGTATTACAATCAAAGCAAGTTAGCTACGAACGTTATCTAATTTACCCTTTATTAAAAATATGTTTCATACTTTTTTCTTACTTCTTTACCTCTTTTTAAATAATTATATTTTGCAACCTTTCAAATACCTTTAACATTATTATTATATTACTTATATATGTTGTATTTATTACTATTATAATTATTAATCATTCTCTTATCTTTCCACTTTCACTCTTCATACTTGTATACATTGTTGCGTGGAGAAAAATATATCAGCACTGCTATATATCACATGCAGCTGTAAAATATTACGATAGATCAACCGGGGGAATATAAATCAGCTGTCATTTCGACACTAATTACGCGTTGATTTAAAGTAATATTTTATCGCTCCAATTTTTCTTCGTACATACACAGCCGTTCTCTCTTTCGTCCACTTTTTTTTTTGTATAATATATCGTCACATTAATAAGCGCTTAGCGAATAAAACAGTAATAAATGTAAGATTATAAATATCATGCGATACATTCAAATAAATGTCATAATTTTTATTCGTAAAAAAGTGTTTCTAATCGTGTTTTCGTTGTCAAAAATATTTTTCGTTGTCTCTTTGAAAATTACGAGCGAGTGAACTGCTGTTTATAGTATAACTAGTGGTATTCAACTAAATTGGTAGACTTGAATGAGATGGTCTTTTATGTACGTACATACATGTATACCGAGTACGCACCTCGGAACATATGCACGTATATGCGTATGTAGTGACGTCGTTCTAATATTGTTAAAGTATTTTTTTTTATGTCGTAACGTTTTACAATACAATTTGTATACATTGGCTTTAATATGCATGCTCGTATACTTCCCCTTGTTTGGAAAGTCTTATCGGACTTAAGATATTCTAAATTGAATGAGAATGGTAATAAAGGAATACGACAAAGAGAGAGAGAGAGAGAGAGAGAAAGAGAGAATGAGGTACGGCAAGAAGAGAATGAGAGGGGAATTGTACAGTGAGCAAGGTAAAAGAAAATCGAATCTTCCTTCACTCTTTTCGCTCTATTTTTCATATTTCTCATTATTTAATTTTTCACTCTTGTCGATATTTTTTATGTACTTTGGTTATTATCATCCAAGTGAATCAGTGCTCAGAATTTCTTATAAGAGAAATGGAGTCGGTGATTGTATGCACAACGTTTCTCCATCAAATTTTATCCGTAATATCCCATTCATACTTCGCATATTTCGCATTTCATTACTTTCTTGTACTACATGCAATTTTTCTTAGTTCATGTGCACCTTTATATACGTGCACAATTTCTCATTCAATACTTTCCCCGTCATGTTCTCCACTAATGTTAACTAACTACTTGTTGGAAAAAGGTTCTAACAGTGTATCTATTAATTAAAATTTTACATATATATTTATGTATATATTGTATACAATTAAGTTAACGCGAAAAACATGATTTAATAACATATATTCAGGTAAATATATAAATAAGAGCGATAAATATATAAAAGGTTAATTGTGAAATTCACATACATGTTACAAAATTTCACTCTTGCAATTTTTGCCTGCAACTTTCTCTTTAAGAATCTAATATCGCTAGACGTATTGTCCAGGCACGAACTTAACACGAGCATTGCAACGGCTTAAATACAAATTCACTTTTACGGAAGTTGTGGATAATGCAACAATAATCCAAATAGGAAACGGGCAAACTATTCGTACGAGGGGGAACCAAGAAGCCATCCATTCCGCGCAGTTCGTCCTGATTTACATAAACCACTAGAAAGTTACAAATGCAGCGTCAGTTCGAACATTGATTATTCAGATATCCATGGATGTCCGAGAATAAGAAAAAGGAGAATGGCCACGGGGACAGCCAGTGTCCACTTAGTACCCGCTACCATGAATTTAGTCGGGACGAATATTGGCGCGCTGCTAGGGTGACCAGTGCCAACGAAACTTCAAGTACCCGCGTTATTTAAGGGGGCACAAGATACGTACATTCGAGTTCTATCGTCGACCACTGGAGATTCCATCCGCCATAAAACGGAGAAAAGTGGAAACTTCCCTTTCGGGAGAAGGAAGGAGCAAGGAGATATTGCGGAGGTCCAAAGCCATCGTCCTTTCTTTTTTTTTTCTCCTTCTCACTTCAGTGTTCTGCACCTTTTTTTTACTTAAGGTCGGAACTAGCGCGTCCGGACTCCGACGCGGTCGGTAGAAAATTTCGAGTTTACCCCCGAATTTCTTGTTGATCTTTCATCTCCCGGCTCTCGGGAGCGGCGAGTTATCGGAAATTCAGTGAAGTAAAAAGTTACTAGATTCGCGCGATAAATCTAGTTATTCGATCGCCAAGTGGTTCCCGCTAGATAAGAATAAAGTTTCACGGGAATACGCCGGAGCCGCCATTGACCTGACGTATAGAACTTCGATTTAGGCACGTCCACGTAATCAGCTGCCTAATGAGCCGAATCTAGAACTACAGGCTGTTTCCGTAATGGCGGATCTTCGACCAGGCACGTCCGAGGGATCATAAATCACGGACCATTTGCGAAGAGCGAAAGTGACCTGACAGAGGCAGCGAATTTGGATATTTTCTTGTCGGCGTCAGATTCTTGTTTGATCCGCGATATTGCAATATGAATTGTTCCACCCGCGGTGGAAGTTTAAGGGGAATTCCTGCAGAATTTTTAGTCTCTGTAATATCGTTGCTATTACGCTCGCGTGCTCAATACTCGAAAGTAGTTACTTACTTTTATTGCCGCGCGTAAACTGACACGTAATTTCTGCAAGCGCGCAGCTCTCGAAAACGTCGAACTTTAAACATATCGACAGTGTGTGACTGCAACTATAATACGTCGGTAAATAGCGTTTTCAGGATCGTGCCAGTCGTGCAATTACGTTAGGGTTGGGTACGTATTAAGACCTTAGCGCATACGACGCATGAGTCGACCACTTAAAATGGAAACGTCGAGAAAGTCATGCCTGAGGGGTTAAATTGGAATATCGCACACTCAGTGGAATCAAATCAGTTTGAATCGGTATAGCCCAATCTCGAGGAGAGAGAGAGAGAGAGAGAGAGAGAGAGAGAGAGAGAGGGAGGGAATATTTCGATTAAGGTACTAAGAATTTGCAGAGGGAAAATAAGGTTAGCGTTCGAAAGCAGTTTAATTATACCTGAGAATTATAATTTCTTAAAAACTCTGTTGCATTTCTGCATTAAAATTTTAACATTCATAATACAATTTTATTATATTTATCACAAAAAATAAGATAAAGCATCAAATTTTGCCAACTGTCTTTTTTTTGCGAAAAACTTTGAGCCAAGTAAAAGTATTTTATCTCGTTTTTCTTTCAATTTTCTTTTATATTTTAACTAATATATAGAAGTTATTAATACATATGAAAAATTTATTTAAAAATTTACATTGCTTCCTATAAGATATTGAATTAAAACTCGTAACTAATTAAATGACGTCGCAAGTTATATCAGACTGATACAGGTACCTAACGATGTAAATACAATGTAATACAAATCGACATATAATGATTTTATGCATTATAGACGACACTGTTCATCCTGATTCTCATTTGAATATATTACTGTGTATTACATGTCATATCAGAATCAATCAAAAGCTCAGCGTGATAAATTTCGATAAAAATACGATCGTATAGTTATTCTTTCACCCAGTATCACTCCACGTCCGAATCGACTTCATCTTCGCAATCTTTCTTTGAAATCTTTTTTTTTTTCTCTTTTATGGAATCCGCTCCGTACGAAAACCATCGCTATAGATCTACAATAGCTCTTCAATTTTTCAACCAGATATTCTCGGTATAACCGCTTCAAAACGTCGGGAGCAATTCTTCCAATCGATCCCCGGTATCTTGAATCTCGATTCCTCCTCTCGCTCTCTCTCTTAAATCTCGAAAACTACGTCCACAGCGCGGACAAGTATTGACAGAAAAGCAGTGACAGCTTCTCGTGTCGCTTAAAATCCAATATAAAATTAATATTCTGCTGAAGGCAATTTATTACAGTTCTAAAAGGGGGATGTGAAGTATAGATCCAGCATCATCTTAAAATACGGTGTCGTATATTCGTTAGAAGCATCTTGTGCCAAAATAAATTGTCTATGAAACAATTATTATATATGTTCAGAAGTAGCTTTTGTTTTAAGTTTTTATCAGAATTATTTATTCGGGCGCGCACTGCAATTTATTTATCCAAATCGAAAATTATATTTTCAGTCTGACAATAAAAACAAAACGTATGATAATGAATCAATACTTTTTAAGAGATCGTAATTGAAAAGTTTATTTGATCGTAATAATATGACGCGAAAAACTTTGCATGTTCTGAGTAGGATTACAAAACTACAGCAGTTTAGACGTACAGATAGACATATCTTTTTTGTATGATGATATGATTTATCTGCATCTTGATCATAAAATGCTTGCTAATGTAAAGATTTATAAAATGATTATACACACATACACACCCACAACTTATTAATGTACATAATGTGTATAATTCTTAACTCAACTATTATCAGTACTAATAATGAAAATACACAAAGACAATATATAGTCTATGTACACAGCACAAACGTTTAAGCGCGATGATAAAATTCACACATACTTATTATATTGCTTTATAATTACAAAACGATACAAATTACAAGATAGACTTTCGCACAAATTTAGTAGTCTGGTTTTTAATAAAAGAAATATCCGAGTATTTATTATATTCAGTAGATATATATTTTAGAAATGCTTAGGGAAATTTTAAATTTACTCTGAAAATATCTTCTTTCTAATGAAGAATTTGCAATTATATGACTTGTAGACTCACACTAATCAACTACCGTGTCGCGATAACGCATTTGATTCGTTACATTTTGTCGTATAATAATTCTCAGCTATTAACTTGCGAAACGACCGGCGATCAAAGGTAGAACCGTAAAAAGTTCACGGCTTCGCAAGCGCCAGAAGTGCAGATATTTCAATCTCTCTTTTTGCGAAATAAGCATTCTAGAACAAACAAAATTTTTTAAAGCCGACCATAGGCGGCGGCGGCGACGGAGAGGCGGGTAAGCTGCGCCGACATTCCGGGAATACTGAGAATAACGTTCACCAGGCAATAAAGAGATAATGCCGAGCTTTGAGAAAAGAAGAGAACGTCCCTCGGTAAGTTCTTAACGGGACGTTCCGCCGTTCTGAGAACCTTCCATCCCCGAACGAGGCAATTACAGGCCGTGGTTTACCGGTCGCGTTTACACCCGTAGCCTGCTTCTGCCGTATAGGCTAAGCCCCCGCACGATCGTAAACTTAGCTGACGGGATTCAACCTCTTTGGCATTGGCGTTCGATATCTCGAGCTGCTCTCGCGTCCCGCTCCGACCGCACCGTGAAACTCGGTTGACCTCTTTCGTAGTATCAGTAAAAGTAATGCCGCGCGGGGAAGGAGGACGAGGGCGAGGGAAGAAGTAAAGGATACATGAGAGATCTATCGCGTTGGGGGGAAGTAGATACTTTCAATAATGGCTTTCCCAAGGCCCCATGTGCGTGTTGTTTCTTATATTGCTATCGGGACCGTATCCGATCGCCGTTGGATGTCGCAAACGGAATAATCATTACATCGTGCGCTGATCGTTTTTTGATGAATGCCCGCGTAACGCTCCGCGCTTCAACGCCTGCTCATTCTTTATACGCCAATCATGACTACAAACGAGCAGGAGTTATGCGTTCAGCAACACGACTGCGCCGCATTGATTGATAACAAAATAAACGCTGCGATGGCAGGCACACGGCAGCTAATATTTCCCGAAACGTTTTCCTGATCAAGGAATAATTTTGTCGTGATTTTACAACGTTATTACTAATATCTGACGCGTAATAACATCTATGACGGCAGCATCCCATTTTCAGAATTTTGATATAATTGATAGAGTTTTGAATTAAGCGCAATTGAGGCAAATTGGTGCGTTGACGTCGAATAAAACAGCTTGTGTAATATAGTGGTCGTCGTGTATGTATTTAAAGTAAACTTATTAAACTTCTCTGCACAATTTTGAATTTTATATTTGCTAAGAGTAATTAATCTCCTGGTGTAAACAGAATCAACATCAACAACTTGTGGCAAACGTAATCTAAAAATTCACAGTACAAAACTCGTTAGCTTGAGCCATAATTGAGCTCTCGCAGTAAACTGTTTTTAAACTATTTCACATTTTTCTAGTATTACAATCGCAATATGTAAGAATTCCGTGCAAATTTATAAATATTTATTACTGTATTTATTTCGTTATGAGTTTATGTTCTGAATCAAGAAAGACACGTAACAATTGTTATTCAGGAGTTCGCCGTAGCTGCGATTATTAACGCTTGAACCAGTTTTCTTAGACCTCTCAACAGGTTACACAACTAAATGAGGATTAAAGTTTGTCATTTTTTTTTGTCTCATAGCAAATGCGAAGCCCTTGACGTTCGATGAAGTTTACAATCAAAGTAGTCCGACCAACTGCACGGTATACTGCGGAGGTTTGACCAATGGTTTAACAGAAGAACTCATGCAGAAAACTTTCTCGCCCTTCGGATCCATCCAAGAAATTCGAGTGTTTAAGGACAAAGGCTACGCTTTTATCAGGTAAATGCATTTTTTATCTTTAATTATAAAATTTATAACGTATAAATATTTTCAAATCCATCCATCGATGCTTAATAAATTTGGACATAACGCATATATCACTTTTGAAAGAAAAGAATTTTAGAAAATATTTGCTAAAGAAATTTTACGTCTATTAAATTGAAATTTTTAATATGATTATATATAATTTAATAAGGTATTAAATATACAATCAATACAAACATTTTATAATAGGATTGAAAGTAGAATTTTTAAAAACGCCAATGCGGTCTGAAGCGGACATTGATCCTTTATTTTATAATAAGATTGATTTTAAAATCATATTGCCACAATATACTATTTATTTCGCTACGCTTATAGCTTTTCTAATGGTGTCATGTGGAAAATAATAATCTGCTCTAGTTAGTCTTTTTTTATGATAAAGTCAGCATGCGATATTCGCGGATTCGCAGATCGCAAATCATATTAGTCAATGCATTAATCTTTTAGGCAACCTAAATAACTTTATATGTTTAAAGACTTATTAACTAAAAATCAATTTTTTTAGATACTTTTCTAATCTAAAATAGAGATGCGCAGACTTTTTTCTGATTTATTTAGTCTACGCTATCTCAAACAGTTTATTTCTAAAAGAAGATATGTTTACCCAGTTTAAACATCGAATATATATATGTAATAACTGCCATATAACGTAGATGTAAAATATGTATATTTATGTATATGTTATATAGCAGTTATAATATATTTATGTTTGCTGAAAAATAATTTCAAACATTCATCTGTTTTTATTACGTAAAAAATGTATACCAATTTTACTATATTATATATATAATATATGTCATATACTACAAGTTTTTCTTTTAATAAATGAATGCAAGATTCACGAATTATTTTTCTATGTCTTAATGAATTGTCGTAATTAAAAGTCGTTTTACTCTATCGCCGTTTAAATTACAAAATGATTTATCGATCACCAGACTCCACAAAGAACACTTAAGGCCAATTCTCGCGAAGAATTAAACGGAATTAAACGGAACTTTAGTATGAAACCCTTGAAACCATTTCACTGATTATATAATCAAAGTTCGTTAATTACCGAAGCTTTTTACTGTCTTATAAAAAAGAGGAATCTAGGACAAAAATTTAATATATTTTTATCATGCCGTATTGTAAATTATAAGTCAAA
The DNA here is from genome assembly GCF_000956235.1 of Wasmannia auropunctata. Taxonomy (NCBI): domain Eukaryota; kingdom Metazoa; phylum Arthropoda; class Insecta; order Hymenoptera; family Formicidae; genus Wasmannia; species Wasmannia auropunctata. Next base: position 2,248,344 of record NW_012026819.1, on the reverse strand, counting down.
CTTTAATTTACATAATTTTTGAAAGTATAATTATAATACGTAATTTCTTACTTTCTCGTTGTTTGTGATGCTTAAATAGTCAATTCATAAAAAGAATGTAATAAAAAATATTGAACGAATATATGTAATTGTTATTTTTATTTTAATCAGTTTCTAGAAGTAAATGTATATTTTTAAAGCGGCTTGTATTATATAAAGTAAAATGATATTGATGAATCTAAACGTAATCTCGAAAGCTATTATAATTTCTATAATCGATTGTCATGAAAAGTTATATTGTCCTTATTGAAATCTATAATTTAACCAATCACCCTAAAGCCATTATGCTAGATTGCCATACATCTATTATGCACGGCTGATGATGTGCTTACACCGACTGTCCGGATAAATTTATCACAAAATCGAACAATCTGGCCTAAGGCCAACCAGGTAGAATCATCGTATGTATACAAAGGATGCATTTGCATAAAGTGATTGGATTTTGAGCGCGTAATACAATGGTTATAGCAAGACTTGAGGAAATTTTACTCAAAATCATGCGCGATGATTGGGTACCAGCGTAATGCGAGTCATCAAATGAGATTTTACGAAATATTAGGAAATCGCATGAATGGTGCATCAATACCCACCGTCGCTTGTGATTTATGGCACGAAATGCGAGAACATGTTGGGTCAATGGCAGCATGTCGGACTCATCAACCTCGAATCGTGGCCATTTCATTAATCTACCCATTACATTCGCACAGATCATATATTTCAGTTCAACTTCCCATACCCAAATGAAATCAACTTTATTTATGTTTCAAAATCATTCATTAAGAATTGTTAGGATTTTTTAAAAATAAAAGTCACATTTCGTAACATGAATAATTTTACGTATAGAAATAAGGATTAATTATCACAATTAAAAATTTAAAAAATTTCATAGAAGATCGTGCCCATATCGATATTTTCAAATTGTAGAAAAAAGAATGTAACAGTTCAAGTAATCAGCTGAGCATTAATATCTGCCGAAAATGAATTCAGCGCTCTAACGACGACGAAGAATCCGTGACCTACCTCAGAAAAGACTGCCGAGAGAGTGGGAGGGTTGCTCTAGAACGAGCGATAAAAGAGAGGGTGAGGCAGAAGCCTAGAGGGAAGCGGGGACGGAGGAAGGGGTGCAAAAAACCCTCTCTTACATATCTTCCTCTCTCTACCCTTTATCCTCCCTCGCGTCCGTTGCTCGATATCCTTGTCCATCCGATACGATGGCCTCTACCGTTTCGTATGTCTGCCACAGTTCCGCCACCCCTGGACAATGTCCGTCGTTCAGATATCTTCCGTCTAATTGCTCTTCCTCCCTCCGTTCTTCCATAGTGTGGAACCCGGAAACGAATATCTCGGGATGACGTATGGACTTACTGCGAGGTACAGCGAGAAAGCAAGACGGGAGGGTGGATAAGGGAAGGAGGTCTTTTCTTCTCGGGTGAAAGAAAGAATCTTATCTGCCGCTGGTTATCGCTCGAGGTACGGTCTTAGAGAGAGGGGAGGGAGGGGGTTGCTGACGATGACCATCGTTCGTCCTACTCAACGATCGTGGATGGAAGCTCGATGGATGGGAAGGGGCGGAACTCGTGAACGAAGTCGCCATTGTGCAATCTCGAACGCGAGCGTTAAAAGTGACCTAATCTTCGATAAATTCAATAATTCCCTGCCACCCTAATCAGATTCTCGAAAACCCTAAGTCTATCAGTACAAAGTTTGATCAAATTTTATCGAGAAATGATGGAATTCCTACATTGAATAATTAAAAAGTGAATGGAATTAATATTCTTGTATTTAAATTTGTAACGGAAAACGCAAACATATATATATATCTTGAAGCAACAAGAAATAAATGCTGCCAGACGAATTCGACATGATTGAAATATTTTGTTCTCTCGTGCATATTCCTAGTTTTTTTTTTAAACACTGCTAGAAAAATATGACATCGAAGCATAAACTTTCTACATCATGTATTGTAATAACAGTAACATATACATTTGTTCGTTCAAAATATTACTGTTCTAGAAAACTAGAAACTAAACCCGCGTAACCAGTGCACTGTGTAGAATTTAACATTGAATGCCTATATCTGGAGTAATCTAGATTCGTTGAGATTCACAATTACCGTGCTCATTCGTGCGCGCAATAAACTCGCATAAATTAAACTGCACTAGTCGCAGAGACCGTTTCGTTAAGCCACCATAATAAGGTCCGGTTGAACTTGCGGAAAGAGTACCGTATTGTTCCGAGGATTTTTCTTTTTGTACACACCATCGCGTCGCACCAACACCGACATTGACGTCGAAGGACACGTCCTAACAAAGGACTTGAATCCCCTTCTCTTTCGATTTTCAGGTTTTCTACCAAGGAGTCGGCCACGCACGCCATCGTAGCGGTACACAACACAGACATCAACGGCCAAACGGTGAAGTGCAGTTGGGGCAAGGAGAGTGGAGATCCTAATAATGCTCAACAAACTGGACAGGTAAACGCTCTCTATCTTTTCCTTTTATCCGCTCTACCAGGAAGACAGTTTCGACGTGAAATTCCGTCCTCCGTGTTTCTCCAACATTTACATCGCTGCTCGTATCAAACCAGAGTGAACTTTTCTACTTTATTTCATGAATAAACATTGTCGCCGATTTTTCCTTGAGACGCAATGTATGAAAAATAAAAACAGCGGCCTTATACGTGCATCAGTAGTGAATATGAATTACAAGCGACTATATATTGCAGAAAGTCAGAATTTGTTTGAAAGAGAATAGTATATGTTGACATTAATATCAAATCTGATCTCCAATGTCTACGTGTGTGTGTGTGTCAAAGCGATGAATGCAGAGAGCGACAGATACCTCGACATAAATATAAAACTTGCCGTTGTTATACGTGTCACTGGAACTGAATAATGAATACTCTCGTCTCAAAAGAAGCAAGAGCGTTCAAAGGAGGAAGTAGTTATCAGATTCGATCGCACGGTCGGTTCCTTCCGGTTTCGCGCGGCTAAAGTGTCTCTGTCGGTATATCGGTATATGGCTCGAAAGTCCGGTGAAAGAGTAAAGGCGGAAACAGAGAGAGAGAGAGAGAGAGAGAGAGAGAGAGAGAGAGAACAGGGAATCGGGCAAGATTCCGGTCTATTCAGGTGCCTCTCTTCGAAGTGTGTCGGGCTGGGTCTCTTAGCAATTAGCTCCGTTAGGATGGGTAGGTACGCCCGATCTGGGAATGGTACCCGAAGTACTTCCCAAACCCTCTCGCACTCCCCGGTAGTACTTCCGTGCATCCATCCACTGCTACTCGGCCCGTGACATCGCTCTAATTGATCTCTATTCCCATAACGCGCTTCTCCCAGGGGAGCCGAGATATCACGTTAGTACGTATCCTGCCATACCCTGTTCTCGTATTCAACGGAATCGAACTAGTTTGCGTGATATCCCGGTTCATCGTACCGCTTTAATGAAGAGCATAATAGCTGTACATTATTTCCGTAAGCCTCTTAGAAGCAGAACTACTGAAAAATCAACGCAGTTTAAATATCCGCTAATATCCGATAACATCATCCCCTCGATAATGTTTCCCCGTTTAATATCATACAAAGCTTTAGAAAAGCTTCAAGAAAACTTTAATATTGTTTAGATATTATTATGTTTGGCAAGTAAATGATTGTGAAATCAGAAAAGAAACACTTTTTTTGTATCATAAAGATTAATTGCGCACGCACAAAAGACAAACTGTACTATTTGCAAAATATACTATTTCACGATAATTCAGTAGAATAATTTGATCTGATTTCACATTGTGCACCGTAAAAGAATGAATGAGTTCACGCGAGAGGAACAGCGAAATAATAAAAAATAATTTACGTGACGGCAACGAAATGATCGCGTTGAAATTCTCGCGTCGCCCATTTCAAGTGAACGACCACACAAATCTTCGACGGAACGAAATTACCATTCCTGACCCTATCGACATCGTTAAGCATAAAATCCAGACAATGTTCTTGCTCTTTTCTATTTCATTGATCTTTGTGCTCTTTCAGGCGTTATCGTCGGCGACGTACCCATACTACGCGGCGGCGGCAGCTGCCGCCGCGGCGGCGGCGGGCGTCGCGGGTGTCGGAGGCGTCGGTGGCGTCGGCGGTGCTGGACAACTTGCAGGATACTGGTATCCGCCCCAATCTTATCCTACGACAGCGACACAAATGCAAGCCGGTGGCTTTCTTCAAGGCATGCAAGGATACACCTATGGACAGTTCGCCGGATATCAACAGGCGCAATATATGGGGTAAGCTTTTCACGCGAAATAAGTTCGTCTTTCTCGAAAATTTTGAAGACCAAGTTTTAAAAATTTTAAATGCTCGAAAAGATTTAGATGTAACACGAATATATCATCCCTCCATCTTTTCACGGCACCAAATGGATCGTAAAATTGTACAATTCGAAAATTTAAAATTAAAATAATCCTAGAATTTATATTAAAGATTTTACATTGAGTACATGTAATTATATTGTATATAGCTATATATAGGAACGTAAAGCTTAATATATTACATTATAAAACTTATATATAAATTTTTTAGAGATTCGTTAGTCTATATTGTTATTCTCTTAATAAAATTATTTCATAGCCGATAACACAAAATAGTATTTACGTAATAGTAGTTTTCAAACATATTTATTAGTTAACAGAGTAACAAAAAATATTGACAATACAATATACTTGCGACATGAGAAATATTAATATATTATATCAAGCAGAATGCAAATCCTAGCATTTGTACTGTTCTGTTAAATTATACGATCTGACAATTACGTATTTTTTACAAACGTAGCATGGGAATGGGTGCTGTCCATGCCGCTGGCACAGCGGCAGGATGGGGTCAGGGATTACCTGGGGGACCACAGTTACCACCACACCACGCCACGACGGTCACGGCACCCCCAGGGGTGCAAGCCGCACCCCCGCCACCACCGCCACCGGCACAAATGATGGCCTACCCGATGCAACAGTTCCAGGTAACCATTACTTTATCTAACCCTATCTGTATACGCGTACAAGTGTGCGCCGTATTTGTTTGTGTGATGTTGGCTAACACCGGAGTGTTTCGCTTTTTACATACCTTTGCATCTTGCCCCTGTTACATCCAAAAGCAATTTCGTCGGTGCCGGTATTGGCTTGTAAATGTTGCACGTGGAAACTCGATTCGATATCAAAAGGATATCGAAGGCATGTGTCGGCAGAAGAGTGCGCGTAGTACATACGTATACATATATATTGTCGGTGATCTTAGGAAACCTCGTAAACTTGATACTTGATATATTATTCGAGAGACCGAGCGATAGAACATGGTACGCTTCACCAAGAACAATTTTGCACGGGTGGAACAGTAAACATAGCTACAATAACACGTATGATGTAATTAGCTGCACACATATATTCGGTATAATATTTTGGCTTGAGTTAACGATATTGCGAGGTTACGGGAGCAACCGCGATATGCTAATTTTAACAATTTATACCAGCATTATTTACGATAATTACATAACGTATGCAAATAACGAACTTGCGTTTTCTTAAATTATACTGCAAGCTCAAGATTATTTTCTCTGTCAGACTAAGTAATATACTATCTGCAACATCAACGCTGCACGTTATTTTAATTAATTTCTCCGTTACAAATTCAATCCACAAAATTATTCATTCGCAATAAATAAATCGGGTGTTTGCTTAACAATTAATGAGAAATAATGCTGGGTATGAATGAAATTACAGATTACTATTGGGATCACATGTGCTTGTGCATTAAAGCTTACGATATTTTTTTATAAACAGAGTTGGGTAAAATACAAAGAGAGAGCAGAACATTTATTATGTTATTTGTATGCATATCATTTGAAATTGTAATAAGATCAATAAAATGGTAAGTATTTGTCTTACAGACAGTGACATAACTTGTTACCCATCTCTACTATGTAAATGGATGTACTTTTTAAGAAGAATGCATCGATTTTCTCACTGACGAAAGTGCTTCATGGCATTCGTGATTAGGTATTTTATGATAATTGTGTGGAGAATGTTTGTAGTACGCATGTCTAATAGATCCACATAAGTAACAGAGAGAAATGACAGAAACTTAATGCAGCATTATTTCTATTATCTTGTACCGAATTTCGAGAGATATTAATAGAAACTGAGGAAATAAAAGTTACTTAAATTTCTTCGTCAAAACATTTGAAACAATGTTTGGTATTATTACAATGGTATTCCATATGAAAAATTATTAGAAAATTAATAAGATATCGTGTTACCCTCAACGATTATCTTATGTATCTCCTTATATAATTATCTTTCTAACGCAATTTCTAATTCACTTGGTATGCGATTGCACTCTTACTAACAAACTAGTAATTTTTATATTTTTGTACACCAGACATTGATGGAGCAAGACAGACTCGCTTTCCCGCTCGACACGTGATTATATAGGAGGTTATCGAGATTTAGTTATGTTGCAAAAAATTGTGGTTCATGGCAGTGAAGTGAAATATGATACTTATCGTAGTTGTTGTCCAGAAAAATACACCTCGACCATCTTGCTTTCTGCACAGAATGCACACGTAAGAAAGTGCGCACTGCACACAGGCACACACGCCATCGCTAAAAACGACACTACTACAAAAAAAAATCTGGAATATTTGAAAAGAGATCAGGGATGGCTTCGGGCAAGCGCAGCGAATGCATTTCAACTCAGCACCGCTTTTAATGCCCCGCGTTCTTTTTGCTTCAAGAACAATTTCTGAACTTGACAACTTGAAGTCTCAGAATTGAGAACGACTATCTTAATTTAAAAGCTCGCTAAAAAGCTCTAGTCTGAAATTTTCAAATTAACTCTGCTGTTTCTTTATATTTACCTTTCCATCATTTACTAAGTAGATAAAAAAACTTGTATGAAATACACTAAAATTTTTTAATATTTATAGTTTTATATTTACTAAAAACAACACTTATTGCAAAACCACATGCTATATCTTAGCTGATATTATATTTCATATAATTTTATTTATTATCTGATATTTTTGTTTAATTATACAAACTTTAGATTGAGTTAAATATATAAACTTGTTTTTTAATAAAATTTCGGCTTATTATTATTGAATCAAAGATAGAAAACAACGTATAAATTCATGGAATTGAAGAGTAAATCGGCTCAAGGTTAAAAGATTCTTTGAGAGAAAAATACAGTTATTAGAAATAAAAGAACAAGTTTTCTGATCAATATGACTAGTAGACTGTGTTAAAGTACAGTAAAACTGAAATAAACTGGACCGACTTAATGAGCGAGTGTCTGATTGTAAATCCGATTTGCTCGCTAATTCCTTCCATCCGCCGTTGCTTTAATTTAATGATCCACAAAAATCTCTCTAAAAGGACGGGCAAAAATAAAAAATCAGCAAGTATCATAATGTTTCCGGCTTTTCAGTTAATCATACACATCCATCTTTCGCATTCTAAAAAAATAAAAAAAAAAACTGTGCCGAGATATATATTTGAACATTTTTCTGCACATGCACAGCATTTCCGGGTAACTTTAAAATCAGTCATATATTTAACAATAGCATATAGAGAAAAATCTTTAGATGGTTATTATCAGAGAAAGTATGAACAATTTGAGATAGCGTAGCATATTGTAAACGCTGTATCGATTTCGGCTTTCGGTCATTAATCTGCAGTTGTTTGCAATGCCAGTAAAACGGCCTGTCGCTCATATTGTATATATATGCTTAAGAAGATATGTACATATCACGCAGCTATAGTTGTTTAGTGAGTCTTTTGTACATATCGCACATATAGAACGGAGTAAAAGTCACGTACCATTGCATCGTCTATCGCAACGAAGGAGATATTTCGGCGAGGAAAGTTAGCTCGCTTTCGCACAAATATCTCTTTCGGAAAAACCGAGCTCGCATTATATCACTGCATGTCAAGTGAGATACCACTTTGAAAGTTGAAAACCACCGAAACTATCCTCAATTGAGAGAGAGAGAGAACACGAATTCTTAGTAACGGCACCGATAAAACAATGAAAGAGGGATGAAACGCGGGGAAATATATCGCCACCGGGATAAATTGCAATTGGCTTCCAGCGTTTATTTTGCTAATATTTTTTTTGTTACGAGAGAGTTACAAAGTTTTGCGTTTGATCATAGGATCTAAGAGAACAAATTTATACACGGATATTCGCAATTTACAATCATGAGCTAAAGGCTGCGAAGTTATGAACATGCAAATATCCCCGTGTAAATTTGTCCAGCGTGTATTAAACTTTAACGTGCAGCTAACAATACAGAATGTAGATCAACCAATAAAAAAATTAACAAAAAAGAAGAACATGCTATAAAATTAATAGAATTAATATTAGATGATGTCATGTATATAATATAGATATAAAAAAAACTATTAATAGCCTGCTCGCCACGTAGATCTTGCATGGATATGAAATGTGAAATGTAGACATTGCATGCATTATGCTTCTTGCACTTTATCTAATTCAGCTCGGGTATCCCTCCGGAGAGACTTCCTTTTTTTTCTTTACTTTTATAAAGTAATATTTATGTCAGATTATACTATTTTTATATATTATAAAATATTTTCTTTACATTTTCTTTATATTTATAATTCCAATAAATTTAATAATAATTTCGAAGAAACGTGTGACAACTTTAGTAAATAATTTTACGATTGTTGCGTTATTAATTGAAATAAATTTAATTGTGATTTATATGATTTTCAAATTGATGCATTATTTTAATAATTATTTAAAATCGAATATACATATATTGATGACGTCGTATTTGGTGCTCTTGTCGCTTATCCAGGAAGGGATGCTCGAGATTTTCAAAAAGACTATCTTTATTTACATATTTCGGTTCGCAGGCACAGTGATCGCTACCACTATCATCGCACGGCCTGGCTTATCCTTTCTTTCGAATATCAATTAGCATCAGGATAACTGCATCTACAACCTGGCTCAACCTCGCATTCAGCCTGAAATTACTCGTTGCAGCTTGTTTTTATACAAAAGGATAATATTTTCGACGGAACAAAAAGGAATGGAAGAAAACAATGTAAGAAACGAAAGCAAAATAAAAAAAAAGTGAAATTCGTGTATATTTTGTTATTGGTACAATTTATGGTATTCGATTGTAGATTTTGTAGTAATTTAAACTTGATTTTTTATCTGATGACGACTGAGAAATTTGCAGTGATTAGGTCAAGAAAACTCATTAAGTCTAATCTTACTTCGCCGTCGCCGATGCGCTCTGAATTATAATACAAGTAATTTACACTACTTGTATATTATCTAATTATTATGCATTCTTTACGTCGTTACCACTGCGCCACATGGTGGAGGTTGAGTCATGGTGAAGGTAGATTCAGGTCGATTAGAATTCATGTAGTTATAGGAGAATGTGAGGAATTGTAAACGGAAAAGCAAGAATGAAGAATGAAGCAAAAGCGAGAAAGAGAGAGAGAAAGCGAGAAAGAGAGAGAGAGAATGAATGAGAGAAAGAAAGCAAAAGTTAGAGAGTACAAGCGAGCGCGAAGACGAGTGAAAGAGAGGGAGAGAGAGGACTATTGTCGAGCATATTTCTATTACTTTCTTGAAATTCGGACCAAGATTTAACCAGCGTTTGTGTGTTCAAATGGTAAAGTGTGTTCTTGGTTGCGGTCCAGCTAGCGGATGAGGACTGGCTGACGCCTAGCCTTCTAGTGTGATGGTAAGCAAGTACACCCCACCAACAGGAACAACTTCTACAGCAACAACAGTTACCACCACCATCACCACCATCATTTCCTCCTCCACTACTACCACCACCTCCAACAACAACAACAACAACAACAACAATAACAACAACATTTCCGTCATCATCGATGCACAATCGACCGCGACAGCAAAAGCAGTAGAGCTCATGCCACTTCCGGCTTGACGACGCGCGAGTCGAAAGGCAGTTACCACGAAAAGCAGATAACACTTGTTTAATACGAAGAAACAAAGTGAGAAAATAAAAAAAAATAGCGATTAAGAATCATAATCCTATAGGTAATTTTTGCGCAAGATATGCATCCACAACACATCCCCATTTCCCCCCGTAAGTTTTCACGTCCAGTGTAAGAGAAAAAGAACCGCTACCGATTACTAAGCGGAGATACCTCTCGTCCAGTCTGTAGGATAATCTAGCATCTTGCTCGGCTTGAAGAAATAGATAGCGTTTGCCGTTACAGTAGTAGTGTCCGAAGCTTCAAATACAAAACACGAAATCCGGCATACACGTGAATAAGTCATTCGTGACGGGTCTGACAGTGTGTTTTTTTAGCGAAACTGGCCAATTACGCATACACACATGTATCGTCCAGTGATAATGAGTACATGAGAAATACGAGTCCGCATAAGTTTAACGGGGATCGTGGTTTATCACCATTTTAACAAAGCGCATAAATTTTTTGATCCTCTCTATGAAAAAGGAAAAAAAAACGAAGAGTGCCGACAGACCGCCGGATACAGACTCGTTACACGGATTCATTATTTTTGTAGTTTGGGCTTTAACAGCGAAAATAATAACTCAAAGACATAATGTCGAAGGGGACGCTCGCGGTCGAATGCGACGGCTGGCGAGCGGCTGTATAAATGATAAATACAAAGATTAATCGAAGCATACTCTCGTGAAGATATATAAATATATAAATATATATATATATAAATGAAAGAATATATATACATAAAAGAATAAAAGATTATTATAAACAAAATTCAACAACTAGTTAGTTAGATAGGCATGTTATATTAAAAGTTATTCGAGGTCGATTCGATATTCGGCGGCAAGGAGGAAGTGGATCTTGTGTATATTCAATAGCGCAGCATTTTTACGGGGATGAATATAATCACGGACCCCTTTGTACAACTCGCCCGTCTCAACAAAAAAAAAACCACGGGAATTACTACTGGATCCACGTATCTTATCCCATTTGCCACGGCGAAAAGACTTCGTATCTCGATCAATATACTTGTTTATCGGTTTCGTGGCCAAACGATAATTCACACATTGAAATCTTTACAGGCAGTTTAGCATCCATTTTTATCATTCGAATCTGTCTTTCGGACGCGACACTTAGACCTGTTGGATACTTTTATAAAAAACAGACATGTACACACGCCATTGGGAGGCATTGGCGAATTAGCACAATTTCCAAACTGAGAAAGTGGCGAAACACGCAAAACCAATCAGATCACCGTGGTTTTTAAGTAAAACGTTAGATTTTTATATAAGATGACTATGTACAACCAAAGGAAATCGAGATTTTGACGTTTAAGCAATAAAGCGATAAGCTTAGGAAGAAAAAAAAGCAGCCATCGATCCCTCCGTCTCTTTATAAATCAATCTCGCTGCGTAAAACGAGAGAGTACACGAATTCTTAACAACGAAAACAAATAATAATTAATAGAATGGACAAGATAGCTAGAGGAGACGGTGCGTGCACGTGTGTATTTTAAAATTGTTCGTGGGGAGCAGTAAAACGATCACAATATCCTCGTTGTCCCGAATTTCGACTTGACCAAATTGATACAAAAGAAAGACGAGACCGAAACTCGTATAAATCGCGAACACGTAAGCAATTGCATGAGTGCAATCGTACATATGGGAGAGCGCTAGTGGGGGAGGGAAAGAAAGTATGAAAGCGAAAAGAGAGAGAAAGAATGAGAGGGAGAGAAAGGGAGCATGAGAACAAGACCGAGCGACGAATAAACTGCACAAGCACAAGCAAGGGACGAGGAGAAAGAGGGGTTAAATAATTCGTAGATAGACATATTGCACAAACAGCACGAAAGTTAGATTAGACGAGTTAAGTTTTTTTTTGTTCACGCGTGCCCTGTCCGCGCGGCAGCCGTTTTAGGATCTTGATCGTACATAATCTCATCATCGGCGTGCTGCTCTGCCCTTAAAACTATCCCCGTTTGCTGGAAAAGGATCGGTCGAAAGGGATGGGACGCGAAATGATAGCACGACGAGGTGATAGCACGAGCAGTTTCAATACTTGAAAAGATGGGAAGCGGCTGAAACTTATTGCGACCGTTTCCGCGCTCGATCATTTGTATTTCCATCGTCCTGCTTCTTGCACTTCGTATCTACTGTCCCTTCTTACCCCTTCGGTTTTAAGTACCACAACTCATACTCGTCGTATCGATAATATCTTGTTCTCGCTTTTCCTTCGAAAAGCGTTTATATCGGAGCAACGAGTAGAACCGGGGCGAATGTAGAAACTAGTGAAATTAAAAACTTCAAGTCCTTAATCGGCAAAGAGTCGTAAAAAATATAATTTTGATTCGATATTTCTTTCTTTTTAAAATCTCTAAAATATCAATTTTTTTAAAATATATATTGTATAAAATTTTTACAATTAATCTTTCGCTGTGAGAGGCTTTAGAAATTATAAGCTTGAAACTCCACAAAATTATCTATCTTGTATAGAATACATTTGAAATTCGATATTTGACTCATGAGTCTTCAATATCACTGTTCCCGTTTATATTGAGAGGGGCTCACTATTCAAAAACGTCGCCCTCTTTGTAAGGCGTGATGATTTCACCTCACTTTGTCTCTTTCGAATGTCTCTCTCATGACATATTCCGTGGATACATCTATAATTTTGCTCGCACGAACAGGTAAAGAGAACAAGAAATAAAAAGAGGGAGGAGAAAGAGGTTCGGTTAGATTAAGAGGCATAGAGAGCACATCGATGATGACTAAAATAAAAACGAGATAGGACGAGCGATAGACGTTGGTATTAATCAAAAGATAGACGGATCGTGCTTTAAGTGAATCAAAAGCGTGTTCGACGTTTCTCAATCAAAAAGATCAATGATCAAAGTACGGCACACACGAATGATCGAAATGTAGCGAAGGAAGTGGAGTACGGCACAATCAAATCTGCCCAACATCGCATAGAGTTTAGATGTTTTGTGATGAAAGTAGAGACAGAAAGGGTGAGAAAAGAGAGAGAGAGAGAGAAAGAGAGAGAATGTGTGTGTCTATGTGCATGTATGTGCGTCTGTGCGTGTCTGTGTGTCTACCAACGATCCGTCGCGATTGTGTCAACCAGATAAAAGAGTGATTTTCCCGTGAGAGGAAAGCTCGACAATAAAAATCGTCACATTTCAGCATTTTCAATCGCGATGAATGATTCTGATATAGTAATTTATACGTAACCAAAATTAAGAATAACAGTGTTGCCGCTACATTGGCTGCATTTTTTTATCGCCTTGCTCTTATTTGATTTGCAGCTTTACGAAGAAATGTAAAATTCGTTTTCTCAATCGTTATATCTGAGTTCAATTTTCAGTCACGTTTGAGTGAGAATCATGAAAAGATATATTATCAGATTTATTTCTTTATTTGTGTTGTTGCTGGCATATATATGTTATTAGAATATATTTATTCATACATATGTTCAATTATCTGCACATAATTTTCTTATTGAATGCATTTAGCTTATTCTAAATTTTATTATTTTCATTATGTCTTTATAGTTTAGTACAATAATATACAAATTATCATGCACGATCGCACGTGATGTAAGCGCGACCACGATTATTTCTTGCAGTTTCTTGCATGTGATGAACATCAAATTTTATAATCATCTTTCGATTCAGTTCTGTCGTAACCTGCACTTTTTGAAAAAATTTTGCCTATATCATTACGGTTAAATATTATTTTTTCATTGTTTATAATATAATAATGTTATCGTCAAATGTCTAACAAACTATTAAGAAAATTAAAAATATCAGAGTGTAAATATATTTACAATAAAATGCAGGTTACAATCGCGATTTGCAAGAAAATTTTCGTATTATTTAAAATTCTATCTTAAAAACGAAATCGTCATGTTATATATAACCGAATCTCGTTTTCTAATAGAAATTGGGTGACTAGCCTCGAGGACACGGCACGAGTATGCAAAGAGAAAGCAACAAAATTATAAATAAATATATATACATACATATAAATACAAAAATGCATATATATATTATATATATAAATATATATACTTGCGCGCAGCGGCGGCGAGGGCTGTTATTTTCAATCGTCGTGCGTAAAACAAAGCACTGTGCGTGAAAAAGAGAGAAAGAGTTAGCTTTTAAGAAAAACGACATGAAAAAGAACATATATAAGTAAAAAAGAAAATATCGTGTACATTATTAGTTAGGCAAAAGAAATAAAAAATATAGGTTATTTTTGTGAAAGGTGGAACGAGCGAGGGGAGGGAGGGGGAACAAAGAAAGAGAGAGAGAGAGAGAGAGAGAGAGAGAGAGAGAGAGAGAGAGAGAGAGCGTGTGGCAAGAGGGACCCAATGGCAGAATGTAACACGAATTATGCAATAAGAATCTGTTATCGCGTGCGTTTGCATCTGTCAATCAATTTCTGTACAGTAACGTATACCGGGAAGCGTTTAATCAACAAAAAAAAGAATATTAATTGGATTTGACACACTCTACTTTTACGTTCCTTACGTTCCGCCCAATCGCTCCCCTTGTCGAATTGCTCGCTATGCACTCCGACTCGATTCCACCTTCGACAGAGAAAAAAAAAGGTGAGGGAGCCTCGCGTTCTTTCAAAGAATCAGCGCGGAAACCCCGACACTCTTGTAAAAAGTATTTAAAGAATGGCGCCTTAAACATGAAGGCGTGTGTATAACTTGATGTAGTCCTGTACGTTGTCTAGGACATATACCGAGTGGAGTTAGCCGATTGAGTGCGACTTGTCGCGTTAAACAGGAAACCAAAATGTAGCATAAAGTGATAGATAGATAATTATTAATGTAATCTGACTTAGTAGGCAAAAGAGAAAACAAAGGGGCAATGGAATCGCGGACGGAAACGACGGATGACGGGGAAGTGTGAAACGGGGCGAAATAAATTGTAAAAAAAAAGAGAGGGGGCAAACTTGTGACGAGAGCCACACCGTAGGACAAAACTGGCAAAAAGAGATCCACTTATGGTACCTAAGTCATGGACCCATTTCGGGAAAAGGGACACGCGCGCGCATACACGAGGTGTAAAAAAACATATACGCGTATGTAAATACACACAACACCAAATACACAAAATGCATACAGCATTCGTGTAGAATATAGTGGCGAGAGAAACTTAACAAAAAAGCTCTAGACGTAGTCTAGTCTAATCTAGCTTGTCGATCATTTAGGTTAAACAAAAATAAAAGCGTTCATGAGGGATAGTGCAATAACTAAATATCCGCAAGTTATACTCAGCACTCTTATACGGCACAAATGGCAGGACACATGTATATGCATACACCGAAAAAAAAAACAGATATTGACATGTATAAACATATGTACATGTATACACACATACACATACAGGAACGCGTGCTGCGGCTGCTGCCTCCATCCTTTGCCCGCGTCCTTTTTAACTCACAGCTCTCAGATTCTACAATCTGACAATTGGCGTATCAGGTAACGTGAGTCACACCATTTCGAGATTTTTACTGTTACATTGTTCAAGCTTTACCGAAGCGACCGCTCCTGGTTATCCTATCCTTATCGAATTACTACAGTCTCGAGTTACAACAAAATTCAATGCGTGCCTTTATTATTTTTTTTTTCTTTTTCGCTCCTCGATTCCCGTCACGTAGAAAGCGTGTTTCTTCTCTTCTATTAGTATCGCGTAACGGGCACTGTGTCATTTCGACTCTTCTTCATCCGTGCGTCTCCTCCCTTGGATGCTCTCTTATTTGTTTCCACGATTCTCTCCGATGCCACCGCATACATACCTCCGCCTGAACAGACTTATCTCGCGGAGACTTACCAAACGATAGTCGACAATCATTGAAGAAACATACATTTAGAAACTTGTACGTGTTCTTTTCACCGAGGGCTAGGTATTAATTATCGTCACCGACGTGTTTGCACAAGTCTCGTGCAGGCAACAGACAGAGGAGGTGGCGTCGGTCCTGGAGGAAGTAAGAGAGCAAGGAGTATAATATAATATATATTAATTGCCTACGATGCTATCCTACCGTGTTCGTAATGCTTTTGCCTCTCGCAGGTGTACCGCAAAACGTGATTTTGATATCGATCAACACGTAGGTACCGCGATGCACACACGAAACATATCATCGAGCCAATCAGTCGATCCTACCACTCCCAATTAGGAATTACAATGAGGGATGTGGAATGCAATTAAGCGATTGATGCTTCACAAGTTACTCAAACTGCAGTTTGTGCTCACGAAAAACGTTTTTTCTCTTTTCGCGACACTAGAGCGGTGGCGCTTAAGAACGAGACTTTAGCCGATCCCGTAAAATTGATTGCACACTACATTTGTTTTGATCGTAACAAATTGCGTGCGTAGCAGTGACAATCGTCATAATTTACTTCGATGTAATCTGAACGTGATATCAAGAATAGTATTCATGGGCTGTGTACTTAAATTAAGGTCTCGCTTTAGTTTCCATTCATGATTACTGATCTTCGCACTTTCTATGAATTTCGAATATCTGTGACAATTACAAATTGATAGGTACAAGATAGTAAGTTATTGGAATTGTTAGCATTTTAATTAACATACAACGTAGGCATATCAAAATCGTTATAATTTTTTCCCCGGAATAATTTAATTGAGATTGTTAGAAGAAGTAAAACATTAATTTCCTATTCTTCTAAGAAGTGCTATTGGTTCTTTTAACAAAATTTGAAATTGTAAATCGCGCTACTGAACGCGTAGATTTTCTTTTTAATCGAGGTGCATTTAACTTAACTATTTATATTCAGATGCCCCTCGAGAGTGTAACATAATTCTTAGCGGGACGAGGGCAGCAGTCAAGCCAAATTGGGATACTTACTGATGCAAAGCACCGTGGAAACAGCTTAGTGTTAGAGCAAGAATGTTTAAGAAAAAAAAAGCACACAGTGAAAGAAAACAAAAGTAGGAGCCGTAAGCGTAGATACCGAGCATAAAACATAAAGTAATGTATGTATATAATCATATATATTATACAAGAAAGACTACAAACAACAAGACATGCGCATCTATATATAATACAAATATGTATATTATATATACATATATGCATATATATATGTGTAAGATGAATAACATTAGCCAACAGATAGAAGCTATATCGAGTATAAGCTTAACGAAGAGAAGGGAGCGAACGAATGCGGATGCGCGGCATATGTGTAAATGCGCGCTCCGTGACATACTGTGTTAAATACCTTTAGTTGTAAGAAATAAGAAAAAAACACATTGAGATGTAACTCGTAAGAGAAGATAGATGTGGCTAGCCTGCCGGACCCCCTGCGCCCCCAAATATAGATACATGTAACGTATGGAGTGAAAGAAGGGAGAGAAAGAGAGAGAGAGAGATAGAGAGAAAGAGAGAATGTGCGAAAGAAAGCGTGTGTGAGAGAAAAGAGATTAATTGGGCGAACATGCGAGGAAGAAATGGAAGAGTACGAATGTGTCGGATGGCATACAAGGAAAAAAAAGCGGGTGAGAAAGCGTGAGAGTGAAAAAGAAAATAGAGAGAGAAAAATGAGATGTAGTATGCTTCAGCGGGGGGAAAAAAAAGCGTTAAGAGGTAAAATTCCAAAAAGAGAATACGATAATTATGATCGCGTCCGATTCATACAGAGATTACGACGTTCCTTCATTTTTCTCGTAGCTTTTCGTACGATTTGACGAAGTGTTGCGGGGGCCCCGTAGATATTGGCCCTTCTCCCTACCCCGATGCGATACGCGGCATATCACTTAACGACCGTACGCTAAGAAGTTAGGTGCCTTTATCCACTTCTTTATGTATATGCATTTCGGTAAAGAGAAGGACAACGAGAAACTGAACAAAAAAAAAGATAGCAAGAACGCGGAACGATCGGGAAAAAAAATATACATCGGTAAAACACATACACATATTGTAATATCACGCATGAAAACGGCACGGCGGAGCTCGAGGGAAGGGGCCGACCATCCATCCATCGTGCATCGTTCGGCACTGTGCTCATATTACGAAAACAGCCACCGAAATTTCGTCGGCACGGCGAAAAAAACAAAAACGGCAACAATTTGCGTCATAATAAACGAAAGCGACGGGAGCGATCAAAGCGCGCTCGCGACTTAAGTATACTTCCGCGATTAAACGATATTGGCCCGCGGGGTCCCATGGCAGCCTCGTTGCATATTTAAGTTAAGGAGCCGGGGAACGGCTCGAGAGTGTCACGCCGAGCGGGAGCTGTATAATGTATATGTAATTTGCAACGATGCGTGACGGCGCACGCACAAGAGACAACAATACACAAATCACACGTATACACATGTAGAAGGAACGAAGAGAGAACTGGAGCCGTGTACTACGCGCGCGGGACGGTATAGAGACAGACTTGTGTACACAGAGGCATGGCGAGGGATGTGTACGCGCTTGTAGAAACAATTTTCACACAATATACACGCAACATTACCGCGAGACGCCCTGGGACGTGCGTAAGAAAAAAAAAAAGAAACGTGTATGATATTATATATACATAACATAGCATATGAAGTACATTATAAATAATGATGAATATAAATAAAAATATATATAAATACTATGGAAAAAGTAAACAAAGTATAAATATGAAGGAAGTATATAAACGAAAATATAGGATAAAACACGCATAGGCTTAAGAATACAAGATATTATTATGATGATGTATGGTTGGTTTATAATGTAAAATATATTATAGAAAATGTATATTGTGTTATTTTGACTTCCAATCAATCCTGCGTCAGTCCTTAGAATAAAATAGAACTGCTTGTTTATAATTCCTTATGTATCCTTGATATATTATTTTATTATTTTAGTACATATTTTTTTATTAATTTAGTAATATACTTTAGTAATATACTACAATAAAAAATATTATACATATATATAAATTTATTTTAATATACATTTTTAAACATAAAAAAAATTGAATTTGCTAATAATTGTACGAGTTTTCTTTCGCCCGTAATTTTTGTGCGGCTAGAATAATTTCGTAGCAATAATCTTTCCCATCTGTTTATATGATGAAAACAAAGAGCATTTAACTCTAAGTACAAACAGCGCGTAACAATTAAACGTTTGCATTCAGCAGTAATTAAACGTAAACATCGCTCGCATCGATAGTAGCCGCGAGATATAACGGTTGTATGCGCTTGTTCTGCCCGTTAAAAAAATAAGGGTTGGGCACCACAACGCGGGTAATTATACAAACGTGGCGAACACGAAAACGAAGAGAAGGAAATATGCGCACCGTACGATACATTAACCGAGAAAAAAATGGAATTACAGTTCCATTTTTCATCAATCGCAATTCACTTCTAAAAATATTTATATTTATCTTGTAATCTTTAAAATAATTTCCACAACGTATAAAAACTTTCTTAATTAAGAAACGTTATCTAAATTGATAAGAAAGCTATTTGAAAAGTTAAAAAAACCGATAAGAGTAAAAGAAGTGAAGGACAAGTGATAAACGATCTGACCAATTTAAACATCAAATATTTCATATATTTCTTAACGTTTTCTGCATTTTTCAGGTACCTACTTCTGACAAATGCAAGAACACTGAAAACTTGCAATGCATGTGTATATTGTCCAAATGTGCTTCAATAATTAAATGCACTCCAATCTCCCCGATAATAATAACCGAGTAATGTGAGTAACTATATCTGAAATTGAAAATAAACACAATTGAACTGACGTTTTTCAGCAAAGTTTGCGCCGGGAATCGCGGGTGCAACTGTGGATGCGATGCACCCTTTGCGAGGCAGTACCTGTGCATTCATGCGCACCTGTGTACACGGTTCTGCGTAGACGGGGGATCGTGTGTTGCGTATAGCCGGTAGATACAGCCGCGCTTAATTGCGAGGCAGGGGTGCGATGCCCGGTTATTTTAGCCCAGACTGACAGACGCGCGGACATGACAGCCGAGGAAGTCCGAGCTCCCTGTTCGCGCCGCGTGTGCAGCAGCAGCAGCATCACAGTAATGCTCAACCACTCACATGTCGTATTGCGCTAATCATTTTCTTGACATTTGCTAATTTTGCCGGGCCGGAAAACATCGCTTCTTTTTCACAAAAAGCTCTCTCTCTCTCTCTCTCTCTCTCTCTCTCTCTCTCTCTCTCTCTCCGCATTTTATATCTCCACATCACACGGGATAATTTTAAATTTGCTTTAAAAAATTGATAATAATGATAATACTGCGATACATGTAACGGTAAATATTGCGATTGTACGGTAAATATGCGGGCGATCGCTTTGTTCTTTCAGCATAACAATCTTTTTAAATCTGATAATTACATTTGGCCAATTTCAAAGTCTCGCATGCCTTTTATATAATAGCATTCTTGAATAATGTGATCAAAGTGATCATTATTTTCACATCTTTGCATATTATGTAAATTGTTATATCATTGACGAGATCATTGTTGTTCAAGATCATTGTTGTAAGCTCTTCCTAATGAAAGTTTTAGGAAATAAAGCTGCGAATTAATACCACATTCGCAAGTTGCTATACGCCGCGTAATCTAATTAAGAAAGAAATGTTAATTGTGTACAATTAAATGCAGTAAATTGAAAAAATGTATAAATGTATAATTACACAAATCTTATAAATTTAATATATTTTAGTTATCAATAAAAAATTATTATTATATTGGACAGCGAGAAATGGTGATGTATTTCTTATAAGATTGCCAAGCTTTAGGCCGTTAATGATTACAAAAATTTGGGAACCTCTATCATATGGATACGCATCCACCAATACACGTATACATATACGATCTATCACGTATCTTCGCGTACGTGATCTATAGATAGGCGGTTGTATCTCTGTATGCGAATGCACACACTCACAGGTCTCCGTTAATACATCGAATACCCAACGGCCGTACAAGAGAATAGCGTAGTATAAAGCATAAACTACAATTAGTGGTAATCCGCGTGACACGGGCATGGCACCCTTTGCGCATATTAGAGCATTAGCTACCGACTCATACGAGCGAACCGTACATCATTTCGGGACGTGCCCACGTCTACTGGCAAAATCGTTAAATTTACGAAGAAACACGACTGACCCGATAAATAATGACTGAATATAACTATATAATGTTTAACATCATCCATGTCTACGCACGATTGTACGGATCGTATCATTATTACAAATGGCAGAATTTTTTTTGTCAGATTTGTTAACGGCTAAATTTCATGAGATTTAAAAAAAAAGCAGTGATCATGCACAAACTAAATGCCAAAATAAATTGGTGCAAAACAAGTTAGCAAACTACATTTCATTAGAAATGGACAATTACATAAGGCTGTTCCTATTTGCAACGTAGTTCCGTGATTATTTGCTGCTTCTAAGTTGCGAAAGCTCGTAGCATCAATTATAGTGATAAACGGATCTCGCGAATGTGGTTGGTTAATGTGGTTCTCGCGATTATCGAGACGTTGACGGTGCATCTTATGGATAAGGGCACTGTGAATCCTGCCTACTTATCTGTACAGTCAAGGTACGGGAATGGGAGCACCGCAATTTTATGGTTTCGCGGAAATAGATATGGACTACAGTCAAGAGCCAAGTGAGGCAAAACGCGATCGTAAAAAAAGGAAAGGTATCAGTCTATCCTCGAAAGGTGCATCGTTTGCAGAGTCTGTTTTAAGAGGATGAAAGATTCTTGAAATGTAAGTTCTTTTTCTAAGATTTGCGACGTAAAGCAGATTACTTAAAAGTTACGACGGGTCTCGGCCGTATCAGACCATTATCGGTAAGAAGTCGGTTTATACGATACACCAATCACGGTTAAATAAATGAAGTATTTATATATATTTATTTTTTATATCTCTGAACATTAAAGTTTCTGTAAAATAAAGTCGTATGGATAAATCGAAGCTTTTATAAATCATTGTTTTATAGTAAAAAGAGAGTGAATTAATGCAAGCATATCATCTGTAAATAAAAAAAAAATCAGTTCATTCTCTCTTTTTATTCTACAAGATTATTGCTTTGCATGCAATGCAATAAAAAAATATAAAAAAAATAAAAAATAAAAAAAAAATCAGTTCATTCTCTTTTTTTTATTCTACAAGATTATTGCTTTGCATGCAATGCAATAATTCATAGAATTTTGCACAATTTCTCAAATAAAATTTGTTAGATACAGACTAGCGTTTGTGAAAAGTTACAGCTAATTATTATGGTTCAATAAATCACATATCTTTTTACACAGAACATTGTCAGGAAGAATTCAAAATAATTAATTTTACTTTGAATCAAATTACTTAAGTAGAATAAAGTTCGGTTTTACAAACTGGATTCAGGAATTGTGTGGTACGTTCACGCTAGATAACCTGTGCCATATCAACAGTCAGTTCCAGTTACTTTGTAGTAATTTGCCTAACAGATAGCTATGGCGTAAACTTTTACTAGCGAATACAAATCAAGTGACCTGTATGAGTATCCATAGTTGAAAGTTTAAGCTTGGGTAACTAGACACACTAGTTTACAACAACATTTTCTTTTTTGTCATAATCCAAAGATTCTCATAGATTTTTCAAACTGGTTCTGACTTTATTACAATTTCGATCTAGCACTTTACTTTATTATATTTGTTTACTCAAAATCCAAAACTCAATTATAATATTGAAACAAATATAAAATTAATCTATGTTTATTCTATCTATGTTTTTTCATTCAGTTTCATCATATTAATTTATTAATCTTGCTGAGGACAAATATTAGTTTTGCATGGTAAAAATATTTTGTCAAAAGTAATATTGTTTTTTACTAATATTTACTCCTTTCTTAAAAATAACATTTTTATGTGTAAATTTTATATAAAAAGTAAAAGAGTTTGTGTTTAAGCACGTTAAAGGTTTAACTTCGTTTTTATTTTTTTAAATACACGGATATCTGAATTTAAACTTATTGATTTAAGTACGTATTTTGTGAATATATTGTCGAAAATCAGTTTTTATGATACATTTTTTAAACCCTCGCAAAATTATCAACTACTTCACACAAAATCTGTAAACAGCGCGATATACATATATGATTAATGTAATACCCGCGCGAAACGAGATGAATAAAATGCATTTTCACGATGTTTTATCAGTGAATATAAAACATTTATTTTCAGAATAATCACTTATTAACCATTGCACGAGGTTATTCGTCACATATGTTTATCTTCTAACAGTGATAATTCTCGTAATCATCTCATGATGTATTTTGCTAACAGTAAACAAACAAAATAATATCCCATAGTATCGTATGTGCCAATTAAATCTAATTGATGCCTAACCCGAACAAAGGAAATGCGGGGTGCGGAATTCCAATTCCTTCATTTCAATCAACAGAAAAGTTTAGAGCAACAGCCTCGGAATGAAGCAAATGTGGTTCGCAGAATTGGCCTCATCGGTCACCAGAGAAGCGTGGAACAGCGTAGTTCCCTCTGCCATTCTCATTTGCGGTTGTCGGTCCACTGCCATTCCGCCGCCCTCGCAACCGCTTTCGTCCTTTACACCTTCGTATATTTCGTTCCAGCAACATCACGTTACGTAGTAAGTCTCCTCCGAACGGCCGTAAGATGCATAGTGATTGATTGTTCGGTGCTTCGGTATACGCCGAAACTATTGAAAGTGGTCGAAACGATCGTCGGAATCCAGCAATTCGATTCTCACGCAATGTACCGATCAGACCATCTTACTACAATAGACGATGTAATTACGAAAGAATTTATACAATAATTATGCCAGCATTCCGAATTCGAATTAATCGATTATAATTGATACTGTCGCATAAGTGTTTCTTTTCTTTTCAAATATTAACATATTTATTATTTTAAATAAATATATAATTCAAATAATTTAGAGAAGAGAAATATATAATTGTTATTTAAAAAAAATTATGGTTTCTTAATTCTTTCCTTCCCCCGTCTATCCAATATCATCATCTGTGCAGGTTTTTATAAACTTGTTAAGGGTAACATTTTAAAACAGTTACTGAGATAATACTAATACTGATAATAATAAACTCAATTTCTTCAAAACTTTCCTACAAAAATTGTTTTTGTAAAGAACGACCTGAACGGAAAGTCCAGCATGATCATGCGGCACAGAACATGTTAAGTCCAAAAATAAAATGTCATGTTTTTTAATAAAATATAAGCAAACAAATTAAGATTAGGCCAAACTAAGATCGGAAGAGCACACG
>NW_012026819.1:2198779-2222553 GCF_000956235.1 Wasmannia auropunctata | reverse complement strand
TATGTTTCCTTCTTATTATTATCAATTTTGTATTAAAGAATAATTTTACAAAGGAAAGAAACATATATGGACATATTTTGCATATAATTATATATAATTATATATGGAACTTTTTTTCCCGGGTATTCACTATAAATTTTATACTAAAGACTCACATTTATTTATTCAAGTTAATTTTTTTATAAATCTTAATATATAAAGCTAGCAGATTAATATTAAATTAAAAAAAAACATCCATTAATTCATAATTGTATGGTATAATGCATGGTCATTTATTTAAACTATTCAAAATACATGAAGTTAAACTGTATTCTAAATCATATTATTATTATTATTTAAGAGATACGGTATAGTATCTCGCAATACAAAGTATTAATATATATGATAAAGTTGTATACATATACATATATATGTATGTAATATATGTATGTATAGGAGAAGTAGTAGAGCATAAACTAGGGAATTTGTAGGAATTGGTACAGTCAACTGCGAAAGGAGAAATAACTATATTGATCGATCGTTACCAGCGTTCTCATCTAAAACATGTCTACTCTCAGGCTTCTCTGTGATGAAACTTTACTTATGCATTTCAAACGAAATAAAAATAATATTTTATATAACAATATAATAACCTTGGCGCTATATAAAAATTCAATGAATATGTTTTCAACAAAGCAAACCATTGAGTCTCGTAGTACTCGAGATTGGATCTAAGAGGATGAACCAATCATGCTCGACCACTGCTTAGCACATAACTGCTAGAATCTTCGTTGAACGTGACCAATGTTAAATCGTATGCACTTGCACGGTAAAGGTGACGGTTAACCTCAATACCTGCGAGATGCTTATATTGTAAGAATATCAATTTTATTACGAAATAGTGAACTATTACTTAAATATTCAGCGAGTGAAAAT
This sequence comes from Wasmannia auropunctata, assembly GCF_000956235.1. Taxonomy (NCBI): domain Eukaryota; kingdom Metazoa; phylum Arthropoda; class Insecta; order Hymenoptera; family Formicidae; genus Wasmannia; species Wasmannia auropunctata. Next base: position 2,221,638 of record NW_012026819.1, on the reverse strand, counting down.
AAAGTTATAAACATGTCTTATTTAACGAGAAAGGAAATAGACGAAATGAAGCCACAGATCGAAAAAGCGGTTCATAAATTCCTTGGCTTCAGTGAACCAGCTATTGTTACTACCGCTGTCAACTGCATCACTTCTGGCTATGACAAACGTAAAACAGCAGGTTAGTAATAGAAAATATGTATCGATTTATTTTCTATCATGATTATTTTCTACAATTTTATTACTAGCGTTTAACACGTTCTGTGCCGCGTGATCCATGCTGGACTTTCCGTTCAGGTCGTTCTTTGTAAAAGTAATTTTTGTAGTTTTTAATAAACTATGTAGTACAGTTTAGTTAACAAATACAATAAATAAATAGAATATATAAACAAATATAAATATAAATAAACATAAATAAATATATAAACAAAAATATCGTGAATCGACGATAGCCCACATGGCACTTGCCATGTGGAGAAATCACCTAAAATTAACTCTGCTTGATGTTAAAGTAGATATTTATTACGCTATTTTACTTATAATTTTATAATGCGTAAAACAATTTTTGTAGACAAACTATCGGCTTTACTAGAAGACAAGAAAGCTTCTAAGTTGACAGAAAAAATATTTACGATATATGATGACACCAAAGCGTCTCAAAAGAATAAGAAGCGATCACATCCTGAAGATAAAGATAAAGACAAAGATGCAAAGAAATCGAGATTCAAAGATGATGAAACGAAAAATGAAAAATCCATAGAAACTCAACTTTCTGCAGATAAGGTATTAGAATTATATATATATATATATATATATATTATCTTAATGCTTTAAATACTCCAGTATTATAAACTTAATTCTTCTATATATTTTTAGATAAGACAAATGATGGCTAATGCACAAAGAGAAATAGAAGAAAGAAAAAGAGCTTTAAAGGCAATAAAGCAGGAAGACATTTCTGCGAAGCCCTTGCTTAAAGGACGTGATGCATTGCCAATGATGGGAAGCATGTATAATCAAGGCCTATTGAGTAAAACGGACTCAGACAAAGCGCGGAAAATAGCTGCGTTACAAGCACAGATCAGAAATAAGTTAAATTCAGGATTACTTGGCACTGTTAACGTACCCGACAAACCGACTCCCTTAATCTTGGATGAATCTGGCAGAACAGTAGATATAACAGGCAAAGAAGTGCAACTTACTCAAGTAGTACCTACATTAAAGGCTAATATACGTGCAAAGAAGCGAGAGGAATTCAAGGCTCAACTGCAAGAATCAAAAGGTCCCGAGGAAATACAAGATACTCATTTTTTCGATAACAGAATAGGTGTAAAGCCAGCCATGCGCGGTAAACGTGCGTTAAAATTCCACGAACCAGGGAAATTTCAACAATTAGCAGAGAGAATGCGCATGAAGACGCAATTAGAAAAATTGCAAAATGAAATTAGTCAAATTGCTAGAAAAACTGGGATCAGTTCAGCAACTAAATTAGCTCTTATCGCACCTAAAACTGAAGCTCTTAGCGAAGATGTGCCTAATATTGAATGGTGGGATTCTGTTATATTAACCGGTGGATATCCTAATGAAAGTGAATTGACGACAATCAAAAGTTTGAGTATTACAAATTTAGTGGAGCACCCAACACAAATGCGACCTCCAAGTACGTATATATATATATTTTTTTTGTTTTATTAATATGTCTACATAATTGAATATATTATTTATATTTTCTCTTTATTTTTTTTTTACATAGCGGACCCTTTGAAACCAATATATATGCCTGTATTTTTAACGAAGAAGGAACGTAAGAAATTAAGGAGACAAAATAGGCGAGAGACTTGGAAGGAAGAGCAAGAAAAAATTCGATTAGGTCTAGAGGCACCACCTGAGCCAAAGTTGCGAATCTCGAATCTCATGCGAGTTTTAGGGACTGAGGCAGTACAAGATCCTACTAAAATTGAAGCTCACGTCCGGCAACAGATGGCTAAGAGGTTGAAAGCTCACGAGGATGCAAATGCAGCACGGAGACTCACCGCTGATCAGCGTCGCGAGAAGAAGGCGAGAAAGCTTAAAGAGGATACTACTCTTGGCGTATACGTCGCTGTTTATAGGTAAATATACATAAGATATATGTACATATAATCTTGTTGTATAGCACATTTATGGATGTAACCTGATATCTTTACAGAATACGTGATCTTGTCAATAATGCTTCAAAGAAATTCAAAGTAGAGACTAACGCGAAACAGCTGTATCTTACTGGTTGCGTGATGCTGTTCCGGGACTGTAATGTTGTTGTAGTGGAAGGTGGAGCAAAACAACAGGCCAAGTATAAACGACTAATGATGCATCGCATCAAGTGGGAAGAAGACATAGTGAAGGATAATGACGGGAATGATGTACCAAACAGATGTGTACTTGTTTGGGAAGGGACAAGTAAACAGCGGCATTTTGGAGAGATTAAATTTAAAGTGTGCCCAATTGAAAAAATGGCTCGAGAGCATTTTAAGAAGCATCAAGTGGAACATTATTGGGATTTAGCCTACAGCGGCGCGGTTCTCGATAATACAGACGAAATACGTTCGTAAGATACAATCTTGTAAATTAACTAAACACATAATTATAGCTAATGCCACAAATGATAAATAACTCCTGTACAACTTAATAAGATTATTGAAATGAGAAATAAAAAGATGTAACCGTAACAAGAGTGGACATAAATAAAAGTGTTCATTGTTTCTCTAAAAATTTATTTATGATTAGCACAATCCTGCAGCCAAGTCTTAATATTGTAATTCAGTATTTCGTTGTTAAATATATTATTTCGGCATTTTTTTACTTGCTTTTAATCGAACGTTAAAAAATCTCTATTGAACAAAAACAGTCGTTCCGTGACATGTATCATCATGATTTATTATGAATGCTCATTCCATTGATTTGTACAAAGAAAGCGATAAATAAAGAGACGCGTGCGACTCTTCATTACCCGAACAAATTATAATAAATGGTGTCATCCCGTGGAATTTTAATCCGTGAACGACATCGCAGTCAAGCCCATCAAGTGCATCCAATTAGCATAGCGCAATGGCGCTGCGATGCCTATACTGTTATAACATTATGCAAAAGAACATGCGAGATCTACGCATACCGCTTCGCATGCACGAAGGTGCGAACGGATTATTCGACCTTGAAACGGCACCTTCAACCGCGATTCCCAATAACGTAGCCGAGGAAAGGCGAACCTTGGTCCCGTTCGTAATACTGTTCCAGCAGCCGCTGGCTTGTTGCTGCAGCGATGCACTTTTACCAGCCCGCATACGTGTTATACTTCGATGCACCGTACACCACTGATGCACGTGCGTTGCTGCGATCCTGGTTAAGCCCCACTCCGGGATAGACCGAACGGGATAGACTAGAGTTTTACTTTCGTTTGAAGCATCATTCTCAGTTCAGGTTTACCGCTGCGCGTTCTCGCGCACAACGCTCTCGCGCGTGCGGTTCTTGTGAAACCATTCGAGGCAGATGAATGCCACCGCGTATTAACTATCCTTCCCGGAGTGATCCCTACGTTACGAGGATATCGCGCGTATTATCCTCAGAAAGATGTTGATCCCTACTAAAAACGTCGTCGGCAGCATGCACGTCTTCGTATCGCGGTGAGTACTTTCATATTATATATTTCGTATTATATATATATATATACATTCTGATTAATAAATAAATTATAATAAATCTAAATAAATTTTAGATAGCTATTTGTTTAAATCTGTTTTAATTTTATCTAATACATATCACAAGTTACGATTGAATAATATAATATTGTTTAATGTTTGCAAAGAATGCAATTCTTTAAATTTAATCAAGTATATTCTTTGCGTAGGTATATCGAAATATAAATGGCGAAATTAATTAAAAATTTATAACTTAAACAAAGTGTACTTATTTGACTCAATGTATCATCTTATGTTTTATTTTTGAATTATTAAATATTAAATAATAAATGGCTGATTAATAAATATAGGTAATTTTAAAAACAAAGAAGTATATTTTATAAGTTCTATTAATTTCGATTTTTTTATAAATATACAAGCAATTGAGAATTAACATAAGAAATAATTTAAATTTATATGTAAAAATATTTGTGTAAAATTTAAAAAATTTATAAGTATTCATTCATAAATTATCGTTTGATCGGTAACTCATTGTTAAGGAAAGAGAGAAAAAGAAAGAAAGGAAGAGCGAACTTTTTTTTCTGTAACACGTAAGGTATGAGAAGTACACATGTAAACACACAAAAACAATACTTATGTAATTGAATTTTTTTCTCAGATTCCGTAATCATTACCCGTTTCAAAACCAGAGGGGTTGATTAAGTGTGGGTTGTTACATATAGGATAATTAGCTCATACGTTCTAACCCAACGATCGTAAACAGTGAAACGGCAGCGTTATGAAACTTTGTGAATGCGAACGTGTTGAAGTCTTGGCACAACGATTTGTATTCGTAGTCAATACATTTCTCTCAGCTCGTTACTTCATCAAAGGTTAACGATTATATCGTGCGGACTCATTCAGATCTGCGCAAATCGACTTCATTGCGTAGGCGACACGAAACTAATTGTTTTACAATTATTGTAATTTATTGCATACATAAAGCAGCACCTCGTACATATTGTATCAACAGAGCTTTGCATCGCTCACGTTTGTTCTGCATATATTCGATACAGAACATCTCCTAAATTACAATCTCCGATCGTTATTCGATAATGATATCATAATTATCTGGGTGAATGAGAATTATGAAAATCAATCATGATTTTCTCGTCCCGAGTAAATATGAGAACATACATATCGTAACGTCCAAAGATTATCGTGGAGTCTTTCAAACATTTACAATAGACTGGAGTATGTAAATATATTATTAACAAGCATTAAAAATAATATTTCTGAGGTAAATAAGACATGCCTAAGCCTTTGACAAATAGATCTTCAAGCTCAACGTAAAAAGAGATAATAATAACATTCCCTTTTATCTAATTGCACAGGAATTAGATAAACTTCTAAGTTCTATTAAAAATGGAGAACTGCGATGCTCTATTCAGAAGTGATGTACTTAATGATCCCTATATGGTTGATTGCTAAAGAAAGGATGCATCGCGTCAATAATGCTTTAATGCAGTGTAATTGTATGTAATCTACTCTGTCGATTCTATCGGCTCTTCAAGTCAGCGCAGATCTTCCTCGCTTTCGCAAAGTGCACGCTCGTGTTCCAACAACATCCAAGTTCCGGGTCAATAAGGGGATTAACGGTTTAAACGGTTTAAATAATTGGTCGAGAGTGATCGATCCCTGCGTGCCGAAGTGATTGTTTCCATCGATTCCACGTAAACGCTAATCATGGGAATAAAGAAGATTACGTAAAACGGTCGTAAAAAGAATCAGGAAGGATTTCTTAAATGTCAGCTTCATTCGACCTCCTTCTGAGATCTGCTCCGACCATATGCTGCACCGTGGAAAAAATGGCATCACGGCGTCCCAGTCGAGGAACTGGCCCCCCGAGATAGGTAGATGCCCGAGTTGATGAATGAATTTGTTGCGGTAAACGCGCGCGATGAACAATGCTTCTAATGTAACGGGGTGAAATGTCATCGCGTCGACAAGGTCTCCAGAGTTCATTGCGATGAATTACGCGATAAATTACGAAACATGTTTCTAATCTCTGTAATATCGCGTGTAACAGTTCCGCTGTCACATAGAGTAAATTACGCGGAATCCCGCTCGCTCTTAAATCTCGCTATACATTAGCATAGATCACGTGAGTTCACGTACGTAGGAAATAACTTTAATAAGATCTTATCGAAAATCTGTATTCTACAACAGCTAATTAAAGCACACGCAGCGATTACTAACAATAGCGAAATAACATTTTGCTAATGGGTCAAATCCGATCTATAATCTGGGTCAATAGAGATCAGTATACCGTGGCCTTCAAATTTGCATGAGTTTCGTAATAGATAATATAACAAATGCGTGCGCTCCTGTCGATACATCTCGGTTTATTTGCAATACGGATGTGCAAATGCACGATCGTCCGCAACGCTCAATCCCCATAATTGCACTTCCAATGATTGATTGTATCTCATCAATTGCTAAGTTAGATAATAATACAACCATCGAATTTGCATAACGATTATTGGGTAATAACACGATGCTGTGCCGCGCAGAACATAAGTGCGTTCACACAAGAATTCATCTCTGTTCGAAGACGTAACTGCAATGTTTGCCACGATGGCACCTCGGCGGCACTAAGTTATGCACGGATAAGTGGGTGTTTTCTATCTTTAGATTATACGATTCGCAGATTCCTCGCTCTAGTGGCACTCGTCGGAGCTACGACCTTGCCGCCCAGGATGCTGCACGATCTGGATAAGCGCACGAATCTCTCTATGGAGAGGTACGGTCAGGCGGAACGGGTGATAATGAACTCCCGGACGCACCTCAATCGAGGCTCGCCGTCCTGGTTTCTCGGCGCGTCCCACGAGATGACCGACGGCGCGCAAAATCTCTCGAGAAGGGCCCTGCGAATCGAGACAATGGCGTTGATGCTCGTGGAGGCGCTCAATATGTCGTCGAGACAGGCGTCCCTAGTACTGCCGACGGTGGCCGCCGTCCTTTGCCCGGACTCGCCTAGCTTTCTACGAATAATATCCGAATGCAAGAAGACAGACGTCCGTTATAGGACGCATACGGGTCGATGCAACAATCCGTTGCACCCGACTTGGGGCGCAGCATTGGAGGCGTACGTGAGATTCTTGCCGCCGGAGTACGAGGACGGTGTCTCCTTGCCCCGTACGAAATTGCCGAGCGCGCGAGAGGTCTCCTCGAAGGTGCACGCCGGCGGATTGGACGTTAAGCATCCTTATTTGATGGCGCTTACGGCGCTTTTCAGTCAATTTCTTGCTCACGATTTGGCGCACACGCCTAGGATGGAATTACCGGACGGCGCCAGGCTCAAGTGTTGCGACGTTGACTACGAAAATTTTCATCCGGAGTGCTTCCCGATCGGCGCGGAGCAGCCAATCGGATGTATGGAATACTCGAGATCGGCACCGCATCCAGGGAATTCGTTACAGGTAATTATGGAATAAAATCTTATATAAGACGCAAGTTTGAGAAATCTCGTAGAAGTACTCCTATGATTTCTTCATATTATTGCGCAAGGACTCCGGTCTAGCCTCCGGCAGTGCCTTTTGAGATATACACGAGGATTATATTGTCATTAGTATAAATTTAAAAGTTAATAGCACTTAACGTATAATAATAAGAATAAAAAACTAGTTACTCATGAAATCTGAAAGTAAATGATTTCTATAGTAAAAGGCAATAAATGAGAAAATAAAAATTTATTACTGCAAATTGATACTTCGAAGCATTTTAGATATTAAACGCAAAATGCATCCTTTTAAAATAGAAATTCTAAAGAAGATGTTATGTAATCTGCGTGTAATTAATCACTGTTCGATATAACATATTATAATAGAAGTTTGATTCCCCGCCAACAATCTAGAGTTTCTGATAAAGTTTCGTAGAATTTCGGCGATTAAATTGTAAGAAGATTCATATATACGTTAGATATCGTTAGATTATTTAATACAGGGTTGCAAGTTGGGTCCGCGACAACAGATCAATCAGGCGTCCTCCTACTTGGATCTGTCACCCCTCTACGGCAGTTCCGAGGAGACAGCTAGAGCCCTACGATCGGACGAAGACGGTTTGCTAAATACGCAGAGAAAGAACCTGCCGATGGCTTCGACGAAATACGAGAGTTGTAGAAGCGCAAACAAAGCGTTCCCGTGTTTCTTTAGCGGTGACTCCAGAGTAAACGAGAATCCGGGTCTTACTTTGATGCACGTGCTATTCTTGCGGGAGCACAACCGAGTGGCCGAGGAATTGAAACGTACGAATCCTCATTGGGACGACGAGAGACTGTATCAAGAAGCAAGGAGGATCGTTATCGCCGAAATGCAACATATAACGTACAACGAGTTCCTGCCTGTTGTTCTCGGGGAGCGCGCCCTCGACAAGTACGTAACGTTTTTTTCTGTATTACAACCTAATTCTCAAGAAACGGGCGCGCGATTATAACTAACTGAAAATTGATTTCGTTACAATGAAATCGATGTACATTCGTTTGAACACTTCGAACGTTTGGAAAAGCTGGGAAAGAAGATATTCTGTAACCACCGGTATACACGTATTTCACCGCGTATCTTAGAGTTGTATCAACATCCTCGATACCTGCAACGGCTTGATGCAACAATTTCATAAAGGACCTAATCGTTTCTAATCGCTAATATATTGCTATTTCATAAATTGAACGGACATTCTGATGGCTCCATTTAGCGTCTAAGCTTCTTGCACGACGGATTACAAGAACGCAATCGCGCAGCAGCTGATGTATACGATGGAAGATAATCGGACGGTGTTATACGAAAAGCGTGACTTCATTTCCAACGTGTATTAAATTACATATTACGCGCGTGTAGTAAATCATATTTTACATAATAGCATGTCGGAATCTTATAACAGGTTGTCTTTTTTATCGTTTGCAATTTCCATATATAACGCGCGCGATTCCCCATAAACTATCGATTTTTTTTTTTTTTAATATTAACTCATTGTCAGAATAGTTATACCTTTTCCAAGTTGATTTATGCAATAACCGCGCTTGTAATTCGCGATCGATTAAGCGCTTTACTGACAAGCTGCGCGTATCCCTCTTCTGAACTTTATTATATTCGTTCGGGTATTCTTTTCTTTAAAATGACGCCGAATTGTACAATGCGTTGTAGCACGAGACGTGACGCAACGAATATTACATCATCCGCCCCCGCACTTTCCAAGACGCAACTCGCATCCATACACGGTACTGCGTACGTTATCTCTTTTTGTTATGTATGCGAAGATACGGCTTGCGCTTGACACAGCGGGGCTACTTCCGCGGCTACAATATTCGCGCGGACGCGACTCTCTCGAATTCGGCGGCGTCGGCCGGGCTATTCTTCGTCGCCGCGCTGACCCCGAAAACCCTGGACTTGGTCGACTCACGATCGGCGCACAAGTCTGGCGAAAGGACCTTATTGTCGGCCTTCTATGCGCCGCAGGAGTTGTACGAGGCTGGCGCGATCGACCGACTGATCGTCGGAGCTACAGGTCAGTTGGAATTACCTGACGTACTCGGAACACTAGCGTGACTTGATATTTTTCTAAGATGCCAGAGGAGAGTTTATTGCATAAAGTATGAAAGATATAATAAGGGGAAAACGTTTATGTATTTTGAGATTGTTTCTCAAATTCATGAAGAACATTATCTTAGAAAAATTTCATAGCATGAATTTTTAGAAAGTAATTGAATCACTGCAGATTTCTAATACTACACTAAATCGCTAACTTACATAGTGGGGGTAAGACAAATTGAAGCTAGTATATAAATCTGTGAATTAAATTGATTCCACATACATATATAATCTTATTAATTTTGTTCTAAATACAGATGCAATATTTATCTATTTTTTTTATGCCAGAATATTATAAATTTGTAATGGGAAGATTCATTTATAACGTGTCTCAAACTACATCTTATTATCGTAATACTGACATGTATCATTATCCACAATATCATAGGATTTCATTTTTCGTGTTATGATCCATAAAGTAGAAATGTATATCTAGCATTCACTTTGTTCTTAAAACGTGAACTCTTTTGCTTTTACAACATCGTAAGTGTCAAGTGAATGAATGTCACTCAAATTGCGCTTCAAAGAGATTACACAATACCGGCAATCAAGTCAGTTGTGCTTCTGCCTAAGATGGAAATCGATGCAGATACCTGTCACGTTCCTCACGAAGCGTTAAAAAGATAAGGGAAGTCATCTTAAGTGAAGGGAAATGCACCCGCTTAATGCGAATACGATAGATCTTCTATCGTATTGAAATACGTTCTAGTCAAGCGGAGATACACTAATTGCATTACAGTTTATAGCGCTAAGAATACCGTTGTCTCGAGTAAATTGCTTAACTGTGATTACTATTGTCATACATCGCGTGCACGCTCGCTTCTTCGATTTTCATAAAATTAACTTGACTTTTTATTAGAATATTCCCTTCACTTTTTCTTGAAACACACAGTAATGTTTATAAAAATATCACGAAAGAGCTACGGCAAAAGGAAATATTTCGCATTACACAATTTACGTTACTTCTTTGAAACCAAATGTTACAGAATTAGGTTGCTAAAAAAATATTCTCACCACATACACATCAATAATTCAGCTTAAATCACAGAGTTACCTAAAGTTGAGACTTACATAAAGAAGAGCTATTTGAGAAAAAAACTGTGCGAAATTCAATGTAATCTTACAAAAGTTCACGAAATATGTACTTATATCTTCGTGTGAACAACAGCGCGCGAACTTTTTAATTACATAGCGGAAAAGAATGTAACATCAGTGAAAGGCACATTACAGTCACAATGATGTCTTTTTGCGAAATTTTACGAGCTCACGAGATTTCAGAAATGCAACGTAAAAAATCGATATTAAATTTTTTATATGTTTTAGAACGGAGTAACGTAAAAATCCAATTCCATGAAACGTATATTTGCTCTGTTTGTGCCAACTATTATATATATATGGAAGTAATTTGAAGTAAAAAGAAAAGAAAAAGAGTTCGGTTTGCTCTTTCAAATTTTATATTTCACGATGCTATTTGCAGAATGACCCTAAAGTTTTATAACTTAGAATTTTTTCAAAGTATGAGAACTAACATAATTTTCTGAAAAGAATTACACGAATGTAATTACGGATAACTTTTGTAAAGACGTCCATAAAGACAGGTAATTTAGGCAATGTTCGTAATTCTAAACAAATTCAAGTACTACTCCAAAGATGGTTTTAATAAAATTTTCCTCCTTGACCCTTGTTTCTTAAAATTTTTGAAGAAATCAAAATCTTTCCAATACTACTAAATTTTCTCAAATCTATTGTCACGATTTATTTATTGAAACGTTGTCCCATGAGAACTTGGTTTTAATGACGATCTAGGATGCAAGATTTAATTTCCGCGACAGCGGGACATTCTAGGAAGCCTCTGCCTCCGGGTTTAAACGAAATACTCCTGGACCGATACTTCCACGACGGGAAGACCAGAGACGTAGCCGTAGATTACGCCGCACAGATTATACAACAGGGGAGAGATCACGGCTTGCCGCCGTATGTCAAATGGCGAAGCTTCTGCGATTTGCCGGATATCACTGACTTTCAGGATCTTAGAGACACAGTGACCAAAGCTACTATCGAGAGACTTCGAGCAGTCTACAAGTAAGATGAAATATAGGGTGAGATATAATAATAAAGATCGTCATATTTGAATTCGCATTTCTTTATGTATTAAAATCTAGCATCTGTCTTTTTCTTTCTCTATCTCTTTTCATTTCTCTTTCACGCGATGTTAAATAAATCATTTTGCTACAAGATGTTATAACAATTATTTAATGTTACTTTCAATTCAAGAGATTTTTGAAATATTCTAAAAATTTTACTATCCTGATGCTGTATTTCTGTTTAATTTATAGAAATGTAGGAGACATAGATCTGGTAACTGGAGCACTTTCGGAAGCGCCGATATCTGATTCTGTTCTTGGACCAACGTTCCTCTGCTTATTAGGGCGAACGTTTCGAAATATTCGTTTAGGTAAATATGACTCTTTGTGTTCTTCATTACACATTTTGTATAAAATAAATTTAACGAAATAATCACCTTGAAATAAGACATTTAATATTTTATTAATTGTTTTTTATGTAGGTGATAAGTATTGGTACGAAAATGGAAATACCCCTGGTTCATTTACGTTAGAGCAGTTAGAGGAAATACGAAAAAGTACAATGGCGCAAATTTTATGTCGCAATGGAGATAGACTACAGTGGATGCAACCGAGAGCTTTCATTCTAAAAGACCCATTTCTGTAATTATATCAGTTTTCGAATAACATTATAAATTTCTATTAATTAAATTTATATTAAATTTTTATTAGATTTATAGACTGATAATACGGTAATATTGATTAGCAGTGTGTCAATTCAAACAACAAAATATTTAAATTTTAATTTAATGCTTTCAGAAATGACATGACAAATTGTACGATTCACATGAAAGGAGCCATGGATTTTGCAGCTTGGAAAGAAAGGACAATTTAATCTAAATTTCATATTCGATCGTCGAATTTTAATATTGCTCATATTAAATAATATTGTTCCTGATTACATTAGAAATCGTATGAAACCAGCGATACTTTAAATGTTATTTTTATATTATAATTTGAAAGTTCTGTTACTAAAAAATAGGTGATTAGAAATTTAAATTCTCAATTTAATTTAAAATTTAATTTAAAATTTTCATTGAAATTTTACTAATAAGTAAATATTGACAGAAATTAAAAAGAAAAAAATGTTATATTATTGATTTCATTAAAAGAAATTTTACTGATTGTGAGATGGTAACGTTGCGTTGAGTTTTAATGCCTCATGCAATAAAAGAACTGTTCATAATGATCTCCATCTCATGTCTAATAATGCACATTTGTTAATACACGTTTTGTTGTACTACTCGTTATAATTTTACTGCAAATATTGTTACTGTAATTTTGAGTTATCTAAACTTTAAGATTACAAATGCTTTTGGAATGTCCGAATTATGAATATATTTAACTCAAAGAAAAAGAAAAAAGTTCTAAAAAAATTTGTAATTTAAAATCGAATATATGTTATATATTAGGGCGTGCGTATAAAATATTCTACTTAAATTAGCAATAATAATGATGACGATGGAGTAATATACCGAAAAATGTATAAAATTCGCATGTAAATAATTCGATCGATCGAATCAAGCATATATTTTTTGTAATATATGATTACTTCGAATAATAAGTTTAGCCTCAGGATTTTAACTTATTTCAACTTTGATGTGTATTGCTTTAATACGCATATATGTGTTAATTATTGCTCTAAATAAAATAACTGTATAATAATATGTGTCTTATTCATAGAAAAGGGATATATTAATTTTTGGATTGAAAAAGGAAATATTAGAATTGCCATTTTTTCGAATACAGATACGAAAATAATGTAACTTTACTGTAATTTTATCCTATATATACTCGCGATTTTGTTAATCAATATATCGTCCTGTTGTTTATACTAATAAATATAAATAAAAACGTTAATAAAGAGAATTTATTCCATCCTATCCCGCATCATCGCTCGCTTTCTTATTTGTGACAATTCCATCAGCCGATAGCACATATATCATACATTGACACTCAACATACCTATCATTTTAAAATCCGGAAATTCGAAATGTACATCCATATGTATACTGATAAGAGTTCCGGCTATTTATTCCCAGTTTCCCGATTCAGCTTGCACGCAGGCGGTTGTGGGCAAAAACTGTCACGTAATAATTTGCGTCATTTCACCAAAGAGGTGATTAGCCTCGTCATTTTTAATATCTCTGATAACGCGTACGCGGTACGACGTATGACTTCCCCTCTACGCTCGGAGCACACGGTAGAATCAGCTAGAACATTCGGGATGTTTCGCTATTTAGGAGTGGTGGGATAATCGTGCACGCCCGCCATTGGCGGGTACCGTTGGAGCCGCGGTGAAACGCAAACGATTCGCGAACACACGCGTGTCCATTGTCCGGTCGTCGTAGTGGATGCGCCCATGAGATGCGCGCGATACGTACGATCACGGGCTCTTTACGGGAGTTGCATCATTACACGTGAGGCTGGGCACACCGCGTTTCCTGCCGATTTCTCGCTGCAATCCTACCGAAGAAAGGCCAAAATGTTGATCGCTTCGAGATTACTGAGCCGCAGCTGCACCGGCGTTACCTGCGATCTCGTCAGGAAACAGCAGTTCAGCACAATTTTGAAAAATGTACGTACGTTCACGCACATACCGATTATCGCGATCTCGCGGCTCTTCCTAGCTCGCGGTCGTCGCACGTTCCGCACATCGTCCTAATGAGAGACGAAACTCAATTGGCACCGTTTCCTCGCTATCCCACGCTAACGATCCTAAGTCACTTTGCGATCGTGCGTCGCGAGAAATTTCCGCCGCACGTTAATTTCGTCACAACGTCGATTTTAATGCCGGCACGTGTGCGGATACTCCACCTCGCATTTAGAGGTTATTAAATGCTTTTTAGGTCTCACCGACGACGATTTACGCAACTATCTCTGCTTTGCATGTTGTTATTGCTAAAACTATTAAAAACTGTTAAAATTAATTGGAACTGATTTTATAGGTTGGTTTTGAAAAATTCAATCAGATTTTTTTTCTGTAGTAAAATCCTTCGTTGTACTAGAAAAATATATTTCTGCGAAAAAAACATATACGTTTTGTTAACTTCTTATCTTGTTCATTTTAAATGTATAATTAAAATTATTACAACATGTATAATTAAACAACATGTATAACATGTATAATTAAAATTTATATTAATCAGTTTCATAAATTTTTTCTAAATTTCATCATATTTTTTTCCTGACCTATTCTTATAACTTCTGTAAAATTTTTAATAATATTGGCATCTTTTTACAATAGAAAACTTTCTTTGATTATTAAATATGATTCAGATATACATATTATTCTGTATTTTTAATATTTTAGGTTGCAGCTCCAACAGTCACTGTACCGCACCGATTTACCGATATGCAACAGTATCGATACAAGTAAGTAATTAATAACAATACATGTCAAATGCGTTTTCCTCTAGTTTTAGAAGTTTTTTCAATCCATTTTAATGTTTCGTAGATCCGAAGGTGTAAAGGGTGCAGTTATTGGTATAGATCTCGGAACTACTTTTTCCTGCGTAGCAGTGATGGAGGGCAAGCAAGCTAAAGTTATAGAAAATGCTGAAGGCTCTAGGACTACACCATCTTATGTTGCTTTTACAAAAGGTTAGTACTAAATTATATGTTAATAATATTTAAAACTTCTTAACATTATTGATGTTGATTATGATTACCGATTACGATTGTCCATGCAACGAATAACAGAAATATATATAAATTAATTTCTGGAATATTTTTCTTATTTAATTTTATCATTTTATAATAAATGAATCATTCTGATTTTTTTTTCAGATGATGAACGTTTAGTTGGCATGCCTGCGAAACGTCAAGCAGTCACAAACTCTGCTAATACATTTTATGCAACAAAACGATTAATTGGACGAAGATTTGAGGATCCTGAAGTGAAAAAGGATATGTAAGTATAGTACTGATATTTTTATGATTCAATTTTTGCAATTTTTGTAATTATATTTAATTAATATCTAATGTGTTCTTACAGGAAGAGTGTAACATACAAAATTGTGAAGGCGTCTAATGGAGATGCGTGGGTTCAAGGTGCTGATGGAAAAATGTATTCCCCCAGTCAAATTGGAGCATTTGTACTTATGAAAATGAAGGAAACCGCCGCGGCTTATTTAAACACTCCAGTAAAGAATGCTGTTATTACTGTACCAGCGTATTTTAACGACTCACAGCGACAAGCGACTAAGGATGCTGGTCAGATTTCTGGATTAAATGTGCTTCGTGTAATTAATGAGCCAACCGCAGCTGCGCTTGCTTATGGCATGGATAAACAGGAAGATAAAATGTAAGAAGATATATCACATTGACATACAATATAAAAAATACTCTTGTAGAAATAATGATGCCGATTTTTCGTCTCTGAAGATATATATCTTGTGTTGAAATATTTTACTGAAAAAATTATGCTACGTTTCTTATATTTTGCGAAAAAAAAGACATGATTGATATTTTGTTCTTTTTTCAGTATTGCTGTTTACGACTTGGGTGGAGGTACCTTTGATATCTCAATTTTGGAAATTCAGAAGGGTGTCTTTGAAGTGAAATCCACGAATGGAGATACATTTTTGGGAGGCGAAGATTTCGACAATGCATTGGTTAATTATCTTGTATCTGAATTCAAAAAAGAGGTATGAATTTTCTTGTAACCAAATTATTCGTTATGCTTGCTTGTCGAAATAAATTTATCTTAATAATAATTGTCTTGAACAATGCAGCAAGGCCTAGACGTGACTAAAGATGCAATGGCAATGCAAAGATTGAAAGAAGCTTCAGAAAAGGCTAAAATAGAATTGTCAAGTTCCCTGCAGACGGATATAAATCTCCCCTACCTTACGATGGATTCTAGTGGACCAAAGCATTTAAATCTTAAGTTGTCCAGAAGTAAATTCGAAAGTCTCGTAAATGATCTGATTAAGCGTACCGTTCAGCCGTGTCAGAAAGCGCTTTCTGACGCCGAAGTAACGAAGTCTGATATCGGGGAAGTTTTATTGGTCGGCGGTATGACCAGGGTACCCAAAGTACAACAGACGGTTCAAGAAATATTCGGCAGACAACCGTCGAAAGCCGTAAACCCGGATGAAGCCGTAGCTGTCGGTGCTGCGGTTCAAGGAGGTGTACTTGCAGGAGACGTGACCGATGTTTTGCTACTTGACGTTACACCTTTGTCATTAGGTAATATCAATTTACATTGGAAATTGTTCCATTATTTTATACATACGAAATACTGTGATGCTTGTGACTAATCTTCTCTCTGATGCAAATGAAGACAATGATATATACTGATCCTCTATTCATCTAACATTACAAAAATAAGGTCACTCTGATCAGTATGAAAAAACAAAATTTTTTAAATTTTTTCTAGGTATCGAAACGCTTGGTGGTGTATTCACAAGGTTAATCTCTCGTAATACAACAATACCTACGAAAAAGAGTCAGGTATTTTCTACAGCAGCGGACGGTCAGACACAGGTCGAGATTAAAGTTCATCAAGGCGAGCGAGAAATGGCTGGCGATAACAAACTCCTAGGACAGTTCAGTCTTGTTGGTATTCCACCTGCACCAAGGGGTGTACCACAAATAGAAGTAACGTTTGACATCGATGCAAACGGCATAGTCCATGTATCTGCCAGAGATAAGGGAACTGGCAAAGAGCAACAAAGTATGTAAATTTTCTTGTTTTACATATATCGTATTAAAAACTGTTGCTACAATGATGCCTATATTTTTCGTCTCTGAAACTTACTTTTGAAATCAAGTAATAAGTTGTAGAATACATTCAACTGAGTTGTTGTCATAATGATGATAAATTATATATATTTTTATGAGCAGATTTTAAATCTATGTTTCTTTTCACAGTTGTTATTCAATCTAGCGGTGGCCTTAGCAAAGACGAAATTGAAAACATGGTTAAGAATGCCGAACAATACGCGAAGGCAGATAGAATAAAGAAGGAAAGAGTTGAAGCTATTAATCAAGCGGAGGGAATTATACACGACACAGAATCGAAGCTAGAAGAATTCAAAGCGCAGTTACCACAGGAAGAGGTATAATATTATCACTTTAAATATTTTAATATTTTTGTTAATTTGTTAATATTGATATTTATTGTTCTCTTTTTTTATAGTGCGACAAACTTAAAGAATTAGTTGCAAAACTGCGAGAGACGTTGGCTAAAAAAGATGATGTGGATCCTGAAGAAATAAAGAAGCAAACGACCGAACTCCAACAAGCGAGTTTGAAATTGTTTGAAATGGCGTACAAAAAGGTACTTAATTTATGTAAATATTTAATGAGCATACAAATTGTGCTCTTCATAACTCAAGGACAACTATTTAAATATGTGTTGATTTTACAGATGGCAGCGGAAAGAGAAAGTCAAAATCAATCACAACAGGAACAACCTGAAGGCGAGAAGAAGGAGGAGAAAAATTAATTTTAATTAGATAATTTTTGCGTTTTGTAAAAAAAGGAAAACAGATTCCATTCAAACATTTATATAAGCGTCTATTGCTGTTCTGTAAGCTCAAAGGAACCATTTATTCTTGTTGAAGAAAGCAAATATAAGTTAAAAATTTCGATATTCTGCGCGATAGTAATCGATTAAAAATAAAGTATTATTATGGGGAGACAGAAAGAAAAATAGCAATTTTCTTTATTATATTTAACAGTTCTGACATATAATAGCACTCTTGTGGTATTTATGTGATTATATATATTTTTTATTAGTAGCAGTCTTTTATCCTGAATATACAAAATTATCTTTTTATTTCTCAGGAGATTTCAAAAGTAATAGTTACCGCATGTTCTGTTAAGTCTACTAAAAAGAAATAATTGTGTATATCATGCATCTGTAGTAATAATGGCCATTTTTTTGAAAAATTTGGCCAGTTTTCATAAAGTAATAAATTATGTACATAGTTGATTACTTGTATAATGTAACTAACGCAAAATGATAATTTTTGTGCAGCCTACGAAACGTGTGCAGAATGTCAAGATATTCATCGTTATAACAATTATTGTAAAATGACTTTTACCAAAAATAATATGGAAATAATTTGTTAACGAGCTTGCTACTGTAGAATGCTTCGTAGCACATTCAACGAATGAAGTGTGAGATGAGAACATAAGAAGATCGAGAGAGAATGAGATGAGTGTTCTTGTGTAAAACAAGTTTACTTTGTAAACAATACACAATACAATAGATTACCGTAGAGAACATTGTTATATCACCATATACTTAATTTTTTTTTATTTGAATAGCTTAAACACACAAGAGCATCAAGTTATATAGTTTCGTTCTGTTATTCAATAAATCTTTTGAATTTTAATTCTTTTACTGGAGTTTCAAAAAAACAATTATTAATTTTTCCCTAATTCATTCTAATGTATTTCACATTCCTGAATTTTTCTAGATAGTCTCCTACTGGAGTGCAGAATTTGAAAATCAATAGAAGAGGTATACGGTTCACTCTTGATATGTTACCCTCTCAACATATACGTATTTATGCATTGTCACGAGTCTCACGACTAATAATAAAAATTTGTTCTTAGCAATTGCACTTACTGTACTTTTTTATTTTTTCTCTTTTTCTCTTCCAATACTCGACTTAAAGGTCGAGCTAATCTCACTTTGAACGTAAAAAGTGTAACTCAGTGCCGCTGTTCGACGATTCTGTCGGTACGATATAGTTTTACTCGAAGAGTTAAATATTACAAATTTTAGGAGGGATTAAATATTAAGATAACAGTCGAAAGATTATATTTAATTATACGTAAGTACATTTTTTTTATCGACAATCACGATGTATGAACATCTATATAAATTCACGGCTCGAAAGTGTGTTTAGCTTCAAATACAAAGACACGTAATATACGCCGACTATACCATTGCAATAAACGCAGCGGGTAACAAGTAGGTTTTTTGAGGTTTTTAACGTTGTTAGAACATGTTTTTTTTTTTTTTAGAGCTAACCGGAGGGCGAAAGTGAATTTAGGTTAGGATTCGTTAGAGAAAACTTTCGCAGTCTTGTTTCCGTTCTGCGATAACAGAAAACTTGTATTAAAGTAGAAAAACATGACAGACAGTTCGGACGACGAATTAAATTGTGGCGACGATAACGAGAAAACGTCGTGGATTTTGTACAAAGATCGCGATGAGTGGAGTGACGTGACTCCTTTACCCCAGGACGACGGTCCTCATCCTGTTGTATCCATTGCATACTCCGAAAAGTGTGAGTATATATAATTTTAAAAAATTACTTATTTTGTTTGCGTTCAAGTAACATTTTTAAAATTTCAAATTTCAATTTTTTTTTAAGCTATGCTTTACGAAGCATCACAGTGTTTTTTTCTCTACCATTACATGAACTCCAATTATTCCATAAAGAGATTTCGCTCCAATAAATTATATACACTCTCATATCGATAATAATTTTCAGTTAAGGACGCCTACGATTATTTCCGTGCCATTCTAAAGTCGGGTGAAAAGTCTGAACGTGCGTTAGCTTTAACGGAAGCCTGTATATGGCTTAATCCGGCCAACTATACTGTATGGCAATACAGAAGGGAGATACTTAAAGCTCTGGCGAAAGACTTACATGAGGAGCTACAATATACAGATCGGATGATAAAATACAATTCTAAAAATTATCAAGTTTGGCATCACAGAAAGATCATTGTCGAATGGCTGCAGGATCCTAGCGAGGAGTTGGCGTTCATAGAAACTGTTTTATGTAAAGACGCGAAGAATTATCATGCTTGGCAACATCGTCAGTGGTGCATGCAAACTTTTAAGTAAGTACATTTTTTATGTGCATAAAACATATAATAATAATCTTTTTATTATGACTGAGACGACAAGTGTCAAACTGCGTATGATTATGGTTGCAGTTTATACGATAAGGAATTGGAATACGTGGAGCAATTGTTAAATGATGATGTCCGCAACAATTCCGCTTGGAACCAACGCTATTTTGTAATAAGTAATACAACAAAGTTCGAGCAAGAAGTGATAGATAGGGAGGTAGATTATACGCTGGAGAAGATTGAGTTGGAAAAAGGAAATGAGAGTGCTTGGAACTACTTAAGGGGGTACTTATTCTCTCTTATTGATATATTCGAAGTTTAGAAGGAAAGTGATAGTTTTTAATTTCAATATTACTTTTTGTAAATTATGCTTTTAGAATACTGTCGCAACATGGCAAAGGCTTAGGTTACAATGAAAAAGTAAGACATAAATGTGAAGAAATGTATAAAGAAGGATACCGCACTAATCATTTGTTGGCCTGTATGATTGATATTTGCCAAGAGAGATGTCCATCTGATGAAATCCCGTCCCCTTTGTTTCATGTTAATTTTGCACACCAGGTAAGTCTATTTCTATAATATTATGCATTTTATACTATTACGTCATTTGTCATATCTAATATATGTACTTATGCTTTTAGCTCTGCAAGGATTTATCGAAAAAATATGATACAATAAGATGGCGGTATTGGGATTATGTGGCCAGCCAGCTAGCGATAAAATTGAAAACAGAGTCTACAGAATAAGCGATCTACAGCAATCCTAATAGTGTGAATTGTTCAAAAAATTTTAGATAATGTTTTATATGTCAATCTATGATTGGTATATTTTGGCCTCTTTTGCCTACACAAGTACGTATATTGCATATTAACTGCAAAATTTCTCAATTTGTACAATTTCTTTATATAAAAGAAAAAAAATTACAGCATTTATAATTTAAATATATATAACTAAAATTTGTTAATTGTATCAATTAAGTTCCGGAATTATATGAAGCAAAATGGTGAAACTATTAGACTATATAAAATTTATTATGCCAATATTGTTAATTTAAATAAAGTAATCTTTATTATCATGCATTTTTTATGTTTTTTTTTCTATATAATGATATATTTCTGGATTTCTAGGAACGCTGCTCTCTTCATTACTATGATAAATTTGATTAATTGAATTGATTTAATAGTGCATCATCACCAATGAATTAATAAAGTTCATTATTCTTATAAGATTTTGCATTGCTTGCGAAGTTCGCGCATTAATGCTTTCTTGGCATATCACGTTATCTTTACTTTAGTAAAGAATAAAAGATCGAAGCTGAGTATATAAGTAGATTGAACGCATGCCCCTAAGGCCTCGATATATAGTAAATAGAAAACAGCAGATATTAATATTGTATTATATGCAAATATATAATATATTATTTCACTCACCAGCCGAAGTATTGCAATCTGCGCCAGTCCGTTGCAAATTCCGCCTTAAAGATGCTCCGTTAGCTGCATGAGTTTTATCCAAGAAATATCACATGCACACACGTAATATTTAATTTTATGCACTATTGAACGAACTTCAAATATTATGAATTAATTAACATTCATGCACTTCACATTCGAATCGAATTTATATTACAAATTTTTGCCACATTATGTGAAACATGAAACACGACACAGAATGTACTTTGATCCACGACGCGCACATAATTATGACCGATTATTGTCCTTTATACTCAATAGCGAATTTTTCATTAGATGTAGGCCTTGATATTATTCCAATATTTATCCAAATCAAATCGTGCCTAGGAATCTCGAGAAGTTCTAAAATACGTCACTGATTTTTATTTGAGCATATCTATATAATTATTACGTCCTATATAATATTAATCTAATAATACCTATCTAAATTTATATAATCTAATATTGATATAATAATTGATATATTTCTATACAATAATTAATGTATTGATTCCACTTTCAGAAACAATGATGAATTGGATATTTCCTAAATTTTCTTTTCCTAAAATTAAATTTAAATACTTATCATTAAACAATCAAAACAGAAAAGATTCGCGCGAAATCCATAGAAAAAATGGCGGGACCAATCAGCAAGCATTACTGGTTGCGTCGCTCTGATTGTTTAGAACTCTACCCTAGATTAGATAATAACAAAACTAGTCTTTAAGTAAGTTCTGCTGTTCGCTTTTGTCTGTATGTTTAGAAATTGATTACGTTTGTGCGAAAAGTGACAAGCGACTACGTACGCGGAAAGTTTCTATTGGATTATTTGTCTTTCTGTTATATCATACTTTAATATACATGCCATCTGCTGAAATGAAGTTTTTTATTTTGGCGTTGTGGATTTCATCTTTAATCAGCGTACATTGTCAAGTTGTAACCCTAAATGGCGCATGGAGAGGGACCATTAATATCTGTGGTAAATATTATTGAATATTTTTATTTTTTTCAGTAAATTAAGGAGAAAGCTGTATTAGCTATAAGAAATGTATACATATATGTATAATATATGTGTATATGTGTATGCATATATAAAAGAAAAATCTGTTTACAATTAGATGGGAACATTAGATTGCCCACATTATATGCATACACACACACACACACGTATATATGTCGAAGTCGGAA
>NW_012026819.1:2179016-2196677 GCF_000956235.1 Wasmannia auropunctata | reverse complement strand
TCTAATATTTGCCCTCTTCTGGCCAGGATGCCGTTGAGAACTGGTGGCCGAATGGTTATGGAAAGCAACACTTGTACTATTTAAATACCACTGTGACAACGGCGAACAGTGTTCTATACAAACGGATTCGTATAGGCTTCAGAACGGTCGAGCTGGTGGAAGAACCTCTGAAGAAAGGATTAAGTTTTTATTTTCGCATAAACGGCATACCGATATTCGCTAAAGGCAGCAACTTCATTCCAGCCAGTATCTTCCCTGAACTAGGCGCGAAAGAAGACACCATCAGACACTTGTTATCGTCCGCCAGAGAGACGCATATGAATATGCTGAGAGTGTGGGGCGGTGGTGTTTACGAGTCAAAATTATTTTACGACTTGGCCGACGAATATGGGATTATGATTTGGCAAGATTTTATGTTTGCGTGCGCTATGTATCCCTCGAGCGATTCATTCTTGAAGAGCGTAAAAGAAGAAATATTGCAAAACGTAATACGTTTGAAAAATCATCCAAGCATTGTTCTTTGGGCTGGCAATAACGAAAATGAAGTAGCACTTGATGATAATTGGTATGGCACTGGTTCCGCTCAGGTATATGGAGAGGATTACGTGAAACTTTACGTGAATTTATTGAAGATGGAAATGGAGAAATTAGATCCTATAAGACCATTCGTCGTATCTAGTCCGGGCAACGGAGCGTATGAAAAAACTTATAATTATATTGGAGGAAAAGATCCTTATTCGAATCTTTATGGCGATGGTAATATATATTTATATATTTATATTTATATGACGATTATATAAGTGACAAACGTTCAGCGTTATCATATTAAATTGAATTTCACTTTTAAACTTATGTATACAGGGTATCCCGAAATTCGGGAATCGAAAGCAAGAAAGCCTTCGAAAAATTAAGTAAAAAAGTTATTTGTAAATTTTTATTTTAAGCAGTGTAGTTTTTGAGATATGAGTTTGGCTAATAGATTACAATTAAACGGGAACATCCGTAAGTAGCGCGTCGATAATGTTAATGGTCGCGCACTTTACGTACGTATAAACTATAATTGGCCAAATTTAAACTCTTATATCTCAAAAACTTCTACTTAAAATAGAAATTTACAAATAACTTTTACTTAATTTTTCGAAGACTTTCTTGCTATGATATTTGAATTTCGCGACACCTTGTACATATAATATTTTCTTTTTCAGTTCACTATTATAACTACTTCAGAAATGGATGGGATATCACTCAATATCCTCGGACAAGATTTTGCTCCGAGTATGGAGTTCAATCTTGGCCATCGATTTACACGATATTAACTGCTGTAGAAAGCATAGAAGATCTTCATATCAACAGCGACTTCGTGAAACACAGACAACATCAACCATTCGGCAATCAATTTATGTTCCTGCTGATCTGGTACAACTTTGCTGTACCGCAAAGTAACAATAGCATTCGAGATTTCGCGAGTTATGTATATCTTAGTCAGATCAATCAAGCTGTTTCTATAAGGATAGAAACAGAAGCGTATAGGCAAGCCAAGTCCGAGGTGAATTCCATAGGTGAGGGTATGACAATGGGAGCTCTCTATTGGCAGTTGAACGATGTCTGGCAAGCTCCTTCGTGGTCGTCCATAGGTAATCAAAGACATTAATATCTTGGAACTAGTACAGAATTAAAAAAATCTTGACCGTTCGAATCTGTGTTTCACTAAGTTTTTTCAAAACTCTCCAAACAATAAACGCGTGAGAACATATGGAGAATTTGAATTTTGCTTTTATAACGTTTTCTATCTTTTACAAAAAAAAACAGCTACTTATTGATTGTTCTAGTTACAAGATATAAACTATTTTATTGTTTACATGTTACGAAAATCCGCGTTATATTTACAGATATCGAAGGTCGTTGGAAAATGCTCCATTATTACGCCCAGGATTTCTTCGCGCCTATTATCGTTACATCATATTTATCCCTCTTCAATAAACTCTCAATATATGTAGTATCTGATCGGTTGTACACCTTAACAAATTGTACAGTAAAACTTCATGTTTATAAATGGGAATCTATGAAACCTATATCCACATTATTCTTCAATAATATTGTAATAGTGAGTATAATAGACTACATAATTTGTATATATAATAGCTATATTGAGCTTGTTTTTCAGGAATCTAATAAAGCCATGAAAGTTACATCTTTTTGGTTAGACATATTCCTGCTTCAAGCGGGTTGTGGATTATTGAAATTCAGAAGATCTTGCATAGCCACTTTATTCCTCACGGATGAATCTGGATCCTTAATCGCGCCAGTTAATTACATATATCCTAATGCGTTAAAGAATGCAAATATACCAGTAGCCAATGTCACAGTAAGTCGATTAATTAGCATCATATATAAAGCCAGATATATTGTAAATACTATCAGAGATATTGCTGACACGCATTATTTCTCGTTTTAGATGAAGGTCGAAGAGAATTATTTACCTGGGAAGTTTTCCAATTCTGCAGATTTCAAAATTGTATTATCGACAGATAATATAACACTATTTGTATGGTTAGAAGTGGGCAATATACGTGGCCGTTTTTCGGAAAATGGATTTCATATGTTTGTAAAGAAGAAGGAAATTATTTTTCATGCGTATGAAGCAACCACAATTGAATTATTGCAGAGCAATATAAAACTCACACATCTATCAGACATTTACAATGCACAAAGCAATTTTGAGTTTGACTATACTTTGCCAAAAAGACAAATTTAGATTAATTATGCATAAAATTTCCTAGTGTAATTGCATAGGCATTAAGAATTACTATAACAATTGTATATACTTTGTGATAATTACTACAGATCAAATTTTGTTGATAACTATTTTTTATTCGAATATGTTTCGTATTTTCAAACTGTTCTTGATAGAAAGTAAGTGTCGTAGTATGAGTAAATTTAATATTCAATAAGAATTATAATAAGCACATCAATTATATGTGAAATAAATCATTTTTATAACCGCAGCGACCGCAGCATTAGTTAGAATGTTCCTGATCTGTGTAGAACACTTAACATGCAATCACAATATTAGCTACAGTAATTTCATAATTTGCTCATAATTTGTAACTATTAATTAATTTAGCAACTGCAAAGGGATTGCGGTCAATATAGAAAATAATCGCGATCACTGTCAATTGCTATCTCATAACTTGATCTAAAATACATTGAAAAAATATTTAAAAAATTTAATTAACATGTACATATAGTAATTATAATTACTCAGTGATTTCATGCTTCTATAATCTATAGAACACATGCAAGCAGTAATAGCGGCTAATACAGAAAATTATCGCTATTATATCATGTTAATTATTTCATATTTTAATACAAAAGGCTTTTAATTAATTTTAACATAGCAATTATAGTATTAATTACAGCGATTTCACGCTTTTAATCTCCAGATATCTATTATACCATCGCGGTTAATACAGAGAATGATCGCAATCACTGCCAATTATTACACATATAAATACAGCATGGTTCAATTATAAATCCAGGCACATAACCGAATATATTATTATGCTACGGTCGCACGGAACCTACTTGATGAAACTCGCTTATTGAGAATACAATGTGTCACGTCGGTGTCACACGAAACTCGCGTGTCGCATTGCCAACAAGACATAGCGTCACTGCAGTGACGCTACGATTGCACGGAGCTCGTTCTGACGGAATTGTCGCACATTCGCATTAAATATGTATTTTCGGTATACGAGGATCAAACGGCAAATTTTCCGTTAAGCGCGGTGCAGGCGCGCCGATAACCACGATGATTTGGCTATTGGACAGGCCACATCTAACGAAAAATACGCCAGGCTTACGTTCGCACGGCTCGCGCTCTGACTTTTTCGGAGGAGCGTAAGGATCACTTTCGCGTGACTATGTTCGCCGTACTCACGTCCGTAATCGCAACGATTTCAAATTCACGACGTTGATCACGATCGATGAAGCGCGGCTGATCGTGAGAGTCCGCGATAACCGATACGCTCCGACGATCGTCCGTCACTTAAATCGATACTTCCGACCAAAATTCGCGCTCACTGTGCGCTTTTGACTTTTGATTTTTTGATTTTTGGATCGCGATCGCGCTCCGTGTTCGCGCTCGACGACGCGTCGGGACTAGTTTGGCCGTCAGGGGCGCGCTCGGCGTCGTGTTTTCAGTATGTATCATATGTATTGAGAAAATTTAAAAGACGATTAAATTCGCGATATATCGGACACCTTATCCACACACTTCCTAACAAGCTACGATCATCAGTTAGGTATGTACATATCATTTCGAGTCATTTTTAAATGAAAATTTGCAAAAATACAACATACTTACGAAGAACAGAATTGTTCTCGTTCCAATTTCACACTGACGCGAGCACACCGACGTCAGCAGCGTCAGTTAAGTTATGATTGGAATTAATTACCTTTATAGATTTAGACAATTAAGTTTGAGGATCATATAATGATAATTCAACGGCTTGCTATAGTGAATGCGATTTGGAATAGTTGTAACAAATATATAAGTGAAATAATAAAAAGTTCACAAATATATATCAAATGATAATAGCAGCAAAAAATTGTCGTAACGTTAATATATTAAATTTAAATTTTTCTTATAAAAGAAAATACTATATTTATTCTTATTCTGAAATTTACGTTAACTCTATATGTAGCTCTTCCAATTATAAGGCGTATACATAATTTACAAGTAAATATTACTCCTTTTTCCTTTTTGCTAAAATCTGCTTTCTGATAAAAACATATACAAGCATACAAAAATTATATATTTCAATATTTACGTTCATTTCTAATGTCATTTTTATATATAATCGTATATATATTCAATAGCTGATTCCCCTCTATGTTACAAAAAATGATAACTCTTATAAGTATGACTGAAATACTATATACAATAAAACAATGCATGACACGTATATACGTTGGTTATCTATTTATTTATAAAATACATATTTCCAAGGTATAGTACAGTAAATTAATCTCTGTAATAATTGCGAGACAATATGACCAAGACTCGAGACACGATTAAACGTGATACGGAACGTAAAATTCTTAAAAGACGAAACGTTCTATATACAACAAATCCGGACAAATGAGTCTATATACAATAATACAATCAGTTTGCATATATCACGAACAACCACGTTTTTCGCGACACATTACCAAAAAAGCATTCGAAGCGAGAATTGGTTTTCATTGCAGAAAAGCGACGGCAGTGACTGCGTTACTGCAAATCAAACATTTCACGCCTTCTTTTTCCCCTCGAAAATTTTGCGTACGAAGAAGAGCTAACGTTAAATCGAATCATGATTAACATTTTTTTACGTAACGAACACGAACGTGACACGTATCGATGATTGAAATCCGATGAAGGAACGATGCCAATGTAGCCGAAGATAAGAGACAAAATGCAAGTAATCATGACGTGTACTTCTGGGGGGAAAGGATATAACGTCGTACCCATCTATCCTAACATTTAACAATCAACATCCAAACGATTACTCCTTTATGCGCTCTCCCTCGAGTGGAAACATACCATCTTTGTTAACGGAACACATTAAATTGGCCATGCAACTCTTATTTTTTTTTACAACGAGACGTGGTACGTGTCGTTGACTCGCAATTTCGATATCGCTACCAAAGAAGGTTGCTTCCACCTGGGCGTCGGCGAGCCGATTAAAGCTATGAGATACGTAGTCTTACCACAAGTATATACACATACTTGGTTTTACACTGAAAATATATGAATATCTCTTGCCTGTCGCTTTTTATAATCTGTTTAAAATCCTTTCATAGTTTAACATCATATAATATTTTCTCTTTAACTTTGTTGTGTTCAATACGCGACGCTTGGGAAACCGCGTGATACATTTTTTACGGCACATTACCACGACACATAAACGTTTTCGTAAAATAAACGCTCGTTGCGCAATGACTTTGAATAAATACGGATTCTTTCAATTCAGATGATCAACATGACAATTCTATAATATACTGATAAAAAAAAATAATCTCATCTAGAATTACTCTATTTTAAAATACTTAATTGTTTATTTCAGAAATTCAATAGATAATAAATTCAATAATTTTCTTCTTTGCGTCAAAGTAATCTTGAGAGATTTTTTATTTACTTTTATTTGAAATAACGCAAAAGTTTAAAAGATATAATTATATCTGTATAATAATATTAATTTAATTAAAAATTCGATTTTATAATTTTATACGATTACGTGGATGTGTCTCTGGCGCCTTATTCTTAATATTTTGTACAATCATAATTTTTCTGTATGCACGCCATTTTCCACGCCTCGCATAACACAGTTAGGCGCTATTCTTTTAAGTTCTCGTTTATTTTCCCCATTATGAATATATAGTCTATGATTGGACCATCTGTCAGCTAGTACGTGTACAACCCGACCATAAATCTCTTTCATTTCCTATACCTATAATAATTCTTCTTAAATATAACTCTCGGTTTCGCGAACAACGGATGCCCCTCGCCTCGGCATTTCCGCCGTTTGCGTTTTACATCACTTTCACAGATCAATTCGTGTTTTATTTTCTCTGTCCAGCAGCTATAACGTCTAAAATAGATACCACCGAAAGTACTTTCGATGAAGACTCAACTATCTACAGAGAAGAGATAGATTTTGATAGATAGATCTTTGAATTCTATTCGAGTATAGTATTTCTACGTTAAGAGAGTCAAGATAGTAGTACTCGCGGAGGCTTTATAGCCTTGTAGCTGAACTAGCTACATGTAGTAGATAGTATCCAGTGATAGAGTCGATCAAAGAGATGCTTTATTTTTTTATTTTTTTTCCCAATTCTTTGCTCGTTGTAAATCGCGTGACATAAATTTTAAGAGCAATTCAACCAAAAGTCTGCCGATTACGTACGCAACAGTTGCGTTAAGTTATGCAGAATTTTTGAATTGTGATAGATAGTTGCGAGAAACAGTTTCATTTTGTGCAAATGTCAATTTTGAATCTCGTTCGTTTATCCAACTTTTCGAATTTTCTTTTACAATAGATGATATATCAGACATACAGCAACAATACACGAAGAAGTAATTTTTTAGCGATCAGAAACGTGCTGAAGTTTTTCTCAAGTTTATCGGATGCAACTTGTAATTCGCTGTGATTTACGAAAGTTTAGATGATTTTTATAAGAATAATGTTGATAAATATTGATTTAATATTAGTTTTCAAAATATATGTAAATCTCTGCCAGAATTTAAGGCGAGGGAGGCTTTTGTGTTAATTTCTATTTGTGGACATAAAACGACATGTGAAATCATTCGTGTTAAGAGAGCACATAATAGAAACTATAACAGAAATAATATTGCTTTGTTTTATTAAATCGGAAACGCTATGATCGGTATTTATAATCGATTTTTATTTCAAAATCGTTTCAAGTAACGTCTTAAGATGCTAATACGGCTCTATGATTGGCTTATGACTTCTTAAGAATGTACTTAAAACAATCTTAAATACCGAGAACCGATTTATGTGCACTCTTTTATCTCGATTAAATAAAGGAAAAACGCATATATAATTTATATTAATCTTATATGAGATAGTACAATAGCAATCTAGAGATCTTAGATAGCCACCATGACTTCTACATCTGAATTGTGTTAAGAACCAATACCGAGTTTATGTTTTAGTAACTAGATTGAGCATAAATAATTCTCGTCCCTACTTTTAAGCAATTGCCAATTACGTTTTTAAAATATGATAATTGGATTACTTTCAGGCAGCCATTTCAAGTACATCCTGAGGAAAAATGAGGAAGTATTATCCTAATATTATATATTTTGAATATAAACGATATTACTATTGTACATTCTTTTGTCTCTGATCGCATTATAATAAAACTTTTTATTGTCCAATAATATAAAAACTATCGATATCGCACTAAACAAAGCAGTACGATTATAGCTTATAGTTTAGCATAATAATTGTGAAGTTAGAGACAAGCTAATACTGTTTGAAATTATTTAGCACTGTATTACTTTCTTCTGTTTGTAACGCATAAAATATAAATAATAAGAATTGGCAATCGTTGATTTAAGATTAATACAGAGAACTGACATTACATATTAAATCATTGTCAATTGCGTTTTTTCACACACATTGTTCACGTAAAATACTCTGTGACAAAATCAGAATTGAAGCCAAACTTTCTCATGTTATATTGATAAAATCATGATCGAAATTACGTAAAATTTTATGAAATTTCCTGTAGATAAACTCGATGTTTGCGAAAGAAGGTAATATGCAGTTTGGCAGCGCGCAATAGAGATTAAAAGATGTAGTGACAGGAAGTATCAGCTATAGAAAAATGTACCCGATTTCTATATTTTTAGAGGAAATATATGAGCGTAAATAAAGAGAGAAAGTGTGCGCGGATGTACAGTTGAGATATGATTTAAGTATACAGGCTGACGTTATGTAATGAGAACTCACACCCTAAATAAGTGCTACAACTCCGTTCTCTTGTTAAAAAATTACCATTTTGCGTGCTCTTGTTTTTTTACAAACGTTGCCAACTTAACAATATTCCGGTTATCGTCAGTCTAGTCTCGCTAACTCTTTAAAAAATAATAACATTATTCTAAAACTAATGGCGTCGCATAAAAAAGCTCATAACATATATATTTAGATTTAGCTTATTCCCGATTAATTATCATGGGGTAAGAGTACTTCCTTCCGTTCTCGCATCTAAAACTAATATCCGATCGAATTCGAA
Source organism: Wasmannia auropunctata (assembly GCF_000956235.1). Classification (NCBI taxonomy): domain Eukaryota; kingdom Metazoa; phylum Arthropoda; class Insecta; order Hymenoptera; family Formicidae; genus Wasmannia; species Wasmannia auropunctata. The sequence continues at coordinate 2,187,872 of NW_012026819.1, read as the reverse complement.
AGTATCTAAATGACACAATTACCCCGTTTTTGTCTTTTATACACTTATTTACGTAACTTCAAAGACATGCGGTAGTGATCGAGTGATATGAGACAACATTCGATGTTTATCTCAATTTATATATAAGTCTTATGCTCTATATAGATAGGCGCTGCTAAAAATCGAAGAAATCTTTACGCCTGTAACTCTCCTCTGTTTCCTTTCTGTCGTTTCTATCACTTCCCTGACTGACTTTATTATTCTTCTACATGTTATCTCTCCACGTTCGACATATTGATACACTGCGTGAATTGGAGTTGTGTCAGCTTTGCTGTTTGAAGAAGTTAGTCGCCGCAATCACATTATTCTCTATAGATTGGAGAAATATCCAAAAGTCGGTTCGCGCGATTCGCTTATCTCCAGTATTTTATACAAGAAACGCACATAACGAAAGGATACTTGAAACTCGTATATACCTAAATAAATGTAAGCCTCATTTGCTCGCTTCCCAATCTAATGTCGATGATTTCGATCAGACTTGCTGGCCTCGATGCATCGGAGACTCTCGCCTCCCGTTTATCTCGTCCCCCCCCCCTCCCGTCCATTTTCCTTCTCCTTATTTATTTATAGTTATCCAGAAGTAGGCAGTGTTGGAAAATGATTAAATATACTTCGCTCAAGTAAATCTTCGCTCATCGCGGAAGCCTTGGTCCAGTCTCCACGACTCGTGTGTTGGTTTAATTATAATAAAACGTATAATATTTCGCGTATATTCGGCAATGGATCATTCTAATGCCAGATCGATAGAGAGAGGGGCTCCCTCCTTCGTCTTCGAATATTTCTTCCACTTTTTGTTCTCGGGTTAATCCAATTCACTTCTCTCTCTCTCTCTCTCTCTCTCTCTCTCGCTCTCTCTCTCTTTAGCAGCACACAGTCTTTTACAATCTAGAATCTTACAACAATAATACGCTTACCTGTCACAAAAATAAATATTTTGATATCGCTTACCATCTACGTATGCTTACGCACTAGAAACAACAAATCCCGCTTGACATATCCAGCTGTACGACGGGATTCACGATAAACTTTGTATGTCTCATTCGTGAGTTGACGCTCATCCTCGCATTTAACTTGGTTTTTTTTGTTGTGTTGTAGTTCTATATGCACGCGAAACTCGCACGCCGTTATTAAAAATTGTACGCGGGCTACGAGTACATTCACGTGAACGTACAATACACGTTACACTTTGAAATTGCAACTGAATACATGCTGTGTTTTTATCGTCTCAGCACATAGGTATAAACTCAAACATAAAACACAACCTTCAACTACTTTTAATCATAGTGTCTTTTGTAAGATGCATTCAACAAACATAAAAGCAACAAGATATTAACAACACCAACAATTTTTATGTAAGCATATTTTTTAACATTTATGTAAAAATATGTAAAATGTTGACACAATTAGTACTATATTAATATTTTAGTGTAAATGTTTGTTTGTAAAAAAATGTATATAAAGGCTAATTAATATAAATTAAAAAATTGTTATAATTAAAAATTAAAATAAAAAATAAAATAGTGCGAGTAACGTCGTGCATAAATTTCAAAAATACATTCTTAATCTTTCGCTTACAATTTACGGTAACGCAATATCCATTCGATACAAAGATCCGCTCCTAATTCTCGTTTATTCCTTACCCACTTCATACTTGCTAATGCTAAAGCTTTATGAAATCATTGCCACTTTGCCGACACTTGACAATTATTGGAAGGGCCTATTACATTCCTTTCGTAACAAATGTCATGCTGTTTGCATGAGACATCGTCATTTTCTAAGCAAGTTTCAAGCAAAATACCAAAATTATTTTATTGTTCTAATATTCCGTTACTTGCTTCCAATCTGCTCCTGCATATATATTTCCTCATTTGCAGATACCTAATTTCTATAAACATTCTATCTCGGGGAAGAGGGAGGCAGCACATCAATCAAATATTCGCCTAGTTTTCGTTTTTCTATCACAAAACAACCACTTTTGTAATTTTTTGGTACATCTAATTGTAAGTCACAAATTTTTCGAGCTGAAAACACTCCATTTATGTACACTCTTCTTTTACTCTCTTTCGTAGTATTCTCTTTTTGCATATCTAGAAATTCCGCTGAGTAGATTTTGTTGAGCTAACGCGCGAAGCGGGTAATATCGTCTCTCGAAACAATCAATTCTGAAAAATCGCATATCAGTCGCTCCAGGACGACGGGACGCACTTTGAGGAGTTTCTTTTTCCTCTCTCTGGTCCAAGGAGATAAGGTACAACATTGAGCGATTTATTTTCTAATCTTGAGTGATCCCTTCAAGTCCATGGTATGTATCGCGGACGTGGTGAGTGTCAGAAGGCAGTGTCTAGAGCAGCCATGCTGGTTGAGATATCCGGATCTGCTCGACAAGCTTCCAAGAACTCGGATAGCGTCACTACACCATCTCTGTTGCCGTCCATTTTCTGAAATAATATTAATTAATAAAGTTAAATGATGATGAAGATTAATTCTATCAATTAATTAGAAAGAGGCTTACACATCTAAATTAATGAGAAACGTTAATAATGAACGTTAATGTGATTTATCGTGAAATATTAAAAACACCTTCTATTTTTTTTTTACATAAAGTAACTTATTATAAATAATTTAGTATAACGTTTTCGATATAAAGTAGAACGTATCCATAAAATTTTAACTTTAAATTTACATTATACTGTCGCTATACTGTCAGCTACAAATCCGTTTAATATTCAATGAACATTCTAACGTAATCGTAATGAAACGTTGTGTCAAAAAGTTAGTAGTATGAGTAAAACGTTATAACGGGTATTATGAAGACTTTCTATAGAAAGGTACACGAAAATCCGCTTTGTGAATCTCTCTTTGTTTTGCATCGCAGTTGGTCACGGATATCCTGAGCCTCATAACTCGTACCTCTAACATGATTGACTGAACTATGAATGAATGGAATTACTATGAAGCTTAAACTCAGGAAAAAAAGCATCACGTTGACCTAGATTGGAAGACCACCGCTGACGTATATCCTAAGACGGTATACAACGACGAAAAAGCATGTAGACGTCCTCTCACACTTCCGCGTTTCTACGATGGGTATGCCGATGTAAATGTATGCGTCACTTAAAGTAGAAGTAGTAGAACTGATGTAAAACTGATCGACCACGGTCGCGCTACAAGTCTCTGTTTCTACTGCGTCGTACTTTCCAGCTATATTTTTCAATATCCGTTGTTTCGGGTGACGTGTAAATGTAATTTATTATTCCAATATTATTTAATTACGTTCCTTCTATCGGAATAATCATTGAAAATTAAAAATTTGTCAGAGAAAATTGTTACAGTTGATTCTTTTCTAGCAAAATAAACTGTTAATACGAATGAACATAGTATGATCAATAATGCAGTCTCTTCTGTATATTTATTCAAATATATTCAACTAGAAGTAAAGCCCATTATCGGGCGTTAATTATCTGCAATTCATGGCAATCTATCACAGATCGAGTTAATTACGGAACAAATACTATCGAAAGTCGAGGCTGGGAATTTCAAGTTGTGTGTTGCGTGCATGTACGATCATTTAGATTGCACGATAGTAAATCGGCTATTGGCAGGTGCGATTCGCAAAATTATTATTGCTCTCACACTACGAAACGAAAAGCTCGTATGCGTGGGTGGAGCTTGATGTCGTGTACCGTTGGATAGGATTAATTGGTATCACGACTTACTACAAGCTAAATCGTGCATTATCGTAGCCTTGTAATTATATTATAACCAGCAATAATCACCGGAAATATGGGGAACATAGGATTGTGCGGAAATTTGATGGGAGAACCGGCGGTATAATAGGATCTCATATTATACCGTCATTCATCAATTTAGTATATCAGAAAGTATAATCTTGAACCTTATCTTTAAATCCTTCATTTTAAAAGACAATACCATTGTTTCGTGCCATATATACATATAAAGCTGCTGCAAATCCAGTGAATAATAAAAATTTCAGAGACAGTTCCTCTGACGATTTTTGACGAGACGATCGTAAATTTTTTAATTTTCGCCATTAAATATATTTAATGATAATTAAGCTTATAAATTTTTATATTTCACGTTTCATATTTCCTTTTATCTTCCATGTCCTGATCTCTTGTTCACGAGTGACGTAACATGGAAACGATTCAATCATAAAACCAAAAATTGGCAAGGTAGACCATTTTTCTGGGATGAGAAGTGCTAGAGAGCTGGCTGCGCAGTTTCCAGAAACAATGGGACGGATTTAATCGTTATCTGGAACGAACGGTGCCAGAATAAAGCTCGTTTTTAATTAGTGCTACGAATAACGCAGGTACTCTGCGACGCTCGTTACTTCTGCTTTCCTCGTGATTAATTAGTATCCGTTTGATCAAAACTAATGTTTTTACGAGAAATTAAGAATGGATTGCTATTTTAGTATAGAAAGGGGAATATTCTTTGTAGAATAAATGTACAGGTACATAAAATATAAATTATATAACTATAAAATTAGGAATTGGTGAACAAATTTATATGAAAAAATTTAATTACGACTAAAATTTTTCATCAATAATTATTGATAAAAAGTATTAGATATTATATATATGTAATTTTTACGGCCTCGACAACATAAAATATTTGAAAAAAAAATCGAAGAAATGTACAAGTACCTATGTACCTGAACCAAATCTTTGAAATAATTATATATAATTATGCTTGTTACATTTAAAGAAGTTATGTAAGAAGAATATTGATGGAATCTTACACACACAACCGTGAAGAACGAGAGCTATTCTTTCATCGCTTTTCTACGAGCGCATTGAGAATCTTCGTAAGCGTTCAAAGCCATTGTGCCGCGGTTAGAAGTTTATAAAGTGTCCACTGGTCCATTTTTCATTCCCGGCTTGTATTCACGGCTTGGGGGTTACCTTTAATAGTGCTTTATCGTTATCGTGAAAGGATCTCGTAAAGCTGGAAGACCAAAAACTCAGACATATCAGATGTTTTACAAAGGGTTTATTAATTATTTGACATCCGGAACTTCATTAAAGCTTTACTTCATATATAAAGAAATATTTAGATAAAAAAGATTTGTGATAAAGTTTTCTACATTTTCTATATATGTATTTCATACAACTGAGAGCTATAATAACGTATTTTCCAATAATATCTCAAAATAATCTCAAAATATGGAATATAAAAAATAAAAAACGCTAATTTACAATAATAAATCAATTATTAATAATTAATAATATATTATATGTAGTTATACGCATAGACCATATATAGACATATTTATGCTTAATTTTAGCATTTTTATTTAAGTATTATATGATGGCAAAGATGGCTCATACGCGCGCGATTTTCAGCATAATTCAAAAAAGTCCTTACGTCATCGAATAATTGGGAAAAGCGATTAATGTTTGTAGATTCACTTTATTTATTTTTCTGCACTTGCGATCTGCTTGAAGCGGTGATTTGTCAAAGTGATAGACAAGTATCTAGCAAACAAAAAATCCAGAGAAAAATAGAAAAAAAACATAAATTGAAGGCAAATTTAACGCGTTCGAATAAGATAAATATTCGTGAGATAAGTATCACAAAAGATATTTAATAAAAGATATGAGAGAAAAAAAAATGAAAAAGTGAAATGAATGGTATTTATTAAAGTAAATACATAAATAATTCATAAATAATGTATCTGCAATATGAGATCACATCATATTATCACATCAATTATTAATAAAATTTTAAAATCAATAAAATAAAAAAATATGTTATGACATGCGCTCTCTCTATCTCTTCAGTTTCTTATTTATTTTCGAAGCACGAATTGAAAATCCCCTGTAATTTTGTTTACAAATCGTATTACCGCATTCATTATTGGTTGAGAGTTCTTCATTTTAACGTCCCACACATAATGGCGAAATGAAACTTTTCCCATTTCGTACATTCATTTTCTCGTTTCTGCTTTACGTGACGCAATCTCTTCTATTGCTACATCCCGTTTTATTTCTGCATCTTGATTTCATTTCATGCATTTGCTGCATTATATTCCTTTGCCGAATAGATCTTTATCTTTCTTTTTCTCTTTAACGAAACAAAACTTCAAAGTGCCCGTTTCGCTGCCGTGAGATAGAAAGATGCCTGAAAAATCGTTTGACTGTTGAGGAAAAGTCTTGTCTTGCGCCGCATTTTTCAAGCACTTTTTAGCAAAAGTCCTGGATCGATTTATCTACGTAGCCAAACGTTAATGCCCGAAAAGGAAAACTTACAGAACGTCCACAACATACAACTGACGAGAGTTGCACGATATTCCATTTCTTCGGCTACAAAAACATTATTACAAGCTGACTACACATTCGAGAAATGGTTTACGCGTAATATATATTTGATGTGTCATTACCGAGAAATTTATTCACTCTATGCGTATTAATAAAGTGCACATTTATACTTGCTCATTACTAATCGATTACCGCGTACGTGTGCGCGCGCCAATAATATAACGCGTAATAATATAACAATTTTACCGTCGATATTTTCCGCACGCGTCGCAGTGTGATGCGGCGATGTGGCATCGCAAAGGATCATTCATGTAACAGATGTTATTGATATTACGACAATAAAGTTTAACCGCAAGTAACATCTGTTGAACAGAAATTTAGGTAGTTTCCAGTTTCGCGGACGTTTCAGTTTACGGTGAATTGCAAAATTGATTGCAAACTACAAACTAATGAATTACATCATGCGAATCAAAATGGTCTGACTATACAATATCGGCAGATAGTCAGGAATAACATTTAATTGGATAGTAAACGGCGGACCAATAATTCCTATCACTATATTATCTCCTACTTTGAACTATCTCTTATAATTCAACAACGACAGATTATATCAATTCAACAGCTGAGTCGTAACGTGAAACGCAGAATCTTCAAAGGTATCATGGTTAAATAAAACGTAAGTAGAGACATATTTTATTTTACATCGATATATGTATAAAAATTTTATGTTCTCTGTATTATTATTTTCACAGAATGTAAGCACAAAACTTCTTTTTTTTTTTTAAGTTTTTAATTAATCTGTGCTAGTAGTGCATTATTAAAAAAAGAGAGTCATTTTTCCATCTTCTTCCTAGAAGTTCAGCATGAAAGTGATTAAAACCCTCCCGAGTGTCATGTTTATTATATAACGTGTGTCAGAGCGCGGGAGCGCTGCAAGTTAGATTGAGAAGCTGACGTGGTTCCTTGAGAAAAGCCCTCGGGGCCTTTGAGGAACTGAGACCACAGGCAATTAGAATTTAAACTATCCGCGTATATATGTAAACGCGAGATGCGCGTATATACCGCGGGGTTACGAGTTAGAGCTTCGTGTTGTAGTACTAATCCTATATCTCTCTTTATGCCGTCGCGACTGCCGCACACGCGACCGCGAGTGTGTATACGCGTATCGGTGTGCATGCCTCAAAAGCAGCAGCGCTAAACAAGGCGTTTACCCTTTCTGGTCGCGTCGCCGCCTTTACCGTCGAATTTGCGTTTCCTTTCAACGTCAACGAGAGCGTTGGAAGTACACGTCAATGGATCCCAACCCTATACAGAATCGAAAATGAGGGATCTAGGATCTCGACAACTTAACATGCCGGATAATAGATTACGTGTAACAAGCTTTCATATCTGACAATGAAACTTTCTTCCCGATAACGGAATCGAATATCGATTGTGTGAAATAGTATTTATTAACTTTATGCGATTGCAATTCGTGTCCGCGAGCAGAACAAGACCGGCAATGTACTTGTTTCTACTTTGTTTCTTTCAAAGTTTCATTTTTACGTTTAAACACACTTTTAGATACATAATTTTTTTGCAACAGATAAAAAAAAAGGGAAATCTCTGTACACGTTCTTTGAACTTTTTTATATTGGGTGGCATTTATCGCGTATTTTACAACACAATTGTTTTACGAAGGCGCGTGTGCGCCTGTTTTGCGCAGTTCGATTGTCAGCACGATCCCGTGCACCGTATCCTAAAAACGTTAACTCTTTGAACTCCATTTGTCATAGGATTGACGAAGCGTATAGCGTCTGTATCGGGCGGACAGAAGACACGTCATCCGCGCAAATTGTCTCTGTAAAACAGATTGCTCCTTTTTTCGCCTGTAGCAGCGGAGATAGGTGAAGAGACCCGAGTGCACTGCGGGCATTGTCATCCGCAGCTAACAATGTGACAGCTTCTAAAAAGAAAGGCTCGTTCCTGTCTCACGGATACACTCTCCGTAGACGCTCGTTTTCTTTCGTTGAAGTGAACAGATTATCGACAGTTATTTGCACGTTCGAAACAGATACGAGATTCATTAATTTAAATGTTCCGCCTGCCCGAAGCTCCAAATCGATTGATCGTTTCTAATTCAATCGTGTCTTCTTTAACGAATTACAAAACAACTAAAGTGAATTTAATGTGTTTATTAGGTTTCGTTTACGAGTCGAAATAGTTTTGGGAAAGACATGCAGTACGCAGTTATCTGCTCATACTGAGAAAAAAAATTGATTGTACAAACTAAATTTGTATAGTTGTTTGATCCAATAGTTGATTCAACAATTCTTTAGATGCACAAAGAAAGATATAGTTCATTCATGTCAACCATCAAAATTTTTTAATTAAGAATTAACTAAACCAACTCAGTTAAATTATTTTGTTCGAAATACTAATAATATTTATTTGTGTTTGCATGCTATTTAGTTATCCAAGTAATTATATTGTTCAAATTCCAAATATCAAATTCAAACTAACAAAACGATGCTGATAGGGATAATAAATAGTG
>NW_012026819.1:2129175-2178996 GCF_000956235.1 Wasmannia auropunctata | reverse complement strand
AAATAGTATTTTATTTATAATAGCAACAAATTATTTCGTGTCATCGTAGTAACATTTGATTGAACGTATCGAACTAAATATTTTGGTAAAATAAAACAAATTTTCGTTTTTCAACAAATTTTTTTTCTCAGTGCATTAATATCAACTAAATTGTAATGTATCAAGCGAAAAATTTAATTTTTTTTTTTAATACAAGCAATTTGAAAATCTATTTTCGTTTTTCTACCTGAAACATCCGATCCACCTTCTCGCGTACACCCTCATGGTCCAAGTTGGGATCAGAAAATTTTCCCATCAGCTCGTATACGGCAGTCACGATGTCCGTCATCTCCTCCCTCGTGATACAGCCGTCGCCGTTGATATCGTAAAGAGAAAACGTCCAACGAAGTTTTTCGTCTATCGAGCCACGAGATAGTATACTCAGGCCCGTAACAAAATCCTGCAACATAAAAACCAGTATTGACCGTAGCAGTGTGGCACGTCGCCATAGAATATTTCAAGATATACATTTATGTACTTGACACCCAAGATACTACCGTGTTTCTTGATATTTTGTAAATATGCATATTAACGTAGCGTTATAATCTACCCATCTCTCGCTTCGCTTATCTTTAATTCTTTCTTCTTACTCTATGCGATATTTATTCAGAATACCGTATATCAAGCAACGGAGCAATTCTACTTCCGCGTGAGGATGATTAGAGTTGCATTTAATTGCGTAGTAATTAAACGAATAACACTAATAGAGAATGGGATGGTAAACTTTAGCACTAGCTTGTCGCGACTGAATAACGGTACGGCGCCGAACTTGGAATGAAACGTACAGATGTGAGCACATACCGCACGAGATTTGTGGTCATGTGGTTTATGCAACTTACAGCACCTGCTACTAAGTTATATGAGATCGAGAGATGCGATTGTTCCATCATGTATTTATTATTGAAGCATTATTGTTTCTGCTATGTATTGTATACGTACTCCATGTTTTTTGCTTTTAGAGCTGAAGTATCTGATAGATATTTAAATAAACATGAGTAAAAAATATAAAAAAAGTTGATTACAATCACAATGTTATAGAAGTTTTAAAAATCAGATGGATAAATAAATCCGTATATTTAATGAACTCCTTTTTTTTCCTCCTAATGTATTTTTGAAAAAGTTAGTATTTAATCAAAATCATAGCTGTAATAATATTAATTTTTTTTAAAATCATATGTAACATAAAATTAGATGGAAGCACAAGCTTGAGTGCATTCTTGCATTCACATTAACGTCGCGGCAACGCGTTCGCATGCAAATTTTGTCATGCAAAAAGAGCGTGGCAATAAGAAAGATTGGACAACTGCTATTTCAGTGAAATAGGTCGCTCGCACAAAAGCAATTTAGACACGGAAGGATGTTAAATTTAATCGTACGGTAATTGGGCAAATAATGGCGACAGTGTAACGACGTGTAACTCGTTGTCTCGTAGGAGACAAACTACGCTATCAGTCAGCTAAGTTGCAACGCAGAAATCCCGCTACGTATTAATATATACGCGTGTAAGCGTGTGAAACTGCGGAGAAGTTCACGAGAGCGTTGCGCACGAGATATAGACACACATCAGACGCGTAAGTAAAGCCCTAACAAGGAAAGTAATAGGACTGGCGGCGCTACGCGTCCATTTCTGGTACAATTATTATGGAAATTCGTCTGCGGAATTTCGAATGTGCTGACTATAAGCTAGAACAGAATTGCGGCCTGGTTCTATCGTGCTACTTATACCAACTCGAGTTCGTCATGGAGTGAGAAATACGTCAGCGTATTGTCACAATCGAGTACATTTGGAAGCCGCCTTTGTAGCGGCGCGGCAAGACGTAATTACGGAGTCTGATATTTGCGCTTTCGCTCGTGATAGATCCCCACGATTAATTAAAACTCGCACGACGGATTTTAATTATCCGCTAGAAGCGGCAGAGCGGATGGAAAAATAGTAGAACCGAGGAATTAAGTAGAAATTGAATTGTGAATAGAATAATTGCGCTCCTTTGTCTCGCCACATTTAAGTGACCTCCCTTGAATATAAAATATTCTAATTAATCTTGCAATAATGTTTGGGTGCAATTATGCGAAACGATTATTGCGCGGATACCACTCGCGGGTAATCTCTCAGGGCTGTTCCGAACGGACGATTTATGGAGAAAGCCACTTTGCTAATTACATTTGGTAGGCCTTGATTCCAATAAAATAAAACACAATGTCGATGGGGTAGCATACATTTGAGTACATAAAAAAATACTAGAGTGGGAAAATTTAGTGCTCATCTTTACAAGTTAAGTTTAAATATAAGCAACGACAAAAAATACTGGAGTGGGAAAATTTAATACTCATCTTTACAGGTTAAGCTTAAATATAAGCAACGACATAATTACAATAAACTCCAATCACAAAGCAAAGTAAAAAGTATCGAGAATGAAAAGTATATTAATGGTTGAAATAATGAATATTGTCTTTAAATTGTGGTAAACAACAAAATTATATGTATTATCCTCGACTTTATTTGTTAATATCTCGTTGTGAGATCAAAAAGAGTAATTGCTGAAGCTGTTAGCCCAGCAAATTGTATTAAACAGTCACAAAGAATAAAATAAAATCAGGCAGATGAGAGAACAAAATATAAAAATAGATGTCAGTGATTAACGTTAATAAAATTTGATGCTGAGAGCAGAATAAAATAAAAAAATCTACGTAAAAACTGAAATATCAAAAATACAATTTCTATTTTTCTTATATGTGTAATAATAATGTTGGTGTATTCTAATATATTATATCACTAACAGTTAAGAAGACGCACATAAAAATTTAACATAATATAAAATAATATAAATATCTTAAAAAGTCTTCAAAAATATATTTGTTAATCATTTTTATCAAATAATTCTTATAGAATTAAAATCATATTAGATAACTAATGACTTTTCTTTTTAAATACATATCAAGTGATAGGTTTTATTAATGATGTAATTGTAGTACCTATATTAATATAATATACTATATGATTTTGTATGCGATTTTTTCTTGATGAAATTTTGAAATGCAATATAATATTTTCTGCAAGAATTTTTATCATTAATATATATTAATTTTAAAAAATTTATAACTCTAATAAGCACATGTCTCTTATCTTTTTCGATACCAGCTTGAAACTGAATATTGAAAAATAGGCTAACGTCTTACGATAGAAAGAAAATATGACGTAGTACAAGGGGAGTAAGAAATCGCCAAATGTTGTATAAATTCTCCTAGAAGGTCTAAACCCTGACATACATCATACTTGACGTCACTTAATCTTACTTACAGTCAAAATCCACGGTTTCACGCCTTGTGTTGTTTTACGTGTTTCCACATGTGCACATTATGATATCAAACTTTTCACATTTCTCAAGAAAATTTTATCAAGAAAAATCTTTTAATAGCCAATTATGCCGCATGTTATTATATTCTATACTAATTCTATTATTATATTCTATACTAATTCTAATTGGTTTACATATCTATTATAATATAATTGTGGAATTCCTATGATATTATAAGTCAGCTGCTATATTGCAGACTGCATGTCGACTCACGCAGAGATATGAAGATAATATACGTTTAATATACGTTTAATATACGATATGCAAGCATTACTTTGATAGGAAATCAAAGTTTGCAATTATACGAGCGTGTTTATACATGGCTGACCTAGTCTTGACCATCCAAACAATGAAACGTCCGAATAAATATCGATTGTTGATCCAGGTCGTCGTGATTATGTCGAGAGTCAGGAAACGGCAACAGAACTTTGAATTAATCGAGGATTATAAACAATGAAGGAACTTGACGCATATTTAAAGACCGCAGCGACCGTTCTTTAAATATATGTACATATATTTAACTTGTAAAATGTATAGATTTGTTTCTAAAAACTTGTATCTTCCAAAACTTCGAGATTGCGGCATACTACTTGTCCTCGAGGACTTTGTCCTCGTAAATGTAATAGCTTTATAAAATAGATTTGGCAAATTTTACCATGCCTCAAAAACAATAACAAAATCACTATAATCAACAGAATTATAATATATTATTTTTACTTCAAATAATTTACTTCTTAACTTTAAATTTATGACCAACTCTCGCATTGTACTCATATTCCTAATATTGCAGATATATTTGCAGAAGATGTTACGTATATTAAAGATTTGATACACTTAAAATAATTATAGATATAGTTTGAAGAAGGTAATGTCGCTAAAATTTATAATCTTTATTAAGACAAAACTTTATAGACTCATAAAGACTAAGAATAATAAATCATTATTACCAGTTGTACAATTTCGAAATCGTCGAATTTTACGTTGCGAGAATAAACTTGTAATTGAATGATGTTTAATTAAAAAGAGTAAAGATTTGCTTTCATGTTTATAGATATTATATCTATAATATGACTCATCGGCAATATATCGGGAAAAGAGGTCAATTAAATACTGTAGAAACATCTATTGCACAATATCAGTAAAACCTGTTAAAAGTTAAAAATAAATTAATTTTGTCAGTTTTGTTAAAAAACAAAAGCGCTTGTTTTGAGAATACAACTTAACAATGTTTGTCAGATACATTAAACTGAAAACGAATTGTTCGTTTATATCGTATGCATACATCTTTTGCAAAATTATTTGTAGACTATTCGTTCGTTTTCATTTATCGCAAATATAATTTCCCATTATCATGTCATTAGTTTAATTCACGCACAATAAAAGCTGTATTATATTTCTCATGTAACACAGTTTTTTCAAATAGAGATTTTTCAAAATAGATCTATTATTTTATTCACACAGCTTTCTAAAATCAGTGCTTTTAAGTGATAAACTCTAAGAATAATCAGTAAATTCTATTTTAATTCTTATCCTTCAATTTTCATATTAATGAATTTAAATGGAATTGTGTTTGACAGGTATCCCAACATTTTACATGAAAATGCTTTTCAACTGCTTGGCACAGATCCACATGTAATCAGAGAGCATGCAAATGATTTTAACTGCAACTGTCATAACTTTTAATCACTATCAGTTAAAGTGCTCTTTAATAAAATCTTTTATCTTTAATTAGCTTTTTCAATTAACTAATTATAACGGAAAAAAGCTTGATATCCATTTTTAAGAATCAAGTAACGTACAGTTTAGATGTATAAAAACTTCATGTAACAAAAAAGTTTCAAAAACATTTAAATAAAATTAATTAATAAAATTTCTAATTAAATGAAAAGGTAAATTTTAATAATTTACATTCTACTTGGATGCACGAGGATCTACACAGAATTATAGATAAGTAATAAGATAAATAAAAACTGTTTAATTTGCGTAAATTTTTCAAATTCCTTTAAAAATTTTTGTAGTCTATATAAAATAAGAAGTTTTTGATTTCTTTGCTTTAAATTATGGTTGCATCGCTAATATAATTTGACATGATATACAACGTTATTAAAGTACGAGATGTATTATGATGAATAAAGCATATTACTTATACGCACCGTAATTGATCGTACTAACAGTATTGCTTATCTTGCAAAATACGTAAATAAATTCGCAAAACTGAATCGCAATTAGCTTTTAAAATTCTACGAAGGCCGCTTGATTAAATCGCCGCTATATCCGTAGGGAACGTTGCAACGTTAGAAAGTAAGGAGGATGAGGAAGTCTGCCGTAGAATGAGTCATATTAAAAAAAAAAAGAAAAAGAGAAAAAGAGAGAGAGAGAGAAAGAGAGCTTTGTGAGAAATATCACAGTTAATTAAAAGTTCCGGTGACGTTCGTTTTTCTATCCTGCTTAAAGCAGATTTACTCACAGTGCACGCATTTTTTTTCATACAGATGCTATAACAACGGAACGCTTCCTTTTTACCCCGTTGCATGTTAGTCAGACAATTTTCGTCGTCGCTGCAGTTTGTGATTCTGAATTCATTTTTTCGTTGGTCGTACAAACGATTGAAACATATATGCATACCAGTAAAAACTAAAAAATTTCCAGGTGTGCGAGTGTTCATTATGAAAGCAAGAAATTTTTTAGCGAACAACAGTTTATTATTTCAACATGAAATATTTAGGCTCGCAGGAAACGGACATATATTTTTCATGTCGGTTCGTAAGTGTTATTTAATTTATTATTAGGCATTATGTTCCATATATATATATATATATATATTCTATATATATAAATATTATGTTAATATTATGTAATATATATTATATAATATATATTATGTTCCTTATATATAAATTTCATTAATCTTCTACTTTTAGAAATATGTATCATATTAATTTATACAATTCTAGAATTAATATACATTTGATTAAAACATAATACTTATTAGACGATCGTTTGATTAAGATTGGCGAATTTTAAGAAACTCTACATTTACTTACGTGCTTTACAATAATATTTTAACTGATAAAAATTGCTGCATGTGCATTTCTCGACTGCAATGCGATTAAATCTTATGGTCACCGGATTTCTCGTCGTCGCTCAAAGGCAGTGATAAGTGGACGGAGAGGAAGAATAAAGGGGAGCCGAAGGAACCTCGAAGATGGAGGAGGTCCTGTTGCCCACACGTCGAGAGCGAGTGCACTCCAGTAAAGTATTATCTCGAGAAAAGAAGAATGGTAATCCTTCTTTCGCGCGCTTGCAGATCTTAGAGTGTAAACGTATAATGCGATTTAAGTCGCGATAGAAGCCTTTGTATGTCAGCAATATTACAAATAAAATTCAGAAAATGGAAGCAGATAAACGTATACATTATAAAAAGGAAATATGAAGAGTGACATAGAAACTAGAGAAAATAACAGAAGAGAGTAATATTTCTAAAATTAGAAAAATCTCTGGATTATATTTAAAAAAAATGGTTTCATATTTGCCAAAAAATTAGGTAACAATTAAATACTGTCTTCAGTCTTTTGTACAAAACTTATTTCTGGATTCTATATATCAATTTACATACATATACCTATATATATATATATATATATAAAATTCATGATATAGAGTTTAAAATAAAATATAATAAATTTTCTTTTATTCTCTTTCTTTATAAAAAATATGTGCATTTTGCATAAAATCCGATCAACGTGTTTACTAGAAAAAAATTATCAACATGTAGATACGCTTGAGAAAATGATGTTTTATTATTATCCTAGTGACAACGTGAAAATTAGTCTGAGATCAAAGCACATGCGATAACAACTCGCGTGTAGTCCTTAAATATATGTATATTCGCACTAACTTTTCATCGTTACGGTCCCCCACTGTATAACACTGATGAAAACTGTCCTGAAAGTTTGTTGCATACTGCTCAATGGGGAACACGTCCACCAACAGAGATTCCAGTAGGTTAACTTAGTTAAGCACGGCTGAATATCAAAGGTTAACGTGAGAATCTTATCACGTGTAACAACAAAAAAAAAAGAGACGAAAGAGAAAAGTTTACATTAAATCTAATGATTTTCCAAAGAAGTAAAGGCACAGTTTCAGTTATACAAAGCACAATTCCACTTCAGTGGCCCGGAAGAGAATTGCATTATCCAGTAATTATCTTATGACGACTTCGGTCTCTCTCTCTTTCTCTCTATCATCTTATTACTTCCCAAAACTTTAATGTCTTAAATGAATCCGTATTGTATTCATCCGCAAATCGATTTCAGCACTTGATATCAAGTAGCGACGAATGATTGAACTGTCACTTAATAAACTGTCACTTAGTAAACTTAATTAAATACACGATGTTGGATGCTCGTGTTACGTCTAATTAACTTAGTTTGCAATGCATATTTACTTAAAATATATAACGCATATTAAACTTTTAATTAAACGTATAAATAGACAATTATAATAGCAGCAATAATAAAATTTTATCAATAAAAGAATATTAAATAAAGAAATTAAATAATGCAATAAAATAAATTTTCTTGCATCTATATACATTGCGTACTTTACACAAATTCTTTTTAAAATTAAAATATCAATTAGTGTATTACATGTTTTTTTCTATTTAATAATTTTAACTGGCTAAAGTTACCCGTAAAATCATCAGGCGCTAATTACATTACTAATTTCTAGCCGCTTTATTTAATTTACATATTTAATGTGCTAATTACCGCTAGTCCCATATACGAGAAATGTGGTTAAGTTATTACGTAATTTAACCGGTTTTAGTAAATGCAGTAAATAGTACATATACATTACCGAGTGCAAGGTAAGGATTTGGACAAGACGTTTCTCTTTGCATTGCTACATTTTTTAGATATCAGAAAATCTATAAATATTAATAACAAAAAGAAAAAAAGACGGTATTAAAAGATGTCCGGATGGGAAAACAACAGAAAAACTTTGAAAACATAAACTTTGAAAAGAGTCATAAATACTTAGAACTGTAAATAACATTATTCTTTAGCTTTCATTGCGTACATTTTACGAGATGTATATCGCGATACATGTCTTGCTTCGAGAACTAAATATTAATCTGCATTACATTGACCTGGAGAACTAAATATAGAGTATGAGATTGATAGTGATTTTATGCATGCTAACAACTTTGAAAGTAATATGCAAAACGGTCTCACACAGAGGACAAAGAAAGAGGCAAATTATGCGGAAAAAAGGATCAACTATCACTTTGCGTTGCAAAACTGCGAGATATTACGTGCAATACAATGATGTACAATCGTCTTATTAAATTTCGTTAGAAAACGATTAAAATTTCATATATATGCAATGCATAAACTCACCTCGAAACTGAGAAGCCCGCTGTGATCCTGGTCCAAAGTATTAAAAACGTAATGGGCGTACTGACTTGTATTGGCTGCAAGAAGACAAACATTTAAACTTACAGAATTAAAAATTAAAGCAATTCAAATAGAATTCGGTCCAAGACAAAGAATTTGTATTTCGTGAAAAGGAACTCGCATCGGATATGCGAACAAACAATACTTGAATTTCTGCACTGGTTCGACTTTATTGAAGCCAGAATACTTCTCGATATTGATTTCGTAAGGAAACAGAAGTATACCGTTATAATATAAAAGCATTTCAATCTGCCAATAGATATATATACATATACGTAATGGACTTGAACAAAAATCTACAGAGACCGTCGAATCTGTAGATCGTAAACTGAATATCCATCGATGTATGTTAATAACTTCCGGTCGAAATAACGCGAATACTTCAAATATAAAATGGAGATTTATATAGGTCACACACAGAAATTATTACATCATATATATCCGTGCTGTGCCGATTGCACCTCTTTTACTATTCCCGGTAAGATTTATCATATAATGATTTGACAAAAGGATTGAACAAGACATACTACTTTTTAAAGCGGCGATGTCCTGCCGCCATTGTACTAAGTATAGCATATATGCAGCAATTTCTAAGAAAGTTTCTCTTAATTGCGAATTTAAAAATTTATATTTGTTAATTGTTGAAGATTACCACTACTACGGCTCATTGTTCTTAAAAATTATCAAGCTTATACTGTATAAATATTAATTATTAATATCATATTGAATATCAAAATTTCTATTACAACAGCAAAAATTATTGAGTTAATCAATATTCTATTAAAAGAAAACTTCTTTCATTATAATAGTTTTTTAATAAAAGGGAAAGCAAATTAAAATAATTTTTTGTTCCCTTTTTTCTATTTCTTTTAAAAAATAGTTCTTGATAAATAATAAGTCAAAAATATTAATAAAAAAATTTGAACATTAATAACATTAATAACATATACTTTTTATTATGTACATAAATAACAACTATTGAAAATTGTCTTATAACAAGAGACGTATTTCGGATATTGCAGCAGAGTGGTAAATATCAAATTCGAATTGTCTATTATAAGTAAGAACTTTGGGTCTGGATTCTCATCAAAAGGATTCGCTTGAAAATTTGTAGCAGTTCTCATTATACTTCAGACATACTGAGACGTCATCGGGAGCTTATCGCGAAAGACCGGGACGTAAAGTGTATTAACTTGTTCTCTAAGTTCCGTAATGTTTGCGAACTACGTGCTCGTGGAAAATGAACTCACTCGTAGAGAAATGCAAAATTCGAAAATCAATTGTCTTCACTTGAAAATGTTCATAACTCTTATAAAATATACTGAAAGTACGTATACTTTACTTTGATACACAAAAGATAATTAAAACATTGCAATAATAAGATTAAGTTACATGAAAATTCGTACGTTTTTATTTGATTTTTGTACAATATTCTTTGTGCTTGTTTAAGAAGTACTTTTTTTAAGAAAAATAGTACATTCTATTCACGATGTTTTCCCCAAGGAGGTGAGATCAGATCTTAGATGTAATAATTTCTCTATTGTGACAACTAATTACTAAACAATGCAAAAACATAAGTCGTTTTTAAAATAAGTCGTTTTAAAATGTAGTATTGCTTTGTATGCTTTTATTTGTATCGCTTTAAAATTTGATGTATTGGCGAATTAATACATCTTTCCCTATACTTCAGATTGACATAAAAATTAAAGAATAAATTTTTTATAATATAAACAAGGCTTTACATATAACAAGGCTCTTTAAATTGAATTATTAATTAAATATATTTTATTTGTATGATGCAAAAATATCTATTATTTTAATGCAAATGTATAATTAAAATAACTCTGCATATATTTCTTGATGATTATAGAATCTAATAAGGTTTTATGTTGCGTACCACACTGTTAAATAAGGAAGATAAGCCATAGTTATACTCCGCGCACACAACTACTATCGGAACGTCCTCGGAGAATTACGAAGTTGCAATCTCCGGGTGAAGGGTCACGTATTTCACACCTTGAGTCATATATATCTATAAATCCTGCATGCACAACGTATAAAGTTATGCTCAATCGTATATATATATGTACATATACGATGTATATATACATATATATATATATACGGTTGAGCACAGAATAAAGCTATCTTCGGGACAATGTATAATATGTTTTAAATTATCTGACTTGTTTTATCAAGAGAATATTTTTCATGTACAAGAAGAAAGTACAAGATATCAAATACCAAGCAGACTGTTCCACTTTTAAAATTTTTACGCGATTATGTCGCAATTGCTGTAATCCTGTTCCTAATCATTCGTACATAAATGTTAATATTATGCAAATTATGTTTTGCCATGATATTGTTAATTCCTACATATTTATATGATGTTTTAGAAAGAAACAGAATATATTCTCATATAATATTAAATCTATTTCTCATATATTTCAGACATTTCATATATTTCAGAGATTCAGATCTATTTCTCAGATTTCAAATTTCTTCATACGTGAATGCACAGCTACATTTTAGGACGCCGTACATAGCTGCGCAAATCTGAAGACGTAGAGAAGAGATGTATTACTTCGAAAATACATCAAGCAAGCACAGGAAGCAAGCGAATTGCTCCGCTTTTGTTTGAACTAACGAATACGAATCGTGAATCGTTATCTCGGGTGGAGGAGTGAGATTTATCGCGATGCCATAATTCACCTATTCGACTTTTGACTGTCGAGGCAGAGATCTCCGTAATGTTCCTTTATTGCGTCGGCCCCGTATTCGATATCAGAGGTATAAATTTCGCGTGCTGAACTGCACGCGCGAGTTTCGACTACCCTCTTGGGTTTTGCCGGAAGGGTTTTAGATAAGTATAAACATGTCTACCCCTGATAAAGGACATGGTCGCGAAGAAGGGCCCTATCGACCATTTATTGCGGTAGCTTTTATGACTATTTCTTTAAACGATTCTTTTTTTCAAAGATCTCAATTGTAGAAAGCACATTAATAAATACACGGGAGATAAAGAAGAGACTTCTATAAAATTTTTATAATTTTTGAGACGCGATAGCGGAATATTCGTACTTATATTTCTCGTATATCCCGTATTTCTACGCAATGAAAGTCACAGTAGAAAATTACCTCGATTTTTCTTCTTTAAAATAAAAGTACATGGCTAACAAAAGCCTCGGTGGGCAAACTATCTAAAGCAGCATTACGAATGGGGTCTAATTGAAACCTTTAATTTAATGACCATGCCGCTGTTCTGTATTGTCCTTGCTTGCCCAACTGCTCGATTTATATTTAATTAACAAAGCGCAATAAATAAGCCGGCAAAATGTTCTTTCTGTAATTTAAAAGGAGGTGGAAACTTCGATTGCATACTTTGCTTTTCTTTTTTTGACGGAAAAATTGTGTAAGTACCAGAGAATTCGTAATTAATATATTTTTCAAAGGAATATTTTCAATATTTCTGTATTCTTCTAAAAAAGTTTTATACAGTACGGTATTTATCTCTTCTGTCGGCACACGATGCAACGCCGTTCGGTAAAGAGGAACATAAATTGCTGTAAATTGTAAAATAGTAGGCGTTGAAGATAGACGGATGCCTGAAGCGTCGTCTGTTCGGAGATCTTTTTTCAAGGATTTTGGTCTTGATCGCTCGTAAATTTGCGATCGACCCTTCTTTTACGTCAGGTGGCAAACAAATCATGATATCAATCGACATTGTGCCTGCGGGTATGAAATCTGGCTTTTTGTCGACAATAGGAAGCTTTAAACATCTTACGCTACTGTGAGCTTTTACAACTGCTTTGAAAAGTTTACGGTCTCGTTTTTTTTTTATTTTGCATTTATATTATAGATTATTTTAAACAAATATTTTAATTTTTCAACAAACAGAAATTAAAGAACGTCGGGCTAATAAAGCCATGTAACAACGAATCGTTCGAATTAATTAAGCAAACAATTTGCCAATCGTGAGAGAAGCTGTAACGAATATTTAGTGGTTGTAATACTTGATGTTCCCATATCACGGCGAAGTTAATTGTTTTTAGTTAAAATGCGGTGCGACGGATGTAATTTCCGAAAATGCGAATTTCATCGTGTTAATGCGCGGTATGCGCGTAGTCATGGATAACCATATCTCTCACGCGGATAAAAGCGAACATTTGAAACGCAGTGCCACTTTGATCTGGGGAGTTCGCGTTGCCATGGCTACTGCAACCGCGTTCAGCGAAGGGCCGCAGTACTCCCGGTTGTTGGATTGTTCTCTTTCCCTCTTCATGTTGATGCTTTTCGACGCATCCCCGATGCTGCCGTCGCAACGAGGAAATTTAAATGCGAATAAATGCGCGGCGAATAAATAAACCGGACGCTATATCCGTCGTCGTTCTTTTGGCAAAATAAACATCCCTTCAGTTTCCGGAAAATTCTTCCGCGTCGTTAGATAAAAATCTTTGTGTTTGTTAAAGACACATGTACTTGGAAAGAATAATAGAAAACGCTATTGTTGTTAATTTTCTATTGCAAGATGCATTAAACCATTTATTAAATACTAAATAGAAAAATAGACTACGTAAAAATGTAATAATGTTATCTTTATAATTAAAAATACGGATATTTTCTCCTTTCTCTCCCCCCCCCCCTCTCTCACTATCTTCCTTTTTGTAATTTTATATTAAGATAATTATAACAAATGTGTGAGTAATACATTTCCATTAAATTTTGTATGATATTTTTCGAACAATCTGGTGTTTTCAAAATATGACTTTCCGCAATAATCAGAAATGTGCACGTTTTTTGTTAAAATATTTAACTACATCGTAAAAGTTCTACTCGCATGGCATCTATCTCGTGATACGGTATATTCGCATTTTTTGTAGGAGAAAAATTCTATTCGGCTGGCACGAGAGATGCTCGCATACCACGTAAAAACATGATACTGTTACTTTCTCTTCCATTACCAGCTTTAAGTGGTAAAATGTATGTAATGGCTAGCTAAATACTTTCATTCATTAGTTAAAAAATAGGGGAACAGAAAGCCGTGTTTAATAGTTTTACGTATTTTGTATTTTAATTCAATTATTATATTATTAAAAACAACTTAATTTTTGCATTGTTTAGTAATCAGTTGTCACAACAGAGAAATTATTACATCTGAAATCTGACCTCACCTCCTTGGGGAAAAAACTGTGAATAGATGCACTTGAAAGTATCCTCTCTGACGACTCCCGTAGGACATTCAGCCTTGAAGCCGCGATATATCCTCTTCAGTTCAGCCTCTGTGAATCTGGTCGCTCGACAAAGGCTCGCTAAGGAGTCTGGCCTGTACCTCGGTATTTGCTCTTCCTCGTATTCCGAGTCTGTGAAATAAAAGCAGAGCTCGTGTTAATCACGGAAAAGAAATCGGCAAATTCCGTTCATGTATCGCGAATCCGTCGAACCGATAGAAAGCTCTAACAAGATTAAAGAACTTTGCTGAAAGCTTAAGACGAAATACTACGTTTTACCGGGAGATCTTATAGAAGCAGATACGAGTAGCGCAGTTATCGGTGTGATATTTATAAAATGGACGAGGAACAAGCTATTCAACAAAAAATCTATACCGTTCTACAATACATTCAATGAATACATCTTTCAAACGATATCTTTTTTAATCTTTTAAATAATCAAAAATGTATAGTAACAATTAACTTTTACGTTTATATTCTTAAATAATATCGCAACGAAGGAAAATATTTAATGTTTTTTAGAGATTTTTAAGTTATTATTAATGCCAATATCACAAACACATAAACAGAAGAGACAAATAAGTATAAAGTTTCATAATATAGAATAGACTGTAGATATTTTGTAATTTATTGCTGTCATATACGAGAACTGAGTATGTAAAATTTGCGAAATAACCCTGGACCGGCATACCTATCTTTTTCAGACGTTATTGCCGCACCAAAATCCGATAAAACTTGACATCGCTTCCCTGCTACTATATTTCAGTTCTCTTTTTTTTTCAATGTGCGATACATCAATCGATGTGGGTATATAAAGCCCGGATTCGACGACACATTGCAGTCGCGAATAGAAATCTGAGATTGAATTGCAAGATTCAAACTCCCGTGTGATATTGCAATCGTACAGTGTTATGTCACACAGAAATTTCGAACTCCGTGATTTATTCTTAGGTACTAATATTTAATTTATTATTTGTTTCTAGTTAAATAAAAATATATTTAACGTATAATAAAATTTTCAAAATTATAATTTATATTTGTTAGAACAATGCATATTTCAAAAATGCAATCAAGTTTTAAGTATATTGTGCATGCAGCAAGTGCAAAACCTATTAGATTTTGGTGTGTCTATTAAAGTTTAACAGCATTTACGTTAACTTTATGATTGAGTTTGAGAACAAAGCATTTGAAATAATTGCTTCATTATCCAAGGGCAAATTCGTGAATTTCATATAATACTTTGTACTAAAATTTTGGTTTATCACGCCGATTTTTTTTATATTTATTTAATTCTCGCTGTCGCAGAGATTAATGAAACGTGTAGTAGCTTACGAAATCTTTGGAATGTATTGCAATTCATAAAGTTTCATAGAATATGCGAGTGACGGTGCCGCATTACTGCACCTTATTTCCCATGGGATAGTCCTTTTTATCTCTCGAAAAGGCCGTCGAACTTTTAAGAAACCTGAATGTGGAATGACCTTCGGTGCGGTAAAGCACAGCGTTTATGAGACCGGTACTGAAGCGAGATGCGAGCAACCCCAAGATGTGCTCGACGAGATTTTGTAAAAATTGCTCTTCCTTGTAGTTTGAAAGCCATCCGTTCTATATCTCATGCGGCTCATGCAATATTTATAAGATTTCATTCAACGTCGCGACGTTACGAGATCAAAGATTGAGGTGAATTTTCGAATCGCTTGCCAACCTGGCAATCGAAGCAGCATATGACAAATTTACGGACTATATTTCGCAAATATTGCTGTCACTAAAAAATTGCAATAATAATAGAAAGTAAAATTCATGTAAATATTTCTCTCTTTTTTTATTTTTATGAAGTTTAAATAAAAGATTTAAATACAATTTTTCTGTCGAGTATGTAGGAGGAGAAAAAAATATAAATTCCTTGATAAACGAGGACACTGAATATATGCGTCGTAGAATATGAAATAGCAAATATACATACATTTCTCTTCAAATGTATGTAATAATCTTAAATTTTGGGCTCACATTTACAAGAAAAAATTCTGTAATACAAAGACGTTGCTCGTACAGTATATATAATTCATTTATTTTAAAAGAAACACAAGTTCAATACAATTACAAATTTGCAATATCATAATTACTATAAAAATCAATATAGTGTATTAATTTCGGCAAGCTTTTATATAAAATTGAGTTTTATATTACCTTCTCAAAATAAACGAGATATTTGAATAATTAGCAATTTAGTTTTCCACGCCGATTATTCAAAAAGAACATTAACATGCAGTTAAAAGAAAGAAATGATAAAAAATATTCTATTATTTGAACAATTTTCTATAAGTAATTAATTGTTAAAATGTACACCCGAATAGAATTCAGAAATTTCAGAACAGACAGAATATAATAGCTTTGTAATGTCGTTGAAAGAACATTGTTAGACTTATGCGATGAAAATATTTTGCATTGTATTTTTTTAGATGGAAAACGAATTTTCGTTATTCCATCCGATATAAGCGACCTGAATGAAGTGATTTCGCAATAAATTCCTTCCACATGGTGAAACACTGCCGCGCGTAGAAGTGCACAGTGGAAATCGAAACGTATCGTGCATACGATACCGTGCTCTCATACAACGCGGAAGATCAGGGCGAAAAGAGAGATATTTTTGCACATCGCTTCCACACACATACACGGAAGCTTACTGTTATATTTTCCACAGGCGAGGTTACCGTAAGTCGGAAGGCGGGAAAGTAATCCAGTGTGTTGGAATTTAAATCGAATTGTCTTGTTCCGACAGGCACTGGATTTCTCAGATTCGATCTACAGACAAATGTGACGCAGGAAATAAAGGGCAAACGAGACACGCCGAAAATTGGTGCGAAATTCTCTCTCTCTCTCTCTCTCTCTCTCTCGCGCGCGCGCGCGCGCGCGCGCGAAGAGAACAATAACAAATGCTCGGGAAGAGAACATCTGGTGGGTATTTGTATTACAACTTCAGTAATTTCGTTGGGAGTTTATGACAGCGTGAAATCAACTAAGAAGAATACGCTTACGTCAGAGAATTTTGCAAATTTCCACTGTTAAATCGCTGTTAAAATTTCTAAAAACAAGTATTTTAATCAATTGGAAAAATTTTTAATCTAAATCATTAGGTAGCAGTTACGTCGCTACAATTTATCACGCCTCATAATTATTATCCACGATAAGAGAACCGTACAAACACGGCATAAAACAACAAAAATAACAATTTTTAATTTAATATAAGAGCGGATCTTTCTCTTCAGTTAGCAACTCAGTTCCGCAGAATTTTAAATATTACTTCTACTTCTTTATTTTCTGTAAAAACAACATGTTGACCATCGCAGAGAGGAAAAAAACTCCAAATTTAATCTAGACGAGGTTGCTTTCGTACTTCTCTCCTTTTTCGTGTCATATTCTCTTTAAGCAAAGGGCCGGTTTGACCGAGCGTAAATAGGGTCAACGGCGAGGCAACATCCGTTCGACCCTACGTCTCATTCCGGACGATGGTCTGGCTGAGATGAAGACCGAATTGTGGGGACTTCGACGTTCCTCTTTCGAGATATTGAATTTGTGCAAGGGATGAAAGGCATTCCTCTCGGAATGTGCATCCGTTGCCGTTGGATAGGCAGGATGCACATCGGTCTCTGTTTCTTGATGAAAGGCTGAACTATTGGAGTTTCCGTCAATGCGTTCATCGACAGTGATCCCGCAGGAATCTATTATACGCAAGCAAATTGAATGAGAGTATTCAGCTGTTTGTAAATGATTTCAGAGAGACCGAGATAGGCTTTTGTACATGCATTTCCTTCATAAATCGCGTGATTCTGAATGGTCTGGAGAGAGAGATCGCGCGATACAAACATAAATAAGCTAGCAAATTATGAAAGTTCTTGCTATTTAATTATGTTTTTTTAAAATTGATCACAAAATAGCTTGAATTTAAAGAAAAATTTTTCAATCTTACCGTTTTATTCTTACACATTGGAATTTGTAAAAAATGAATAATCATAGATTATATCAATATTTGGGCTTTTCAGGTTAGCTAGATGGAATTTTGCATAATCAGATTAATTTATGCGACATCTCGTATAGTCTTGTCTTTTTTAAACTGGCCTGGGTATCGAGAAGGAAATATAATTATATTGAATAGAAATTCTACTGAATTTTCGTACACATTTTTGTTATTAATATGTACCTATAATAAATGACAATTTTCATAAAGAATTTATTATTATTAAGTATCATTCTTGTTTTTAATTTCAATAAATTATGACTCTTTATTATAATAATAAATTATATTCAACAATACATTGTTCAATCATAATTTTAAATGTATAATAGACTTTATTTTCATATAAAATGTAACAAAAATAAAAATAAATATAAATGTTTAAAAAAATGTAGAAAGTTTTTACTGTAATAAATATAAGCAATTAAGCAAAATAATGATGTCATGTTTCACAAACAAAAATATTTGCGAAAATAATGTATTTAGAAGCAACGTAGCTTTTTTATTATAACATATTTTAATAATTTTAAAAAATGAAATTAAAAATTTTCTTCTTTACCTCTAAAATAATTATGCTTAAAATAGATATAAAAAACTTTTATATATAGGTACATATACTGATTTTTATTATTATTGGTATTATTATTTCAAGGCGCGTACGTTTCAAATATAAAAATAATTTATGTCTGTTGACGCATTTCAAATTACGTCAAATAATTTTAATGAAAGATATAAATGACTTTCTTTACGATTAATTAACTTTGTTAACATGCTAAAATCTTTTTCAAGCATTAAATTCACAGTGCTTATTAAAAGTGCACACAGTGCTCAGCTAACAATTCACGTGGCCGTGGCCGTTTTACAATGTGCAACCATCGCGACGTAAAATTCCATCGCTCCGCCGTTTTCACTGCAATACATTTTATTCTCATTCAAATGCAACCGCAATCAAACGAAACCTGAATTATTATGTGGTTGAGTGCAATCTATACCGCATACCTCTTAATATTTGACTACGGTTGTATCTAAAATATAAATGCAGTATTAACATGTTAGAATTATCGCGCTCGTAAAATATTAAAATAAATAAAAAAATATTAGCCTCTACCTACCTATTTAAATTAGTAAATTAACATTGTTCGAAATAGAGAAAAATATAACAAATTTGGGCAATGTTCTTTATAATTTTGACAATGCACCTTGGTATAAATATAGCTTTGTAACTACATTGTATGTGTAACATACCAATAATTTACTTATTTAAAACTGTTATAATACTAGATGCACGAATGTGTACAAATATAATAATTATTAATACTATTTACGCGTAGGACATTAATGTGTATTATAAGCTTTAGTCGAATATAATTCATTTTATGGTGCGCTTGCAATTATTGCGAGAGAATATATAACCTTTATATACATTTTCTGCATAAATGCAAGAATTACTTTTGCGTCCAACTATTATTAATCTAAATTATGAAAATCTTTATAATTACAGGAAATAAATTTCTCACATATTTTAATGTCTAATGTTCTTCAAAACTTTAATGTTCTTCAATATTTTAATGAAATGGGAGAAAATAAATTAATTAAACGTGTATTACACACTGTACATGACATCAATGTAATTGACAAACAGATTTGTCTAATGACAAACATAAATTAAAAATTATTATCTGCTTAATCAATTAGCTAGAATTCACGAATATGTGTAATACACTGTACTGAGCATGTTTTTACAATACCGGTCGGATAAATGTCATTCTAATAAAGTTATGGTTGAGAGCAACCGACAGATAACAAATGCAAGGCAAGCGTTTGCCGACGGTATTTCACCGTCCTTCGCACTGATACGTCGTACGGATGACGATGTTGGTTCCAGATATTTCCCTCATAAATTTGTTTGTGAAAATGTAATTTGCGGATGGGACCGCACCTGGACAGTATGAATTTTCATGAAGTTGGCGACCCCGAATCCCCAGGATACGTTGCGTGAATATACCGTCGGTCTCCGGAGTATTGCGTGATGAAAGTACGCCTTTGGCGACCGCGGGATATGTGAAACAATACCATAAGTTGACTGTGAAGCTCGCTACGTATGGTAATATAAATATAAATATTCGATGGTTTGGAGAAATTTCAATCAAGTTAAAATATTTTTCATCTCACACTATCCTTGAGTGATATTTCACCCTCGGGCTGATAGTCATTTTTGATACGTTCAAATGGATACCCTCAATATACGAAAATTGAAGATGTTCGAAGAGCTCCTTTTCTCATCTTCTTCTACACCCTCTCCTGAAGTCTTATATGCAGTAACAGCGGCATACAACAGTTAACTTTAACTACATACTTTTTACTATTTTATGCGCATAATAAACGATTATGCGCAACATTTTCAAACGTGCTGCGTGAAGTTTTGATAGAACATTATATTTTATTTTTGAAATTATCGATCATTATGTTAAAATGTATTACGATTCACTCAGAAAAACTTATTCCATCACATATAAATTTATGTTTAAATATAAAAAATATTCTAAGTTAATATTATTAACATATTTCAAAATACGTGTGTATCAGTGACGTAAAAATCGTCTTTTTATTTCACTGATGGAGGTTGATAAACTTATTAGTACAGAGTTATCAACTACTCTAGTTTATCGGAGGATCCGAGTTAGGTCGATCGAAAAAAAAGGAAATAATTTAATGAAAAGGCAAGCAAACTACGTAGGTGCAAGTATCATGCAACATAGATGGCCAGTAAGACACGTGAGTAGCGTGCAGTGTTGGTTAAAGCGGAAAACCCTGGAGGCCTTCACGTTTCACGAACAAGTACGCGAGTCACTCTTTTACTGGTTGTCCAATAGAAAACAGCATATAAGGCACACTGACGTCGGTTCATCGAATATATCTCACGTTCATAGAGCGTAAAATGTTATTCCCATATGATTTTTCGATTCTTGAATACATCCGAAAAGAGAAAAGTCGCTTCTTTCAACAAAGTATTTTTCGCATATGTACATATAGAGTTGTTTCATGAATTTATCGCTGCCAGGTACATCCGTTTATGTTAATAATTTTGTATGTATGTACGTGATACTATTCATGTATACACAGAATATAATACATACAATTAAAGCAAAATTGAATGAATAATCAGTTTAATGAACTTGTCACTACATCCTTTTAATTAATATTATAGAGCTACGACATTGAAAATTACATTATTTTAGAGTTTCATCTAAGAATAAAAATTACAAAATATACGAGTGTGATATGAGATGTATTAAATACCTACACAATTCTATTTTTCACATCTACTCGAATATTTTTTAGGTACCTATAAAGTTTTCAGTTTAAAAGAATTCACAACAAAAAATTCATTTCCTGCGTAAGGTATAACAATAACTTCTACATTGATAAATCTGGCACAAATAATACCTAGGGCGAACTTGACGCCGGTCCAGGCTTGCCTCACGTAGTTGATTAACCTCCTGTAGAGAGGCCTTGGTGGTGGTCTCTTGGTGGAAGTTCCCTCCTCCTCGCTGTCGTTATCCAGCGTTCCCGGCGGCGGGCCTACGCCCGACAGGGTGCCAGCTTGATTCCTCTTGCCGAGAATGTTCACGACCTCCCGCAGCCCAGGCGCAACGCCCTGCAGTCCTGGTGCGTAATTCGCGGGGGCGACGCCGGAACCAAAAAGGTTCGCGCCGCCCCCGCGACCTCTGCCGCGTCCACGACTTCCGCGACTCCAGACACTGACACTGCCTTCGAGAGTTTACAACGCGATCAGATTTCGATACTTTGATCACAGCAATCCGTAGATACTTTTTTATATAAGAGAAATCGAACAACTTAAGATAATCGTTTTTACAGACAATTGCTTGCTGTACGTTCAGTCTTCAAAATGACATGTTCTTAAATTCTAATTTCATGGTTTACAATTTGAAACATGTTATTGTCTTTTTACAACTTAAAGCTTTGATCGTTCCAAACAAAGGGAAGTTGAATTATTTAAAAGAAGAAATTCTTTCTCAACTTAAAATTGTTCAGTTCTTAAATTTATACGATTTTCGAACTCACAAAGTTTATGGTATATATCAAATGACGAAGGGAGATAGTGTTACGACATAATATATAGACATTCTCAAGAGTGCCATTTGCTTTAAATATATAACGCGAATATCACATGTCGTGCGTAAATAATTAATTAGGACATTGGCAAGTTCTAAATTCTTCTTAAAGATACGCCCAATAAAAAAAAATAAATTATAAAAAAAGACTATTATATATTTCTGATTTTATATAAAAATGTAGCTAAATTTAATTTTAATTAACTTTAGTTCGGCATCAAAATATATTAAAGTTTTAAGGCGTTAAATATTTGTAAAATCCATGAAATTTGAAAAACTTCCGTTTCTTCAATGCAAAATATTATGTTTCGCATTTACTTGGTATTCGATTTCTACTCTTCGATTATGATGGAACGCCGTGATACCTTGGCGCTTTTTGTAGGAGGGGAGCCCCACCACGGGGCCGCAACCCCCCGCGCTTCCTGCGACAGAAGAGCTGATGGTGGCAAGACAGGGAACACCCCGACCGCCACCCGTTCGACGTTCCAAATCACGGCGTCTGCAACCGCCGCCTTCACTGCCACCGCCACCCCCGGCGGACAACACCACGACGGACCCAGAGGTACGTTTGCGCGGTCTTCTTCTCGCGGAGCCCCTTCCTACCGACGAAGGCCCCGCTCGTTTACGTCGCCGGAATCGCCGCAGACTTCCACGGGGAATTCTGCAAGGCATTTCATAGGGCTGTCACCCTAGCTCGCACATCATTTTCTTCTCGTTTTATTCATTATAATTTCAACCCTTTTACACGCATCAAATACGTTTTTTTTCCGCGAGTAAATTTCTGCTGTAATTTTACTTTTTTTATTTTTGTCGTAAGTTTGTTATAATTTTATGTAAATATTTATAAATATGCAAAAATCTTAACATTAACATTTTTATAGAATAATATGTTATACAGATTCTTTGTTCGCTTTGATAGTGACTCTCGGTGCGGTCGATTTCTCAATAGAAGCAGTATATATGGACGTGCGATGTCAGCGAATTTTCTTGCTTTTTCCGCGCTTTCCGTGCTCCGTCTGCTTCCGCTAGAAGCAGACTTTCCGGCCAGATACACCTGCCCTCTCGAAATTCACGTTAAATCGTCGACAATTTATAAAAATCGCAATTCAAAACGAAAGAAGCTTTCTGCGCTTGTGCCCATTATAATTTTAATGCATAATCTTTTTACAGAAAGAAGCTTTTCGTTTAACGCGAAGATTTCCAATTATATGTAATTATTAATATTATATTACTTAGCAATTCTGATGTACATACAGTTGTTTGATAGTAATTGACGGACCTGTCAATATCTTATCAAAATGATAATATCAAATTTAACAAGTACTGCGCAAATATATTACAATTAATTTATGTCAGGTTTTAAAGTTTAAATAAATAATACGTTTGACGAAAGATTTTTCTAAAAAGTCTACTAATGCTCACCCCAACACTTCTTCCGACACTTCAAACACCACGTCGCCTATTTCTTGCAGACGTAAAAGACTCAAATCAATTCCCACGATAGAATATCTGTGGACTAGATTACGGTGACCCACGATTTATCTGGTAAATCGACAAATTTATATTCATTGAATGATATGCGGGCTTTCCCCGTCTTGTTCTTTATTGCGCGGAGTGCAATAAACCCCCTTTCACATTCAGGACTTAGGGCGTTGGCGTGAAGCCCTTGGACGAGATCATAATGCTTGTTCTCGAAAGACGTAGTTGGTTAGTGTGTTGTGAATTCGGTTATGTTAGTATCTGAAACAGGTAAAGAAAAAACACATGCATTAGTTGTGTTTGTGCACAAAATTTCGGCCAAATGATAACATACGTCGGTAGGAAAAACAAAAAAGGAATAAAAAAGATGCAATTTTGGAATGTATCTTGATTGTAATAAAGTCGATACTTATTAGTATTATTACGTTCACAGGCATAAGCGATAAATTTCTGTCCACAATGCAAAATAAAGATAGTGACAAACTACTCACTTGAAAGGTATCATTAAAAGTTTTATTTTACAGCTAATCGAAATCTTTGAGAACATGATCTTATTAAAAAATATAAGCAGTTACTTGTAAGAAAGTCTTTTTCGTAAATGCGCTTTTCTTGCTTATTTAACACGAAACGCTATCGCGTTTTCAGATTTAAATTAGTTTCAAAGTATTTTAAAATATGAGAAGAACTTTTAGAGAGTAAAAGCACAAGCATAAGGAAAGATACGGCAGTATTTTATTGTATCTAAATAGTAGTATTTGTCAATTATCTTTTTTTGCATAATTTATAATTTTCATCGGACGTGATAACTACTGTACTAACTTTCAAACTTACCGCATCGAATTGAGGTCAGATCGAAGAGAAATTAAGAGTTAATGAGCTCATTTTTCTGGATTTAATGCGATTTCTATGATGACTGCCTATTAATTCACGTGACAGCGGGTTCCAATTGTCTTAGTGGAGATCGGAAAATATATAGAATTCGATGTTGGGCTCTACCACAATTGCCTCTTTATCTTAACTAGGGTTTAACGACTGACTGCAGTGTGCCAACAATTAACGAGACCACCAATTTCGAAAATTTACGTCAATGTACTTACTTGCGCACTTTACAGTCGTTACAACCCTACCACCAAGTTTCACAAACACACACCGCTCAATATAAGTGAGAGTGATAAAATGGCTACTAGATCGCTCGTAAAGCTACTTGTCCCGTTCAGGCGAAGTTCTTTGAAATTGCTTCGAAACCGAAGAAGTTCCGAGCTCTATGTGCTTCGTATGCATATGTGAGCTTTCTTGGCGATCAAGGATCTATGTAGATAAACGGGGCACGGTGAGTGCCATAATTTTCTAGAGATTTATCGAAAGAAAATGTCCTTAAACTTTTATCTAAAGATTTATTGTTATTGTAAAGAAAATTTAAATGTGCACATTTACTGAAAATTTACTGCATTTTGTATAAAAATACTTTAACATAACTACATAAAATGTTTTAATGTAAATACAATAGCACACACGCACATATTTATTCATATAAATTAATAAAGAATCAAATTTCACTACGTATTTATGATAGCAACGTTTGCAGAAAACCGTTAATAGTTATTGAAGTTATTGAAGTTCGGTAGTGCAATCGACTCGAAATTGATAAAACCGTAATCAATTTCGCGTTATTATCAAGTAGACGGTGGAAACTGCGTTTCGGTATTGCCATAACTCTTCGCGATACCGCGAATGAAAGAGAGAAGTGCAAAATGAGAATAAGCTCGACGGCCCAGGATAAAGTTCAAGCAGTTTCGTGAGTTTGAACATTTTCGAAGAGAAAGGAAGCAACTACGAAGAAAAGAAATGTATCAAAGTCATGCATCCCTTATCTAAATATAACTCATCGCATGATGGCTCGTTGAAAGCAGAGATAAACTTATATATCTTTCGGTACATAAAAAAAGGCCGAGATTGATATTTACATCCGTAAGTTTTACGATTCTACCTAGGTCTCTCTTTGTCATTCCTCGGCTGCATTACAGGGAGGAAACTCCTAAACTCCTACATAACTCAATAAAATATGGAAAGAAATACATCTTTCTGATTGGGAAAGTAATACAAGTGGAAGTATAGATAAGTACGTATTTCCGATATAAGAAAAGATTAAATCTCTTGTAGATATACTCATATGAATATACTACGGCGTAAGAAATATAAAATTCACAT
This sequence comes from Wasmannia auropunctata, assembly GCF_000956235.1. NCBI lineage: Eukaryota > Metazoa > Arthropoda > Insecta > Hymenoptera > Formicidae > Wasmannia > Wasmannia auropunctata. The sequence goes on along the minus strand of NW_012026819.1, from coordinate 2,153,082 downwards.
AAAAAAGACGTGTTGAAACGTAACGCTGCAAATTTTTATGAATAATTTTTATCATCTCTCTTCAGAAATAAAATTAAGTCTACAAATTATAATTTTCGTTCACAATATGCTGTGTAAAAAATAAAAAAAATTAATTTATTTGTATTTAATCTTAAAGTATTTAATTTTAAAGGTAATATGCTCGTTGCGTTGTTTGTCACTAATCTGGCCATGACTTTATCGTTAAGCGTGAGTAAAGAATTATGTTCCTTCTTTACTTATGTATCTCAAGTTCCATTAATATGTGTCAGAATATGATGAGCAATTACTGCGGTTCTCTGCGGTGTTGCGGATAAGAGCACGTGCTTATTTTGCTACCTTTGTAACAGGCTCCGTGACCTTTGGAGCTTATATCGAGTTAGTTGAAGACGCGATTGTAGTAAAGTGACGTAAGGCAACGTCTAGGAAGCTTTTGACATCGTTGGATGGCCCGGCATTACCATGTTCATGTCACGTAACTACAAGAATAGTCTGTCCTCTAAAAAAAGAATCGTGTGGCTTATCAAATCCGTTCATCGATTACAATTTTTCTTTTCACCCTTATATATTATCTCCGATTTAGCTGAATGTGGCCTGTGTTCGAATTCTAAGGACATTAGGATAAAATATAAAAAAATATGAAATCACGTATGCTATATGTGAAAATTGGTTTATGTGTATAAAAGCTTAAATTTTTAAGAATATTTTCTCAAGAAAGTTGAGAAAATATAATATAATAAGAAAAGTGAATTTCTTATTTAATAAAAAATCTCTCTTATAATAAAAAAAAATGAATTTCTTAGAAAAATAAAATAAAACGTTAGATGTATGTATGTACATAGTATATTATGTTAGCTATAATAATAACAATAAATCAATCAGAATAATGAAATAAATTGACATTGTTATCTATTATGACAATACACTAGAATCAAAACGTAAAATTTTATCTCAAATTTTGTTTAAATTAATATTGATAATATAATTTATTTAAATAAAAATATTAATAATATGATTGACATATCCTCATAAAATAATAGTGTTACGTAGCTGAAAATATATCTCGCTTTTGATTATATCGAACTATCTTTATATGCCACGTAACGTCAACATTCTTCTGGAGAGCAAACATTCCATCGAGTCTGATCTAAAAAGAAGCTCTTCCACTCGTCGCGGCGTCGTCGTTGTAGACCAGAGTGCCATCCAAAATCTACTTTTATCTCCTGGGGCGACCATCCCTTCACATTACTTCGTTTCCCCTAAGTTTTACCTCACGACCATCTCGATTGGCCACTTTTCTTTTCTTCCAATTTTCGTCCTGGTTTCTCGGATTCTTCCCGATGTAGCTCTTGGCTATGAGCGTTAGGGAGAAACTAAGAGAGAGAATCCAAAAAACGAGGAGAAACTAACAAACCAAGAGACACAAATGAATCGAAATGCAGACTTTGTAAAGTAGATACAATCTTGTGCGACGATAGGAAATGATGGGAAAATTAAAAGATGCTAGATTATATATCGCACAATAAAACAATAATTTTAAAAGAATGATTTAAAGGAAACAATACTTTTCATATGCTATCTTTCAAAATTCATCGTAATAAAAATCTTCATTATTTTTTTTTGCGCGTTGAGATTTTTGTAATTATATTTTTCTAATTAAATCTCTCGCACATACTAATACAAAAGAAATAATTAGAAATATTTAGGTAAATTTACACATATTTAATAACATAATACATGTAAGGTCGATACAAAAATGAGAATATATTCTCGTAAGGGGATTACTTCGCATGCCTACGGATGACAAGCGCTCCATGTCAATGTAACACAACATTGTCCCGACGTCCTCGTGACGTCAACGCATTACACGGAGATGCGTCGCCGTGTCAGATAATCCGAAATAGACTTAGTATCCATAGATCACATCTCTGTACTCTTGTCGCGGCGCACGTTGGCCTGTCTGCTCGCATTTCGGCGTGCCCTTCTGGTCGTCGCGATAAATCAGGCTTTAAACTCCCCCCCGGCCTTATATACGTGCGATGAACGAAGTCGACCGTGAGTAAGAGCTGGGACCGAAACTCGTCCCCTTCCGCGAAGACCGAGTCAAGAAGACGACCCGCCACTTCCAACAAATCTTCCGCGATCGTAGCGTCTTTTACGGGGTGGGTCCCGGCGGTGAATAGAGCAGGAAGAGTCGAGCCTATAATTTTCAGCAGACCTGTCCCGAAGAACACGGAGATACCGCACGTGTACCATAGATTCGCGGTACGATTTACATCGCAGATACGTCACGTGCATGTAAGTTACGCCATATAGCGTAGCGTTTCACTAAAGCTGGGCGACTTACCGCGCATAAATTAGTCCACCTCGAAACGTGAAGCGCAGTTAGGTAGAATACATAGCCTGACGTGGCGCCCGCACCAAATCCACCGTCTTTAGTAAATGCCGATCGAGTTTACCCCTTAGGAAGCAGCTCGTTTGCCCCTCGAGAAGCGCAGAGTATCGACCCCCCCATTATCCTCCGTCTTCGTGCACGCTTATCTCTATGCTCGCGAATAATTTATTTCGAAATTAACAAGAGTCCCCATTCGATCCTCCCCAAAATAGCTAATTCTTACCTAATATTTATTTTAGCACCATCATTGTGCTCGCCTGTCCCTGTGCTCACAAATAGTTGACCAATATTCTTTTTTTAGTACCATATATACAACTTACATTTTTCTTGACGATATATTACATAAAGTAAATATAGTTACAAATATGTAAAAATAAAGTAAAAATATTAAAGCAAAAGATTATTGGCACTTGAAGCTACAATTATCTACACACACAATACGTTTCAATCAATAAATATATAAGTAAGTATACATTGCTTCATTAATTGTAAAATTTATGTGAGACATTTACAATCTCTGTCTACAGACATTAATTCAATTAAGCAGCTTGTATCACGTACGGTACAACCAAATAATCTTTGACAATCGTACCTAGCATAATAGATTGAACAGATCTCCTTTGGGGAATTGCAAATGCACAAAGCTTTGCGAGCAATTTAAAGCTCAGTGAAGCTTCAACATTGTATGTTCTACTGTCCATCAATATATCTGTCCCTGCTCGTCATCCGTATTACCGATATTCTAAAGACAGTAAGTCATATTTATTTGGCAATATTTATTGGTATAAAATTAAATGACATATTCAAAACAATTAATTACTTTAGTATACATAATATGCTAAAGTTATATGTAATATTGTTGTATATACTAGTTCTTAAGTTGATTACAAAAAATTATATATATATATAAATAGCTAGATAGATAGATTTTCGCAATCAACTTAAGAATTAGTCTTGAAAAAAATACAAAGATGCCCATCTGATATTTTTTAAAGAATTCTTTTAGTCTTCCATTAAATCAATGTTTCTAACATTTCATAATGTCATTATATAAGATTGAAGCCACAGCATACCTTGAAAAGGTACGCATGTATTATGAATATTTTAAAAACACTTTTGTGCACTCAAGAGAGAAGGCGCGTATCTTGAGCAGGAAGGTATGATAAAATGCGATGATAAAACGGCGCTGGTTTATGAAAGGTCGGTAAAAGCATCGCGAATGCATGAAGGAAAGAATGAAAGAGAACTACGGCGTATTCCTTCGGTACATAAATTCTCTCACAGGTCAACCGGCGGAGACTACGAAAGGGCGGCGCTATGTGAAAATTTAAGCACCCCCGGTTTACGCTGTTTACACGTGGATGTGTAGAGTTGACCGAGGAATATCTTTACGCGGTACGAGTAAATGAGGAAGGGAAAAGAGAGAAAGCATGGTGGCATCTTGCTTTTTTAATTTCGTGGCTGAAGAAATTTTGATATGACGGTTTTGCATAATGCTCGCTGGCCTGGCTAGACAATGAATTCTAACCCAGTATCGATTTATCGAAAATATATATTGACCTTTATAAAAAATGATAGATAGATTATTAAAATTATTAAAGTAATATTCCGCAGTAGAAAAATAATTTAAATAAAACATCATTTTTTTAAGAGAGGGAGAGAGAGAAGGGAGAAAAGAAAAATTTAAGATAAAATAAAATAAATTATTTCTGTATGTGATGTGATAACAATTTTATATTTATTTATAAAAATTAATATTAAAAAGATTTTTTTAAATTTTAAATTTGAAAAATCTGGCATTGTCATCATATACTTATAGTCTCAGAAGATAAAGACCATAGAAATGGATCATTTCATGATCTTTCTATCGTGATATGTTTAATTTTATGCGCTTTATTTATAATCGTGATGTTCCTATTAACGGTCAGAAGGTCGCTGAGATATTACTTTGCTCTTGAATCAATCCCCTTTTCATGGACCCTTCACATTGTTTCGACCCCGGATAAGATTACAAAAATAGATTACTGGTATAAGAGCGAGAAGCTTAGAGAGCTAGTCAATAGATTCATATATTTATCTTTCATAATATTCAATTTTCATTATCTACATTATCTAAATTATACGCTCTCTTAGAAAGATAATTAAAAAGTATAAATAAATTCATATAATATGTATGCAATAAGACATTTTATAAAAAAAAATTATATAAGATACTTTATCCTAAAAAATATATTTATATATTTTTTAGGATAAAGTATCTTATATATATTAATAAGTAATAAGTAATAAGAAAACATAATTAATTAATTAATTAACATGTTAAATTCTTTACAGATTCGGGGGGGGGGGAAGGGGATCTTACAGCGTATAGCATCAAAGAGATTAAATCGTTAATCGATTTAATTTATTACAAGTTTTTTTGACCTTATGTAATAAACTGTGTTTCAAGACCGACGAATATGCGGCGCGCAGTTTGCGTGGAGTTGGATATTGTAAAAAAAAAATATTACACACCATCATCCGTGATGGCTCGCATTCGGCCTTTACTTTAATATGTTTAATATATTCTAGTGAGCCTATTTTTCTAAATTATTTTAATTAACATGTATTAATTATAAAACATTCATAACATATTTTAATCTTAAAATAAGATAAATAAAAAGTGTTAAATAGCGCGCACGAAGCGTGAGTCTGTGTAATACTGGTATATAACTAAAATAATAAAATAAGAAATTAAATGTAATAGTGTATGTTATGTACTATATATGTATATTATAAAATAAGTAAAGCATTTAGAGCAATACGCTTTATGTAAATATGTGCATTATCTAAAACCGCGCAATATATTTATATGCTAAATTTGCATTAGAGATGAGCATCGCTATGATATGACTTACGGGCTGAAATTTGCAAGGGTCCTAATTTACGCTTCACTATGTGTAAATTACACAACAGAGGCACAAGCTTACACTCTAATTAGGTCATTGTCAAATTATACGGTGTAGTATAACGTCGCGTGAACCAAATCAGATGGCGTTCTTCTTGGATTAAAGAGCTTCGGATAATCCAATTTTCAGAGATTTCAAAGTAAACATTCTAAGTATCAACTTTATCGATTCAAGTCTTATTTGCCGAAAGAATCTTTATCTGCAACTTGCAGATATTTTCGATTTTCAATCAAAGAGAGAGATTTCATCACTAACGCAAACGATAATAATGCGTTTTTCTCGTCACAAAGTAATTCTAATTTAATTGAAAAAAATGATTATAAATATTTTAAACAAGATATCATATACTACAAATTTTCATTATGATTATACTATTTATCACGATAACAAAGCTAAAAGAAAAGAATTTTAATCACAATAAAACGAACTTTCAAATTATGTTACTCATAATATTTATTACGTAATGTATTGATTACGCAAACATAAATGATAATTAAACGATATATCAATACTTTATTTTATAATATGAGCAAACTCTTGTGATAGAAATAAATAGACTAATAACAAAATAGCAAGCACATGAGACTCTTTCCCGCGCTCGTTTCCAGAATTTTCCAGTCTTGTGAACAAGATACTAATTTTACAGACATACGGTCGTTGCACTTTTCTGTCATGGTGCTGGCAGATCTCGCTGAAGCGTAAATGAAGGTATAAAAATAGATGAAACAAAAAATATCATCTACGTACTTTTATGTGTTCAAATTAAACACAATAATTTTCCTATTATGTGTACAATTTTTTTTAAATAAATTATCTTTCTGTGTTTAAATAGTTAGCTAAAGATTATATTAATTTGTACGTATATTGTATATGTACAATATATGTACAAATATATAATATATATGTATAATAATTGTATCTGTTATATAATTATAAAATAAACTTAATTAAGGTTATTATTAATAGAATTAGATAATTCTTACATGAATAATATTAGTTTTCGTGACGGTACCGTTTCATCATGTAATTGAGATCGTCCGTTTACATCGTTGTGGTTTTCCATGCACGAAAAGGCTTTAATAAAGATTTCATCAACGTCAAAATATCGATCGCAGACCAACTGAGAAAATCAAATCCATTTCATTATAATTTTTCATCGAATGTAAATCAGAATAAGTTTTCTTTGAATAGAAATTATTAATTTTTCAAATCTTATTAAATATATGTTGCTATGTATAGTTAATATATGTATTTTGCAATTGTTATAATATGCAATTAAAATTTAACAATCTTATCTAAATTAAGTTATTTTTTAAAAGTTATTATATTTAGTATGTAAAAATGTAATCTGCTTTTTTCTAATATAATTATTAGTATATCTTAATAGAAATAATAAGTCTTAATAATTCTTTTTAATAATTATATTAATTTTGACAATAATATATACATTGAACTTTTCTATTTTATTTAAGAAAATAATATACATGTATATGTTAAAACACTAAATTCTGTGATATATTATGCAATAAATGTAAAATTATCTGTCATTTTTAATATAATGAAGAAGACTTGCAAATTGCAATATGCTATGAAGAAACTAATTCCATGTAGTAACTTATTATTCTCAATCGAAAATGAGTGCTCTGAAATGGCACACGGCCAACGAATGATGTATGACCATTATGCAAAAAGTGTAATTATCATAGAATCTCAGATTTTACTCCTTTATTTCGTATAAAGCCAATGGCAGTGTAAATCTCGCGCGACATAAATAATATTTAATTAACATTAATTGGATAGGCTGAAAATGTTATTTGTTGTCAATATTTTATAAGTATTAGTTTACACAATTTTTATTCGTTGAAATCTATCCAGTATATTTATAGGAATAGTCTAAAACGTATACGTGAAACTAAGTATTGCAGTCACGTCTTTCGCGAAAGGAAAACCCCGACTGTCAATGCATCAACAAGGAATGTCCACTTTGCAAGCCGAGCCCAACTTTGCAAAGCACACAGCTGGCAGCTTTCCAATTGGTTTGACCTATATCCATTTTAAATGACAGCGAACCAAGAGCTTTATGCTTTACGAACTGTGATTTTCGTGCGGTTTCTCCATATATCTAACTGGATATTTTTTTTATGATTGAAGTGTTAAATTATATTTATATTAAAATGTAATTTGAGTAAATCTATGTCAATATACATTTGTTGATATTGGGTGAAACGTTAGTAAGCAACGTAAAATTGATATACGTATAAGATAAAGAAATATTTTTTTAAGACGAAGAACAAATTAGTGTGACAAGTGTGTGTTGTGTGTATTATAGTTATTTATATTTATAAAAATATTTTAAAAGTATTAACATTTAAAGAAAAAAAAAAACAAATTATTATTCTCTGAAAATAAATATTCCGTTTACAGAATTTGTTTTTAATTTTATTTAAATACCGTATAATTATTTTTGTGTATTATGGTTATTTAATCTTTGGATTATTGAATTTAATAATTTATTTGTGAATCCAAAATATGCATTAATGAATAATATAATTATCGATATGTAATTATTTTGTTGTTATGCTATTTTGTTTTATTAATACAGATCACGTACAGATTTACATAAAATATAAAATTAAATTAATGAACGATCTGAGAAGTATATGCGCATCAAGTAATTTTTTATTCTCACTTTATGCAGAATAATAATGCGTACAATATGTGTGTTTTTGTCTAATTAATATCTTGCATATTGTTTTCTGTTCGTAATAATAAAATTAGATTTATGTGTATATTATTAAATTATGTTCTACAAAACGTAAGAATTATATGATAAAAATTGAATTTTTTTTATTCACATTTCTCATCGTCAAAAATTGCCCCGAGATTGGGCAAGAATTTCATATGTCGTAAAAAGTAGGCAAAAAATCAAGGATAAACTATGCATCTCTAATTCAATGTGCAGATTATTGCAGTCCTAAATTTCCTCCACGTTATAAAATTCTTGCATGGATTCATAAGAAGTCCTGTTCCATTTTCCAGTTGGAACATTCTTCCCACTGTAGTTTTTCAAACATAGCACTTTCCTCGCGCTTATTGCATTCATCGTCAGAATTGCATTCCGGATGCACGAGAATGCGTCCTGCAGGACCCCTGCTGGACTATTGGATAACATGAGAAGCCACGACTGCCTGCCATTGGCTTTAATGTGCTCGCCAGTATAAATTTGCACATGCACGGTTACATAACAAAGTTCCACAACAACGATAAAATTGCGAAGAAGCATAATAATGGAAAAATTCTATAATATAATATACATCGTGTGGTGTTATTTAATATTCCTGTATAAATTTTGACACTTTGAGAGAATATTAAAGAACATAGGTATATAGCGCGAATATTCTGTCTAAAAAAATATACAAGAAATATATGCATTGCAACTTTAAAAGCTTTATGCAACATCAAGCTTTATGTATAATGTATTATTAAAGTCACTTCAAAGTGAGAATTTTATTGAACTGTCTTCAATGATTCTTTTTTTATCCATTATAACATTTTCTTATTAACTAAGTGATTTTAATAGCTTTAAAAGCAAACATAAAATTATAATATACGAACATATGCGATTAAAAGGACATCTTCTACGTAGTTTTATTTATATAGGTACATATATTCGAAACATGACAATTTTAACAAATATTTTGGATGGTAATTGTAATAAAATTGATAAAGAAAATTCTTCTGCTCTCCTTGAGTAGATTTTATAATCTGATTGAGTTTTGCAATACTTGCATTTCAATAAAATCGCAATCGGATTTATAATGAAACTGCGCAAAGCGATATCGATTCGGCGGAATGACTACGAAAATTTCAGCGCGAAAGGACGTTGGTGGTCTCCCGGGTATGTCAGACCGCATTGCTTTTGCAAAAGAATGTAATTCTACGTTATCGAAGTACGTGGTGGAATGAACAAATGGAAAAGAACAATTTCCAGAGATCTATTGATCTCTTTCTTCCGAATCTCATTTCACAGTTCCCATTTTCTGTATTGATAATGGATTTATTAAAGTAAAATTGATTGTTAATCGAGAAATAATTGAGTATAATTCAAATATATTATAAATTATAATAAAATCGTAGAAAATAAAATTTTTTATTCAATTAATCGCATTTTAAGTATTGTCGGAAAAATAAAAATTTTCAGGATGTGCATAAAATTAACGTTTGCATCTTTTTATTGTAAAACAAATTAATTGAAGTTATTACTAAATTGTCGTAAGTTAAATAAAAGTAAATCTTTCTGTTAATTTAAAAATGTAATCATCTATTTCATAACTTTGATGAACAATACCTTGCTAAGTCAAACCATCAATTTAAATCAGAGAGACCCTCGTAATTACGGTGCTAGTAATTTCCTTTGCCCACGAATAATCTATCTCTTGACGCATACTGGATATACGTCTTTTCAAATAAATACGTTTTGATTAATATATTGTGGTGTGTTAGTAATTTACTTAACCGTTGAGAGAATGAGAGAATAAACATATCTCTCTGCGTAAGTATAGTTTCTTATTTTATTAAATTTTATTAATTTCACTAATTTAAATTACAATTATTTAAAAACTTGTGTTTTATCACATTACAGAAAGAGATCATGAGTTATATAAAATATAAAATATAAAGTTTAAAATATAAAATATAAAGTTTAAAATATTAACAGTTTAAGTTAAAATAAAATAACGGTTTAATTTAAAAATAGAATATCATTTGAATGATAATGTCGAATATTAACAACATATATCTATTAAATTAATTTAACGCATGAACTTGCATATCTAAATCTTTTGATTGCTAATACTACTGATTGGCTCGTTAAATATATCATGAATATTCTACCTCGTTTGGAGCAGTAGAAATAAAAGATATTGCTTTGTTAAAATGTTATAATGTATATAACTGAACAATCAACACGTTATTCTTAACTTAATTTAATTATTACATTAATTTAATTAATACATATAATTGTTTATATTAATGCAATATAAGTATGTAATTTTCTATTTTTATTTTTATACAATTTGTAACGGGTACTACAATTTAAATTTGCTAAAAGACATGTAACAATATAATACTAAAATCTTGTTTCAAAATTAAATGGTAATATAATATTATAATTGTAATATAAATTTTTTACAAATTACAAAGTTTACTTGCAATTAAAAATTAAAAATTTTGTAATTTCAATATTATTACTACAATACTACTAATTACTAATGCATAATTCATCGATAGTTAATGAAGGTACAATTTTTCTGAAACTATGAATACTAATAGTTACTTGTCTTTCACAGTGATAACCCCATTATCGCTTCATGAACCATTAATCCACGAACTATGATATCTTACAATTAGTTGCCTAGCTTTCGTAGCTGCAACCAGATATAATCCGGTAACATTGCGTAAGTGCCTAGAAACTGTTCTACCTGTTGCGACAGCTTTGTAAACCTACGATAAAAGGATTCCAGTTCGCTACTGTTTTTGTCACATTTCAGTTTGATGCATACGTCATTTAAACTCCCCGTTTAAATATATAATCCATCTTTCTTATCAAATGTGAATCTGACTACAATTGTTTATTAGTATTAACCAAACCTCCAATCTTAATGACAGATTTTCGGATACAATATTACTGCTTAATTTGTACTGGATTATATAGATGTGTTTTTTTAAATCCTGTTTTATAAAATATCTCTTTTTGTATTTTAAAATACATTTTTTGGTGCACTGTTTTAACATTTAGTTTAATAGAGCATTAATTTGTCTTTTTTCATGTTTATTGTATTTTCAAAATGTGTTTAATATTGTAATATTTTCAGAACAATAAATGAATTGCACAATAATCATAATATATTGAATTAGCTCATGTCGATAGTGTATTGATAGTGTAGCCGAAAGCGCATTCCGACTGATTGTCATTATTGTCCGCAATGTATTATTCTTGCCTCATTATAGATCATAAACAATTTATAAATACATAGTATCAAATATTATCTCTTTTATTACTAACATACATTTTGCAATTAAATTTGCAATTATATGTAATTATTCATTAATATTTACAAATTATATACTGTAACATTACTGTCGCAATTAAAATATGTTTTTTTTAAATTATTTTTTATTTTTCTTAACGAAAATTTATTTTAGTTAAACAAAATTTTATTAACTAAATCGTGTTTTAGAAACAAGAATAAGAAACAATAGAGATGTTGTATTGCGGCAGTTTCTGTAAAGTTTCTATGACGATTGCAGCAGTTGGAGACCTTTGCATTCCATATTTATTACCTTGCCTAGACACTTTGGTAAATGTAGTAATTTCTTGGAACGTTAAGCGCAGTCTCCTGCTATTATTCATCATCTAGAGTGGTTATTCGGCCAATTACATTTACTGTGAATGTATTTGTGTAATTTCTCGTTTACGCCTTGCTCACCGAACATATGTTCACGTGATGCATTTTCTGTGCTTCAGAAAGAAACTACCAAAACTCGAATCGGTTATCATACATATGTGCAAAATTATTTATTTCTAATAATTAGCAAGAGAGCACAGTATTATTCATACTATGCTTTTTTTTTACTTTTCATTACAATATTTATATAAACAATTTCACATTAAAATCATGACTATTGACAACTATATAAAGATTTGAGTAGATATTGGTACTCCAGTATAACATTATTTTGGTTAAAGAAACGAGGAAGGATAATAATCCAAAACAATAATTATTTAATGCACAGAGACAAATTAAATTGTATCTGTGTAATTAACTGTAATTACACATTCCGCACTACAGCCATGTTATGGCGGTAAAAATTGCTGAAGGGAAAACTGCTCTTATCTTCGTGATTGTGGAATGGAGACGTCTGGCAAGCGTCAGGCGTGACTGGTAGTTAACGGGATGACCGTATTTCCTGCTGGAGAGGAGATCGATCGAGGCGAGAATCGAAATTGCGATGGCCTAGAGAATAATCGAGGGCGAAGACTCGAATGGTAGAACCACGTAATGGCGGTGAGCCGGCCAATATTGAGTTATGCTAGACCGGGATTGGCACCGAATACTAGATCGAACGACATTACGCATTTAGGATGAACGGCCGCAAGCAGACAGTGCTTGATCCCTGCGTCTATAAATGGCAAAACGTTGGCACACGTTGTCGCTCTCGGCAAGATTTATGAATTTTTTTTGCGTATAAAAAATGAATTCTCCTGTATACAACACGCATTCGTATTGTAGACGATAAAAGCTTCTTTTTTTTTAAATAAAAGAAATTAAATATAACTATACATGTATACAAGATATTAGAGAATATAAATACTTTGAAACCGGCGATATGCATTAAATAATATTTTCTTAATTAACGCAAGATACACCGTAAGAAAGCAACTTGGTATATTACAATTGCTTTACTCCCAAGGGGGTTTGTATTTTCCCTCTTTAATTAGCATAGAGCAAACATTATCTGTGAATACATGATTATAGTCAAGTTTCATTTACCACATGGCACTTCAGAACACACAGAAGATCTCATTACTGCAAAAGAGAGGAGAGGAAAAATGAGGAAAAATATTATGAATAAGTTAGCAAAAAATACATATTTCATACAGATAATATACCCCAAAGTGATAGAAAAAAGATTCAATTACAATTACTTTTATCATTCAGCACGTATATACGTGTGATATAGTTTTTTCCACATCATCGTTCATTAAAAGACTTAAATTCAATTTGCGCTGAAAGCTATGCTCACAGTATCTCACCAGATGGAAAAACGGGCGCGATCACGTATCTACAGGCAAGGTTTATTGAGGGTGAAAAAGAAAATGAAAAAATTCCTGCGTCAATGGTGGGACATCGAGCGGACAAACAGTCGAGGGAAATAAACGATTTAAGTTCTACCGATAAGTTTGAATTAGTATTTTCCGTGAAAAGAGGATATAAAACTAATTCGATATCTATTGCGGTAAATTGATATTTGTACGAAAAGACTAGCGATATAATAAGAAATGAATTCAGAGAGAAATTCAGTGTATCTTCTTGTACTACCATTTACAACGTAAACAGTATATTGCGCGATTATATAATATAAACTACATTATCAAATATATATTATTTCTCAAATAAATATCGCGACATTGCATTATTGCATTTTAATGATAACAGATTTCTGTTATCCTGCTGCTCATAATATTCATGGGAAAATACTCTATCTCTGTTCTTCTTTCGCAAGCCAGATTAAGTAAAGACCTTGTTCCTGGCTGGTACTGCTTGATCCCTTCCTGTCAAGGCTGATATAAACTTTGAACCCTTACATCGAGGAATAAACAATGATCCGTTTTCAACGAAGAAGGCTCTTTCAATCTTATCGTCTTAAGACGTTAATCTGTAAGATATAGACAAATGTCAATATTTCTGAAATGTCGATATTTCTATGAATAATTGAATAAACGATATTATTCTCGAAACAATATTTATCTTAAATCGACATATTTCAGTATCTTGATTTATATGGGCAATAAAATTCAATGTTACGCAAATGAAATTTGCAGTAAAAGTTCTCTTAAAGTGTCGCAAAAGTATAGACAATGCTCGACGAGTAATACAAATAAGTATTCCCAATTAGTTAAAGATTATTTTATTTATACCTCGCCTATACGCTTTTCACTAATTGACTCACGAAAAAAAAGAACGTCTATACTTTGGAATGTTCAATTGCAAAAAATAGCCATCGCTCCACTTTGATATCTTTTCTGTTCTTTCTGGTTATCTGCCCCATTTTATTTCGCGACTAAAACAGTCGGACGCGCCACTTGCGCGCGGATCTATTGGAACTTCCCGATAATGCTAGTATACAAGTACATCTCATACAAAGAGAAAATACAAGCATCTTGAACCGAAGAAATTTCTCGCGGAAATACCGTGACCCTTTCCGTAAGCACAGCTATAAGGCAAAGCAGTAAAAAGAAAGTGGTCACTTCTTGCGGAAAGTATCTTATAACCGTACAAGGTATAATATCAATATATATAAATATCTTGTATTTGTGTATGCAAATATGTCTATAATTTATTATAAATCGATGCTCTCGACGTTTCAATGACTAATTCTGACGTCTTCATAAATATTTATCTGTCTGCAAAATTTTAGTCTTTTTATATCTTCTTTTATTATAACGTTTTTTTAATAAATATATTTTTGATATTTAAATATAAAATTATATTTATTTTTATTTGTTATTAAAATACTTGGGGAAAATTCAATAAAGAATTTATTGAAATACTATATGTTTTAAATTTTTATGCACTAATGCATTCCAGTCTCGGTATGAGTAATAAAAATCTTATCCGTATTTTGTCTGACAGCTCCAATTATTATGGATTACGTTATTTCTGAGTCGTTACGTCGCTAGTAGATCGCTGGTACAAATTGATATGCAATTGCAACCGCATTATGTGCACCCGGATATGGAACGCATGGCACGAATTTCCTATAAAGGCGCGCATAAAAGCGTGTTAGCACCACCGATTCGGGTCAAAGGGTGCCATCAGCAAGGGAGAATATGCATTTACCTAAATTTCCGCGTAAATCTTGCCAACGGATGTAAATATCCTGCAATACATTTTAGACATGCCTTACGGGCCCGTGACATATAGAAGACGTAAATGTGTATTCAAGCGGAAAAAAGATATATTTTCTCGCGCTCGATATGCAAGAGAAATTTCGTGCCGAGATGTTACCACGTCGACTAAAGAAATCTTTGTTTCGAGTTTACGTTCTTCTCGACTATCTCTCTTGAGTCTAAACGAGAATATACAAACAAGAGAAATAGATGTTATCATAAGAAAGTATTTGTGTTTGTCTTCAGAAATATACATGATATAAAGAAATAATCCGAAAAAGTTTTCCAGAAATAATATGTATTTTTATTTTAGATCATTACGCACATCTTATTTCACATATCTGAAAGATATTTAAAGTGAAAATTTAAAGTGAAACGGAATATGCTTCTTTTTCTCAATTTATTTAAAGTATCAGAAATTTTATCAAAATCTTCATATTCGATATTTTTAAATAAATTTTATTATAGAAATATGATAGAAATCAAATGTGTTATAATGACTAATATACGTAGTCACAGAAGTAATAATTATATAGTTTGTGTGTATACTCATAAATGCAAAAGAACGAAAAAATTGCAAACATACAAGTTGACTATATGTACATTGTACATGCACGTGTTTCTCATTATTATCGTTCTGAAAGTGTAATACGAGTACTAAGCCTATTCATAGCTATAACCTTCACACCTTCACTGTACCGTATATCTTGTAGGGTGCGATATATAATGTTCTCATAAAGCTTAGCGTATCCACTCGCAGTAAAATAATACAAGCTTAACTTGTTTACAGTTGTGCAATTCATATTATACTTCCGCAAAATTTAATACTTACAATGAATTAATAAAATAAGAATAAGAAATAAGAGCAAGCTTTTGTCTATCACAAACATCGAAAAAGTAACTTTTCGAAAATATAAGTAACACAACATATAAATAATTTCAATTGTTTATTAATTTATATTAATTTTATTACTATTTTTTAAATTTAAATTTAAATTTTAATTTTAAATTTAATTTTGTTTCGCAACCTTCTATTTTTTGTGTAAAATATAAGTTAATTGTTTGAAAGATTATCAATTCTTGCACAAATATTTTTTTTTAGAAATAGGATTTAACGATTAACCGTTTATAGATATCCAAATAAACATTAACTTCTTGCGCAGATTCCCGCAGGCGATTGCAAGGGATGTAAATCTGGGGTAAACATGAAATATGTAAAATCCGCATACATATGTATACAGTAACCGTAACAGTACTATTTACATCAAACCAAGAATTCAAGACAGAAAAAAGTTTATATAGAAGAAAAGTGAGTTTAAAAGCAATATTTTATCATCACAATGACACACAATAAATCGTAATAGTAATATTTAAGATACATACTTGACTATACATACATTATATACATGTATGTATATTTATATTTGTATACATATAAATACAGCTTGTCTCTAGTATTAACTTATCTAAAGTTATCTAAAATTGTTGCAATGGAATGTGTTAAGAATATGGAGATATAGTATGGAATGTGTTAAGCATAAATACTAATATAAAACAAAAATTAAATCGCTATTAACCCATTAGCGTTCAAGCGGACACATTTTTTGGACAATTTTCAGCGGTTTAATTTTTTATTTTAATGGCCTTGAAAAAATTCAAGCAACATTATTTCTGACGTAAAATTTCTTGCTCTTTCAGAATCTGCCATCAGAATTTGTAAAAAATAAAATCCAAAAAAGTTAGATATTTTGTAAAAAATCGTGATTTTTTACAAAATCAAATTTTTTTCAATTAATATTTTTACATCAAAACGATATTAGGATAGTCTTGAACAGTCAAAATATCGCATTCCGAACTCTAAACTTAAAAACGTGTATATATTCATTTCGAAATTCATGATGGCGGCATCGAAAATGGCGGCCGAAAGCTCGAAATATTACGATATTGTACAAATTCACCCCAAAAAAACGCAGTGAAAGAAGAATTAAAATTCACAATAATAAAAATATTACAAGCAATTTCCTTCTTTCTTCAATTAAAAAGAAATTCTTAATTGAAGAAAGAAAAAAATTGCTTATAATATTTTTATTATTGTGAATTTTAATTCTTCTTTATACTATTCTTCTTCTTCGCGTGCCATACGTTTATCAGCGCGTAAGCGATCTCTTCTGCATATATCCGTAGATAAATGCATGTCCTATAATTAATACTAATTCCGAGCGGCTTATTAGAAGAAACTTTCTTGGCTACTCTCGATGGTTTGCCTTCCGCAAGGTGGCTTCCGAATCAATTAAAATCAATTTAGAGTTACACTGTTCTGGGTTGATTAGAACTTGAGTCTTTAGCACAGAAAGCCGACGCGTAGCTCATCGCGCCATAATCCTACATAAGTATTCACTTTTCTTAAACTCTAAAATTTTAGCATAATGTTGTTGCAAAGATATATTGTTTATATTGTCACTAGTTAATAATTGTATTACAAACAAAATAAGTTTTAAGCATGCCTCATGTTGCTGAAGCTGGTTTCTGTTTTCTTAGTTTCACTGCTTTAACTGCTTTCAGTCTTTCTGTAAAATAATATATGTACATAATATGTGTGTGTGTGTGTGTGTGTGTGTGTGTGAGAGAATTTAGAAATAGGTAATTATGCTTTAAAATTGTAATAATATTCATTAAAATTAATTAATTAATTAAATTAAATAGAAATTACCATAAAAACAACGACTAATTAGAATTAATATAATACAAAAACATTGTATTATTAACTTCAATAATTGAGTTGAATGTAGTAAAGTTATAAAATACATTAAAAAAGAAAGATAATAAAGAAGCTAACTAAAAAGATACTGAAGAAAATAACTAAAAAGAAGCAAATGCAAGATAATGATCATTTTCTTAATTCTACTTTGATGTGCAAGAGGATTATCTTTAAACTAAATTCGAAGTAGAATATTTGAATGAATTAAGTTACCATCGTGAGATTATTTTGTTCATAAAATGCGACAGCTATTCCCAGCTTATTTCCGCATTTTTTGAAAACTTTGCAAATTCATACAAACTTTCAAAGACAATAGCGGCTTATACTACGCTTTCTTCGCAAATTTTGCAAATAGACTTCAGAGTTTTCAAGCAATTTCTTAATGAGACGTTTCTTTCATTATATCGCTATACTTACATTTTCTCTTTTTCAAATTTATTATATTTATGTAAAAAAGTATCATTTTTAGTAAGTAACTCTTGTTTTAATAATTCATCGTTATTTTGTGAATACAGTTAAAGTATACATTTTTTTATAAATAAAATGTATAAAGTAAAATAAATTATCACGTCAAAAAAGCAAGAAACGTATTTCAATGAAATATTTACAAAAACTAAGAAAAGAAAACATGTATCCAATCTGAGTTAAGCAATTAATATAATTGTAAAACACATAAATAAAACAAGTTTGCAGTTTTATTTATATATATTTCTCATAATTCCTATGTTTTAATATATAATAATTTAAGATTATAATCGATGTTTTACTTCTTACTTGAGTGCAATGTAATTTTCGTTTTCCAACTGCAGAAAACCATTCGTAAAGCGAGGCATGTGACTATATGAAGCCTCTGTCAATCGTGTTCTGATTGCAATCCTGCACTGAAACAGAATCGTGGATTACGCCTATTCATTCACACGGTGATGAAATTCGAGTCGTGGGGACTTCGCGAGAGCCGAAGGAAAGTGCAAAGCGATATAATTAAACAAGCTATTGCTTCCTTCTTTTTTCGTAAATTCGGCAATATCGCTTGACAGGTAATCACCAGCCAGATCCGAATGAAACTGGAATCCACGAGGGAGAGCTGAATCTGTTGATAACGATGAGACAATAATCCCTGTAATAAACTTCATTTCACCGGTTGTACTATGTGTGTGTGTTTATCGCGTGTGTAACCACGGTTAAATCTTTACTTCATCACTATGATCGCCCCATGTAGTTATTACGTAATTGTATCTGTTGATTGTTAGAACAAAACCGACGGACATTATTGATGCACGAGCTATATCACTAGTGTTGTTGTTCCGTGTATACTACATCGTATAAAGTTTGCTACACGCATACATACATATATATATATATATATATATATATATAGACGTAAAGAATATGTGGAATGTCCCAGAAATATCAAACTTTGTTTCAATAATGGACACATTTGAAATCAACATTTCTTCGATAAAAATGCTGATGCATTAATCATCTCTAAATTACAAGTAATTATAGGTGATACGATAAAAGTAAATGACATTTCGCGAATTAATTCGCATTGCACAAATAGGTAATATTCTTCGTTTTATTTCAAATAGATTTTAATAGGTTTGAAATTACGATTTTGAATTACGATTAGAATGATATTAAATCCTGATAATTGAAAAGGATTAAAGTGACATTCGTGCTGTTCATTGAAGCTAAATAAATTTTAATAAGATTACAAATACAATAGCAAAATAAATATAGCATCACTTTCGTATGAGTAATAATAGTGATTAGATAAATGCTAATTCAATATGCGCGCGGAATTTTGATCAATAGGATAATCGATCTAAACGGGGGCATCGTTTGCTTCACCACAGTTTGAAACTGACGCAAATCCCGGTGCTCGCCCAACGGTAGCCATGGCAACAGGTGGCGCGGGTACTCTCAACCCTCGCTCATCGTTATGGACATCTTACCTCTTATATACTTTATTCTCCTACCCAACACTTGTAATTCACTAGCAAACACATACTCTTTAGGTAGCAAATAGAAGAAACAATTATTTTCTAACTTTGAATGCTGAGAAATGTTGGAAAAACTGCTCTCAAATATCCTTAATTATCTCGCATTATTAGTATGCATTTCGACACTTTTATACAATTTGAATACATTTAATTTTTAATATGTTTTCGTAAATACATATAGTCATGAATATTGCATCTCGTAAAAGAAGAATAATGTTCTTATTATTACTGATAATAATATTGAATGTTAATTTTATTATAGATGCGGAAGAATAATTTTATGAGTACAATTGACGATATTATTATAAAAGTTAAATTAAATGTTTTAAAGTTATATTGTTTTGCATCATCAATTACAAAATTGTTTATCTTGAATATCCTGTAACGCTGCTACAGCACGATGACAATAAGACTTATGAGAGTCCTTTGTATTTCTGTATTATCGATTTTGACGTTCTCCAATAATATCATCCCTAGACGACCTGATTTCATGGTTGAAATAAGTTGAAACTGGAAATAGAGAATACCTTAACTAGTACGAATAATTTAAATTCTGTGGAAGTATGCCAGGGGCTATTAGCCAAGTGCAATCTTGCTTGAAGCCATTATCGTCCTCGTGGGTCAGGTAACTTCTACACAAATGATGACATTTGATCCAAAAATATTTTTGCCGCGCATATAAAAAACATATATTTCGAAAATATCTCTAGAAATATTACATGCATAATCGCACAAACGATTATAATGATTTCTCCTTTTAAATTATAGTATTATATGCCTTTTTTTACGATTTGAATATCAATACACAGTATTTTTTTCTTAAAATCTTAGGTATAAGCAAAATAGAAGAGTAATAATTAATAAAATATATACCTATATATTTATTTCATTAATAGATATTAATGTATTATAGTTACATATTTTATACATCAAATTTTTGAAAGTAATTTATTATTATTTTATAATTTGCATTTAAAATTTTAGAATTTCAATCTCTGGATATTTCCCAATAAAAAGTGTATAAGTCTGTAGAACATTTTATTCTTTTAGTAGTAAATACATACATGGTCTGTTCCAAAAGTGTCCCAAAAGTAAGACTATTTTTGGTGCCAATTAGAATCGTTGGAGGGTGGATCCATTGAACGGGGCCTTTGATGCGGGATGTCAGGTATACAGTCTGACCTTTTCCAATTGTCACCGAGCCTTTCTAACAGTTGATACCGTCAGTAAAGTGCGTTGTAATTTTTATGTCTTGTCACGGTCGAAAATTCAGCAGCCTCGAGCAGCGATCAAATTCTGTGTGAAACTGAGAAAATCTGGTTCCGAAACGTTGGAGATGTTGAGAAAAGCTTAAGGAGGTGCTGTTTTGTCTTCAGATTTTGATCGCTGCTTAAAATACAGCACAGTCTGTGCTGAATTCTCACCCGTGACAATTAAGACGCAAAAATTGCAACGCACTTTGTTGACGGTATCGACTGCTAGAAAGGCTCGGAGACAACTGAGAAGAGTCAGATTGTATATCTAACATCCCGCACCAAAGATTCTGTCCAATGGATCCACTCCCAACAATTCTGATTAGACCCCCAAAAATAGTCTTACTTTTGGGACAGACCATGTATAAAATAATTCATTCACTTCAAAAGTTATTCACTTTTTATATGCGAAGCACAAGTTTCGAATTATACGAGCCAACATAGCATAAAATACATAGTACATATTGTATTCCGCAGTGTAGATGGTAAGATCAATAGTATTCCCTGGACATTGATAATGTATTGCTGGAATGTGGCAACAGCAGGATCTAAACCAACATGTACCAATTTGGTCCGGTGGCGTTGATATCTCGACCAACTGATATATAACTCCGTATTGGACGATTCCGTCGCGATTGATATCGGTCAGTGTACTCATTGTGTACTCGATATACAATTACGTCAGTAATTGTTCCATCGATCGAAGTAATATCGTTGCATTGTCACGGTAGAGTATGCGCGAAATTCGCATAGTGCGAATCGTGAACCGATTCTTCGGGTTCGATGCACATTGTCTATCGTCCGTTAGCAATGTGATTTCGATCGAGTGTTTGTTTTTGAAGGTTGCGAAATGCTATTAAGTGTTTGACGTACGAGATTCCGAGGTCAGTTTGCCCATGCACAATGTCGGATTAAACTGTTTTGTTAAGAGCTCATTCATAGAAATTTACCGGAAATCTCGTAAATTATTTGCATACCGTAAATTTTTGACTGATATTTATAAAATCTTAATTAATTTAAAAATCAAAATTTCGGTTTTCCTTTTACGCTCATTTTTTTATTGCAATATAAAATTAATAGAATATACTAATACTATAATAGATATTAATACTCTAATAGGTAAATGATATTATAACATATAAAAGTGAAAACAAGACACAAAAGCTTTTTTTTTAAAGATTGAATTGTCTATAATAAGATCTATCTATTATATAATCATATGTTACGCGAATTTTTAAATAAAAACAAAAAGAGAAAAAATACAAATTATGTCATTGAAATAATTTTTAATTATTTATAACAATAACTTAAACTAAAGTAAAAATTTATGATTGCAGTAATAATCAGTAATATTACTTAAATACTTAATAAATTGAACAACGTCCTCATCAATTATTTGCGTCTAAAAGTTCCGCAATTACTAGCCGAAAGTATGCTGGAGGAAATAATTAGTTGGAAATGAGATTCCTTCTTTTATCGTATTGTAGTTTAATTGTAATAGCGAGAGCATTGTCCATCGTCTGAATAGAGAATGAAGTTAACTACTTTTTGTTCTAAGAACGTGCCTTGCGAACTAATTGCAAGTTAAGTTAAAGCAATAAGCCAAAGTTGAAACTTTAATATACAAGAAGCATTTAACTCAATATATGTATGTACGCAAATCATTAACCCATGGCAGAAACCAAATTATTTATGACCGCCTCACGTTAAATCCTTTTGTTAAAGATTTTAAAAGTTTTTGCAAAATATATCAGTAAATAAAAATTATATTTTACATGTTTTAATAAATGAGTATAAATTTGAACTTAAATATTATGTTACCAAAATCCAATATAATAAATTAATATCTAAATAATTTTATTACTTCCGTTGACACAACAGTTAAATTAATTTTTACATTGTATACATGCTTTAGCAAAAAAGGAAGATAATGCAAATTATTGATATTAATATTAATGTACAATATTTTATGATTTCACATTTTTATATATTTATTATAGCATTAAAGAGAAATATTACTCGGATATAGTTACAACGAAAACTTTCATAGCGTCTAGATCGTTTGTGGTTATCGATAACCACTTAAGCAAGCGGCCTGCTTCTGACGTTAGGGAAGTGCACCTCGTAAATCGACATGGTAGAAATGTCAGGGTATTCCCGAGCATATGTACATAAGCAACATGTGGATTGGACGCTCTAATGGACTTTCGCATAACGATGAGTGAAGGCGGGCACTAAAATTTCTCGATGTCATCACAGTTTTCCTCTTTTTTTGCATAAAGCACCTGTACAGACAGACATTTATAGTGCGACAAGGAAGAGCATCGTAAATTGCAAAGGGCTCTCTAAACGAAAATTCTGTACCTGTTAATAAAGAGGTTACGTACATGGCAAACTGTTGGTCTTTGATATGTATATTAAATACTAAATAACGCTACTTTCTCGCACATTTACTTCGTCGTACTCCGCCTAATAACAGCAGGCACATATGCAGCTAAAGTCAAGAGTATAAATTTTCTTGAATAAATGCAGTAAATTAAACTGGACGATGCTCGTATAAATTAAAGAGGTTCATGCTAGACTTTAATATGTATCGAGATATGAGTATTTATTTAAAATAAAAAAAAGTTACTCTGAATTGCTTTTAATTTATATATGTGTATGTGCTAACCTATTACTACATATTTACTTACTACATTTTATTAAAAATATTCCGATATTTTTTATTAAGATAGCATTTATTTATGTTTTTTCAATTTTACCGGATCAAGCGCTGCGGTAGCGGCGCGACGCCAAGTATATAATATTATAAAAGTCGGGTGATGACTTGTGAGTATACGGCACTGGCACTGCGCTACC
>NW_012026819.1:2124348-2124793 GCF_000956235.1 Wasmannia auropunctata | reverse complement strand
CAAATTAATGACGATATCTAGAATCTGTATATGAGGTATTTGTTAGTTAGGACTTAAAAATCGGACTATTAAAATTGAATTATTACAATTGTTTAAAATTCATTATTTAACAATCTGAGTAAAAATATTGATGGTCCACTAATTGTTTGGTATTTGTTATACGCTGTTTGTTTAACGCTAATTAATAAAACGGAACAAATTCTATACTTTTATGTTATTTTCAATAAACAACAAAGATATAATAATACATTATGCGTATCATGTGCTTTACGAAACTCAGCCGTTAAGGGCAGGAGAGATAGGCAAATTCATTTACACTTCATTTGCACTTTAATCACAAGTGCAGATACATATTTGTATTTTACCATATTTTATTTCTTAGAAGTGTAATATTTGTTATAAACCTTGATCTTTTAGCTTATTTCTTACGAAGGTACGAAAGCAT